>NW_024412430.1:62040-179933 GCF_014898765.1 Herpailurus yagouaroundi
GGTTGTAGAAAGAGCCTAATCTGGACTCAAATCCTGCCTCTGATACTAAATAACTATATGATCTTGAACAAATTACTTTTCCTTGCTGAGCCTGTCTCACAAATGTAAACCTGGGGTGGAGGTTGGGGAGGGGATAATAGCAATCTCAAAGGATTGTTGTAAGAATTCCATGTGATGATGTGTATGAAAGTCACTGGCAGAGGGGCACCTGGGTGGCGCAGTCGGTTAAGCGTCCGACTTCAGCCAGGTCACGATCTCGCGGTCCGTGAGTTCGAGCCCCGCGTCAAGCTCTGGGCTGATGGCTCGGAGCCTGGAGCCTGTTTCCGATTCTGTGTCTCCCTCTCTCTCTGCCCCTCCCCCGTTCATGCTCTGCCTCTCTCTGTCCCAAAAATAAATAAAAATGTTGAAAAAAATTAAAAAAAAAAGTCACTGGCAGATAGTAGACCTTAGAGTGGTAGCAGTTGTTGTTTTTGTTTTATTTCTATCTTGCCTAGCTCGTCAGAAGTTTATGTCAAAATCACTGTCATGCTTTCAAAGTATTTCTGTTCTGGCTCACCTATAACTTTTCCTTTATCTTCAAGCAACTCTAATATTAAAATATTTAAGGGGTGCCTGGGAGGCTCAATCCATTAAGTGTCTGACCTCAGCTCAGGTCATGATCTCGTAGTTTGTGAGTTTGAGCCCCACATCGGGCTTTGTGCTGACAGTTGGGCCTGGAGCCTTCTTCCGATTCTGTGTCACCCTCTCTCTCTGCCCCTCCCCTGCTTGTGCTCTGTCTCTCTCTCTCTGTAAAAAATAAATAAATATTTAAAAAATTAAAATATTTAAGAAAAAATATTTCTTTTCCTTTAAATTCCATAGCTCTTCTGTGTGCATGAGGCAGTAAGGTTCAGTTTTGGGGGTTTTAGTTTTGGGTGTTTACAATGTGTACATAACAAATCATCAATGTATTGGATTTCAGAAGCTATACATGCATTGTCTTCTAATGAGGACTGTTTTAATTCAGTTTAAATTACTCAAATTACTCCACTGTTATCAGTGGAGATTATTCCTATGACAAATCAAATAAAAGCTATTTAACTGGTTTTAAAAATTAACACAATTTACTGGCTCCCTATAACCGGATGGTCTACAGGACTTTTCATGGCTTGGTCCAGGCACGGTTTGGTCCAGGCTCTGGCTCAGTTTTTCTGCAGTTTTTTTCAGTTCTGTCTGCCCTCAAAAGTTAGCTTTGTTCTTGGGTGGGCCTTATAAAATGGCTGCCAGCAACATTGAAGGAGAGTCTGTATTCATATCCAAGGACAGAGCAAAGGCCAAGGTCAGTTTTTATGACCATCATACAAAAGTTGCAAGGTTTGCTCTGAGTGAACTACCCTGACACACTCTCTGTGCTAGGGAAATACTATGCTCCAATTGGCTTAAACTCCTATACATCACTATGACAAGGAAATGGGATTATTCTCAGTGGCTTAGACCAAGCAGGACCCTCCTGTGGATCTGAAGATAAGATTCATCTCTACTAAACATCATGGTTGTCACTCAAGGAAAATGAAATGGATATTAGAGGAACAAAATCAGTTATTGCTACAATTAAAAAAATAATTTTTTGAAGTTTATTTATTCATTTTGAGAGAGACAGAGACAGCACAAGTCAGGGAGGGGCAGAGAGAGAGGGAGAGAGAGAATCCCAAGCAGGCTCCAGGCTCTGAGCTGTCAGCACAAAGCCAGAGAGAGGGCTGGAACCCACAAAGCTGCCAGATCATGACCTAAGCCAAAACCAAAAGTCAGATGCTTAACCGACTGAGCCACCCAGGCACCCCCTAAAAAAATAATATTTTAGCAGCTTAGTACAGTGTTCCTAAATTCCTATTTTTTTTTAAGTTATGACTAATTTCACTACACTGAACTCCTTCCAAATAAAATCTCATACTTAGGGCACCTGGGTGGCTCAGTCAATTAAGCATCTGGCTCTTGCAGATCGTGAGTTTGAGCCCCACATGGGCTCTGTGCTGCATGCTGCTGGTGCAGAACCTGCTTGGGATTCTCTCTCTCTGCCCCTCCCCAGCTGGTGCACACACTCTACCTCTCTCTCTCTCTCTCTCTCTCTCTCTCTCTCTCTCTCATATACATATATATGAGAGAGAGAGAGAGACAGAGAGAAATCCACAATACTTCAGCATTCAAGGCAATGTTAGAGTCTAGTAATACAAGGCAAGTCATTAGCAAGAATTTCAGGACATCTAGATTAGGGGTCTTATTTTTTGTGTTTTTTTTCTCTCCCTCTATTTTCTCACTAAGTTTTTCTTTTTCTCATTTTCTTCCTTCCATCTGTATTCCTCTTTTTCTTAATATGCCTTTTAATATATGTAAACATAACAAGATATGAGACTGGACATCTCACAAAGGTAAATCCCTCAAAGGTAAATTTATATGCAGAGATGAGAGGGATGTTCTCACCCACTTGGAGCCACTGGAAGGCTTTTCAAGTGAACCACTGATAAGACCAGCACCTGCCAGAAAGGAGATTCGTATCTTACTCCCAACTTGGATGTTTACAAAATTCCACAGTTTGGAGTGTGAGGGGACAGGGAAAAAAGGAATGAGTGGAAAAGGAGATATTGTCCATCTTTGTCACTGCTGAACCCCAAGTTTCCAGTCAGAATTGAGCTGAGGAGAGGGTAAAGAGCTTGAGGGAAGTTTTAAAATTGCATGCAGTAGGAAGTCTGAGTTTTTGTCTGTTTTAGGTCGAACTAGGTTTTCTTTTTTTTTTTTAATTTTATTTATTTATTTATTTATTTATTTATTTATTTATTTTTATTTATTTTTTTGAGAGACAGAGACTGAGCATGAGCATGGGAGGGCCAGAGAGGGAGACACAGAATCCAAAGCAGGCTCCAGGCTCTGAGCTGTCAGCACAGAGCCCGACGCAGGGCTCCAGCTCACTAGCTGTGAGATCAGGACCTGAGCCAAAGTCAGAGGCTTAACCGACTGAGCCACCCAGATGCCCCTGAACTAGGTTTTCTAATACCTAAAAATATAACTCTCCAACAACAGCCAAATGCCTCTGCCTGAGCTGTTTTCCAGAGGCGAGGAAAAAAAAGCCCTAAAGAACACTGTTAGCTGTCAGTACATTTTTTAAATGTTTTACATTACAACATTAAGAAAAAAGCCGCATCCTAATTGTACCCCCACTGAATGCAGTTTATTTAATAAACTTACTATCTGAATGAAAAGCATCATAGATGTATCTTCAATGTGCTTTATGTGAATGCAAATAACTCATCAGTGGGGTCCTGCAGGAAACAGAATGTTCCAAGAGCAACTGAGGAATTAATAAAGATGTGGGTGGGGTGAGGGACAGCACCTGACCAAAGATGGCACATGGGAGCTTCCAACAATAGGAAACACCCCCAGGCCTGCAGGGAGAAAGGAAGGGGGTGACTGCCTGAGCCCAGAAAGGGATAGAGTGAGCTGGTGCCTTGGGCATCAGCAGGCAAGGAAACCTTTTTCACCCAGACAGGTGAAAAGCTTGCCGAGATTGGCAAATGGCAAATACTCAGCACATGTAATATATTTCCATTGGTAATTCTGACAAATATAATTGTAATTGATATATGGAGTATTCAAATTACCTCAAACTGGTGATAAAGTAGAATTTCCCCGTTGAGTCTCTTGGCAAAAATGGAATTCTATTCCTCAAGGAGAAAAAATTAACCTCAGGCCAATGAAATCGGCCTTAAGAGTACAGAAAATGTATTTAAACATAAATACGATTCATCTAAAATGAATATAGATAATCATATGATAAAAATTAATCACCAAAAGGGGCGCCTGGGTGGCTCAGTTGGTTAAGCGGCCGACTTCGGCTGAGGTCATGATCTCGCGGTCAGTGAGTTCAAGCCCCACGTTGGGCTCTGTGCTGACAGCTCAGAGCCTGGAGCCTGTTTCAGATTCTGTGTCTCCCTCTCTCTGACCCTCCCCTGTTCGTGCTGTCTCTCTGCCTCAAAAATAAATAAACATTAAAAAAAATTTTTTTTAAATAATCACCAAAAGAAATCTGGAAATAATGCTGAAAATGAGCACTGAAGAAAACAGTGATGCTATGGGAGATCATAGAGGCCACAAGCCTCTGAGCCACTTTACCCACACTGACGTGTCTGCACAGATCATTAAAGCACCATCTCTGCTAACATCTTTGCTACAACGGGCCCTCAGTGGTATATTTTCTGACATTTGCCATCTAAAATCACCATGATCATCTGTACTCCTAGGAAAACAGAAAGTTTTGTCCTTCTCGGCCTTTTCCCTCTTTGCAGCCTTTTGCTATGATTCTCTGCCTTCTTATCTTGGTGAATTTATTTTAAAAATCTTTTTTGAATTTTTATTTATTTATTTTTTTAATTTTTTTCCCAACGTTTATTTATTTTTGGGACAGAGAGAGACAGAGCATGAACGGGGGAGGGGCAGAGAGAGAGGGAGACACAGAATCGGAAACAGGCTCCAGGCTCTGAGCCATCAGCCCAGAGCCCGACGCGGGGCTCAAACTCCCGGACCGCGAGATCGTGACCTGGCTGAAGTCGGACGCTTAACTGACTGCGCCACCCAGGCACCCCGAATTTTTATTTTTGAGAGAGAAGAGACAGAGTGTGAGCAGGGGAGGGCAGAGAGAGAGGGAGAGGGAGACACAGAATCCAAAGCAGGCTCCAGGCTCTGAGCTGACAGCACAGAGCCCAATGTGGGGCTCAAACTCACAGACTGCGAGATCATGACCTGAGCCAAAGTTGGACACTTAACCAACTAAGCCACCCAGGTGCCCCTTACCTTGGTTAATTTAAAGTGGGTCAACTAAACTTTACACATCTTTGTCCTTTCTCGCTGATGAAATAGGGAAGCGAGATTTGTTCAACTCTTTGCCCAGACCTACCCTTCCAGTTGGTTCCTACATTCTAACCATGCAGATCTCTTTCTCTTTCTAAATACAAACACAAAGAGCTTTGTGTTCTTCCATTGCTCTGGAAAACTTTCTTCCCTGTCCCCAACACATACACACACACACACATACACACACCCTCCCACACCGTTTCCATCCAAGGTAATCAAGATCCAGTTTAAATGCCATCTCTTCTCCCAGCCCCCGACTAATCTCACTCCCTACCACACCCCACTCCCAGTCTGGCCAACAGAATTAAATATCCTTTCTCTTCCGTTCACCTGGTACTTAGTCCCCAAGCTTCAGAGTGGTCTTTATCACCTATGCCACAAGTAGCTCTTTTGTTGACCATCTTCCCATTAGAACGTTAATCTCTGTGTCTCCAGTGGCAGATGGAGGAGGTTTGTAATTCATGCTGAAAGAAAGAGAAAAATATCTGGAAAGTTTTTCAAGACATCTTTAAGGTTTTATACCCAATAGAAGTAACCCCTGCTTCTTCCCCTCTGCTCCACAGGTAGGGCTACAAGGAGATAGATGACAGATATCTGGGCTTTCCACTTGGACACTGGCTTCCCACTTGACCCAGAAATTAGATCAAGGACATCTCAAAATCCTTTTATTTATTTTTTTATAAAATTTATTTATTTATTTTTGAGAGAGAGCACAAGCATGAGTGGGGGAGGGTCAGAGAGAGGGAAAGAGAGAGAATCCCAAGCAGTCTCTGCATTGTCAGCATGGAGCCCAATGTGGAGCTCAAACTTAAGAACTGTGTGAGATTATGACCTATGGTGAAACCAAGCGTTGGACGCTCAGCTGACTGCGCCACCCAGTTGCCCCTCAAAATCCCTGTAAAACAAATACAAGAACAACATGTAGTAAATTAAAACCCCCGTTTGCTACTTAGTTTTTAGCCAAGTTCTATACATCAAGTTGCCTTTTAATGAGAGGTGGCTGTTTATTATATCTTCCTGTTTATTAAGGAGCAATGAGGTGGCTGTGTCTACAAAATGGGTTGTTGCTACAACACATTTACACAGTTAGAAATAAAGCAAACTGCAAAAAGATTAGCAATGGAAGATCTGAGATTTTATTTGTTTTCATGAGGACTCTTCCAGTTGCTTCACGCTTAATGGCAAAGTCATGACTGTACCCTAAGGTCTATTTACACTAGTCTAAGCAGCCATCACCAGCCCCATTAATGCGGCAGCAAGCTCTGTGGGGCTGCTCACAGACCAGGGAGGAGAATGATGTCACTTTGCTTTTAATAGACACAATTCTTAAGTCTTTGAGTTTTCTTTGCAGTCAGTAAAGACAGACCCCAAGTGCAGGAAGAGGAGTTTCTGACTGTGAACTTTCAAGAGTCCCCTTCCGGCCCACCCCTCCCCTTGAGTCATGTTCACGAAGCACATTACACGGGTTACTCAGGTACAGTAAGTTCCTACTATTTGCAACCCATTGTTCTCTAAAACTGCTTGGTAAACTATAAAAGACTTTAAAATTTTATTTGTTTTCCTGCCTGAGGTGGGAACATTCCTCCTCCATCTGCAGTTATCAGAACACAGATCATAACTACCCACCAGTGAGGATAAACTTTCCCTGATTTCTAAAGCAACATACTGGGGTGGAAAGAACGTAGTATTTAGAGAACCTAAGACTTGGGTCTACATTCTGGCTATATTTCCAGGGCGAGGACAACGGTCAGGTGAGCACTCACTCGCAGGGGCTTCCTGTCCCCACTGTCCATTACAACCTCGATAATTTTTTTTTTTTAGGGTAAATTTGTATACCATAAAATTAACCATTTTGAAGTGTACCTTTCAGTGGCATTTAGTATGTCACAATGCAGTCCAACCACCACCTCTACCTAGTTCCCAACGTTTAAGCAGTCACACACACCCCAATCCTCCTTCCCCCAGCCCCTGGCAACCACCAAGAGTTTTTCTATCTCTAGGATTTAGCTATTCTGATTACAACCAGTGTGCTTTTGAGTAGTAGTCCTAATACCTAATTTACCTTGTGCCAAGACACAATTGAAGAGTTTTACGTGTATTAACTCAATTAATCCTCACAAAAAACCAACAAAATGGACACAAATAGCCCCAGGTGATTCTCTAATTATTATTTCTTCATCTGTAAAACAAAGAAAATAGCAATACTCTAACAATAATTTGCTAAGTATATTTATGTGAGAAGCATTGTTCTAGGCCAGGAATAGCAAATAAGATTCATCTCTAACCAAATGGGAGTGACTTCCTGTAGGACAGTGGGAGAGAGATTGTTAAGAAGACTCATGGGACAGAGAATAATCATTGACTTGTGATGTCTGTCATCAACAGAGGACTGGGTTAAGTATCATACAGAACAGAGATTTGCCTTCCCTCCTGGGTGAGGGCAAAAATAAATAAATAAAATGCAGATTCTGCCTCAGTTGGGATGGGAAGGAAGCATCATCCATATGAGCACAGTGAGAATGTGAAAACCACTTGCAGGGTATTAAGAACAGAGATGTTGGAATTCAAAACAAACAATAAGGAGCATGTTCAAATCTCAACTCTGCAACTCTTGAAAAGGGTAATATTTTGAAAATTATTTAACCTTTCTTGTTCCCATTTCCTCTTTTGTAAAATGGATAAATAAATCAAACTCCTAGAGTTCTGGTGGGAACAGCATGGGATAATGCAAGTAAACTGCTAAGCCCAGCATCTAAGAGCTTAATAAGTGGTAAGAAAATAAAGTATATATATAAAGAGAAAATGTGTATGTATCTGTGTATGTGTGTATGTATCAAAGTACATTTATGTATATACATACACATTCTCTCCTTTTTATGGGACATACAATGGACTGAAAGGAAGAATCAAGTCTACTTGCAAGAGGGAGAAGTCAGAAAAGCCTCATAAAAGAGGAGGCCCTTAGGATGATACTTGAGAGAACAGACCCACATGCCTGCCTCACCCTGTTGCTTTGAGGACTTGGTGACATCATTTATTTAAAGCATTTAGCACAATGCCTGCAGTCCACAAATGTAAACTGAATATAAATGTTTTGGTTCATGGCTTTATTATTCCATTGTGACCCTCTGAATCAGTCAGGGTTCTTGATGGCAAACAGCAGAAACCACCTCCGGCTAACCTAAGCAGAAGAGAAATTTCTAAGGCGGGTCTCAGGGAGCTCAATGCATCAACAGGAAGCAGGCTCAGAGCAGAGGTGGGAACCAAGGGAGGCCAGGCAGCTGAGGACACAGCCAGAGCCAGTTCCCAGGGGCAGCCTGGCTAGGCTGATACCACGCACCCCACGGCTCTGGACACTCAGCTCTGCTGCCGTCAGCAAGAGTGATTCTCAGTGTCCCTGAGGCTTAATACCACTCCCTCAGGATGTATAACACCCCTGGTGAGAGAGTCCATTGGCTGACTGGGTCTGTTGACACCTCAGCTGCAGCCAGTGTCATCAAGAGAAGCTAGCTGGCCTCCTCAAGTTCCACAGTGAGAAGCAGGGCCCATTTTCCTACTGAGAGTCACACGGCAGCGCCGGTTTTAGCAATACAAGGGGGATTGGATGCAGGGTGTCAAAAGACTTTCACAGCCGTACCTTGAAGAACACTGTTTTGACGTAGCAGAAAACCCTGTACCAAAAATGTAGTAGAAAAGCATCATAAACCCTAGAAATTTTGCTTCAAAGCATAAGATATTTAAAAATCAAGATATTCAGGTCATGTTTAGGTGTTCTGTGCCAAAGACCTGCTATACAGTAGGCAATCAATAAAAAATAGTGAAGTAAACGCAAAGAGCATCAGTAACTGTGTGATTAATATTCATCACAAAACAGGATTTCTTCAAATCTTTAAAAACTGCTCTAAAACGTTAATTTCTCAGTTTGAACTCATATACGGGCCGATTTGAGATGTGGGAAGATTAGTTCTGCTCTCTTTACCCCCATTAACAAATTTAAGAAATGTTTTTATGTGATGTGAGTGTGAGCATCTGGAAAGTAGTCAGAGGGGAACGTAGGCATCGGAGTCAATAACAAAAGCTGGTTGTTAAAAGTTAGTTGATAATGGATTAGCAGGAGATCATTCTGATGCTCCTAAAAGATCTGCTCTGAGATTTCCAGGAACTACACAGACCTTTAGACAGAAGGCAGGAGCCAGAGAAGAGAACAATTACTTCAGTGGAAAAATTGGCCTCTTACCACGGGTACTGAACCATGTCCAACTCTCTCCCATAACAAATAAACCCTCCCTCTACATCTGCCCCTGAAGGACCTGCCCTACTTCCCTCCCCTCCACTGTCCTAACCTTCTTCATAGTTGCTTGGATTTGATTTTCTATTTCCTCACCTCCTACTCACTCCCCAGCCCACTGCAGTGTGACTTCCGGCCACACCACTCCACTGAACTGTCACTTGTCAAAGGTTACCAATAATTGCCTCATAGATAAACCTAACGGACACCTTTCCGTCTTTGTCTTCTTTGGTGTCACATCGGCTATGGATGATGCTAACTTCCTCTCAGAAACATTCTCTTTACTCAACTGTCCTAACTCAATAGTCTCATGGTTTGCTTCCTGTGTATATTTAAGTGTAATACATTGTCTTGGATTTTACAAAGGCACCCAAAACTCCCAAACTGAATGCACAATCTTTCTCTGCAGGTACATTTCCCCGATGTCCTCCTTTAAAATGAATGCCTCCCGTTGGCATGGGTGCCAAAGCAAAGACTCTGTGCCATCTTTGAATCCTCCTTCTCTGTCAGTACTGAACCTTTCAGCCCACCACAAATCAGTCAGGCAGTGCTGATATTACAGCTCCTAAATAGTTCTCTAATACTTTGACTTTTCTGCATCCTTTCTGAAACTACCCTCCTCCAAAAAACCAACTAAATAACTGGATGAACTTAATGATCCTGTGCCTCCGAGCCTCAATTTCCTGGTTTGTAAAATGAGACACTTAGAATGAACACCAAGTTTCTTCCTTTTCTACATTCTGTGATTATTAGAGTTTAATACCAGGGAGGGCCTCAGGGCGAAATAAATTCCAGTGCTCTGGGAGACCATCTCACTTTCTCTATTTAACTTAAATACTGGGAGCCAAGATTGTGTTTTGTATCCTCCCATAGCACTACCCTTACGGACAATCTCAGGGTCTTCCAGGCAACTACATAATAAGGCACTTCTTCTCAAGTAGGGATGTGCCTTATGCCACATTTTGAGCTGTAGAAGATAGTTTCGAATGAGATTCTAATGTTGGTGATGATTTCTCTACTTGGTTTATTACTTGGTCTGACAGCTCCTTGAAAAGAATAAGATAAAGCTCCTATTCCTTGAAAATGGCTATATGGGGGGAAAAAGTCCCAGGTAAAGCTTGAGTCCACCTTTGTTGACCAGCCCTTGAGTTTATGTTTGAAAACCTGGTTAACAAGGTTGATGGGAGATTGGAGGGGTGGGATGCAGTGATGAAGTTTGGTTGATTTTCAGCAGTAGTAAGGTTAAAATGAAAGCTTTATAAAAGAGTAAAGGATTTATTTAGGCCAGTTCTCTCTATGCAAAAGAAATTAAAAACCATAAGAAGATGGAAAAAGTTAAGCAACACAATATGGCAGATTCTACTAATGAGTGTAATGGACAGCCCTTTTAATGGGAGAGAAAGTAGACTGCAAACATTGTTCTAAAATTATAGGTTCCAGCTACTCTAGCTGGTAATCTGGTGTCCAGATTTGTAAAGGCTCATTAAAATGTATCATCAAAAAGCAGTATTTTCTGGAAGAATCTCAGTCCCCATAAAAAGCATTGCCCTGGGGATTCTTACCATAACTCACCAAAGGAGTAACCTACCTGTCCTTTGCAGAGCTGAGATGTGAATGGAACACCAAGTAAAAATGACATGGAATCAGAACAGGGTTGGAAAAGGAGGGCCATAACCAAATTGCAATGTGTGGTCTCCATGGAAAACACAAAGCAGCCTGGAGTGAGGTAAGGAGAACCAAGCAGGAAAAACATAAAAAATTAATGGAGGAAAGATCAAGCTTGCAACTTCATTCTCGGGCTTCACAAGTTCCACTTGTCCTTTCCAACCCATGAGAGAGAGTCATACTCAGGATGACTCCACTAATCATGTGGCCTTGAGTGCCTCAGCATACATCATTTAAGTCATTTAAAAGGATAACTGCAAATTAAATTAGTTCATCCTAATTATGCAAAAATGATAAATCCAAATAAGCAAGGTAATTCACTTCCAAATTAAAAAAATTTTTCAATCACTTGGCATCTCAAATCAAAGCAAATGGGTAATGTTACCAATTATATCAATTTGACTCTTAAATTTAAATACATAAACATATGATGAACCAAATTAAAATTCTGATTTGATATGCACTTAACTTATTAACATTTGTACAAGGGTAGAGAACCACATTCAAGATGTGAAACAGGGTCATGTCCTTGAAAAACAAAGAAGGCGGTCACAGAAATACTTTTGTGAGAATCTAGCAACAGAATGAGTCCCCCAAATCTACTAAACAAGTTATCCCACAGGAAAAGTAGAGTAGATCACACTAGTAAAGGCAACACTATGGAAACTTGGGAAATACTGATCAAGGGAAATACTCGAGAACTAAAAATACTCAGTTTTAGGAAACAGTATGGTAACATGTTAAGTTTCAACACAGTTGCACTTATGAGCACAGGACTTTCATAGAAATGAAAAGAAAGAGACATGAAATATGTGCTGTTAGGCATTACTAAATACTTTCAAATACAGTACAGCATTGGAAACTAGGAATCAGAGACCTTAGATAACTTGCCCTCGATTACACAGTGATAAATGACAGCGCTAGGACTCAAACTCCATCTTCTGAGCACACCTCAGAGTAATTATTGTCACGTTATCCTGAATCAGTACTCAAAATGTGATAGTGTTTAAAATATTTACTTCAATATTTCCTAAGATTTCTGCTCAAGGTCGATTCAGATTCCAATTTCAAGGCTAATGAGTTTTCAGAAGTAAAAAATACATGAAAAATATACATGCATTCTGGGTGGCCTTATGAATCTTTCAAACATTTGATAAAGCATTCTTTATGTCTCATATAAGGATGAAAGAATTATCTAGTGCTACATGTGTAGCACAACAAAGTGTAGCGTCTTAAAACAGTTATTTAATCCTGTCTCTTGTTATTTTGTGGGTTGACTGGGATTGACTGGGAAGTTCTTACTTAGGATCTCCTAGGACGTGCAGTCAGATGTCAGCTGGGGCTACAATTCTCTGTAGCTCAGTTGGGCTGGACGTCAAGATGGTTCGTTCATATGGTTGGCAAGGGATGCCAGCTATCACCTTATTTGGGGCTGGCAACTGGAGCGTCTCCAGGTGGCTTGGTCTTCTCTCAAAGTGGTGACTGGGTTGCAAAAGGGAGCTTCCCACAGGTAAATGTTCCAAAAGGCCCAGGCTTCTTACAACCTCGTCTCAGAAGTCCTAAAAAGTCACTCCCAGAGCATCCTATTGGTCGAGCCAGTCACTAAGGCCTAGAGGTAGGGATTTAAACTCCACCTTGTGATATGAAGAACATCATGACCTAAAGGAATGGAAGAACACTACCCATCACACCTTCTTCTTCTGCCTCTTAGCATCTCTACTTTACCAACCGACTTAGAAGGGGGAATGTATAATAAAATGACAATAACATAAGTCGTTTTGTTGTATTTTCTCTCTTTGGCTCTGTCCCTTTCTCTGAAAAGAGCACTTCTTGAATATAACTGAAAGTTTTTCTCTGTCCTTTTTCCAATCTACTCTTTTTTCCTTATCACTTTTCCTGTCTTTTCTTTCCTTCTTTCTCACTGACGATAAAAAGTATTTTAAAATTTTTGTTAAGCAGCAACATATTCTAATTAGTTAGTAAATTTTATGGTTCATGTCTATCCATATCTCCCATTTGATATCTGCCTGACTGACTCAGTTGTTATCTGTTAGGAAAAAAGAAAAAAAGCTAATGCAGGCAAAGGAAAAGAGAGGGAAAAAAAAGGTAAAGAAAAAGATTATCAAGGGAAGAAGGAAAATATAAATGGTGAGGAAAATAAATCAAGAGGACTGAACAATACTAAGCCCAAGTGGCTTGAAAAGACAAAGAAGGTGGGGTGCCTGGGCCGCTCAGTCAGTTCAGCATCTAACTTCGTTCAGCTCAGGTCACTATCTCACAGTTTGTGAGTTCGACCCCCGCATCAGGCTCTGTGCTGACAGCTCAGAGCCTGGAGCCTGCTTTGGATTCTGCGTCTCCATCTCCGTCTTTCTCTCTCTCTCTCTCTCTCTCTCTCTCTCTCTCGGCCCTTCCCCTGCTCATGCTCTGTCTCTCTCCGTCCTTTAAAAATAAACGTTAAAAAAATAAGTACATAAAAATTAAAAAAAAAAAGAAAAAAAACACAAAGAAGACAAATTCTCCCCTAAATGCTGCATCCACCCCTTCCTTTTGGATCCATCATTGCCATCACCAACCTTATCCAACCTTATTTCTTAGTGCCTGAATTATTGCTGTTAACATCTAACCTAATCTCACTGCCTACAGTCTTCATCCCCTTAGGTTTTCCTCATGGTGCTCCCAGTTAAAAAACAAACACACACACACACACACACACACACACACACATACACACACACAAAACAAACAAAAACCACTAAATGACTTCTATGGATAATGTCCAATATAAGCATTTTAAGGATTTTTGTAATCTGACCCAACCTCCCTTGCCAACCTTGTTTCTCATGAAACTATTCATTCAGCCAGAGCACTCTATTCACTATATCCAAAAACACAGAAATATGAGGCCAGATCTCACTATATATATCATCATAAAAGTATGAAATCTGAATCAGAGACAAAACCATTATATTTCCCAAAGCGGTGGCAACATCCTAAGCTTATAATTATCATACTTGGGGTCCAGGTTGCTTCATGCAAATACAGCCTTCTCACTTTTGCCTTCTGTCCTTTACTCCAGCTGGTCCCATCCCTGGAAGCTTTCCCTGCTGCTCTCTGTCTTCCCAAATCCTATCTCACCGGGACTCATGGACTCCTGTTCTTCATGCAAAAGGACATTAACTGATTGATTGGGAAGAAGAGTGACTAGCTGGATTATTCTGGACCCAAAGTACTTGGTTAACACAACAGCATCTGCTTTGATTCTCTGTGGAGACCCAGTTGGCTATGTTCCATTTCAGCTTCTACTCTGTGTATTTGTTCAGTACACAGTAGTTTAAAGAACCACTTTATCCCAGTTTGGTAGATAATTCAACTGGCATCCAATCATTTGATTTGCAAGAATTACAAATACCAATTATAGAAACAGTTAAAAAAAACCCACCACTGCTAATATTATAACTCTTCGGGAAACTGATATAAATGAGATTTTAAAAGAAAGATATTTGAAGATAATGATGGGTGTAGCACATGATCAAACACATTTTGTGGTGGGAGGTTATTGTCAGGTATAATTAAGGCTGTAAATACCATTTTGAATTTTTTTAAACGTTTATTTATTTTTGAGAGAGACATTGTATGAACAGGAAAGGGGCAGAAAGAAAGGGAAACACAGAATCTGAAGCAAGCTCCAGGCTCCAAGCTGTCAGCACAGAGTCCAACGTGTGGCTCGAACTCACGAACTGCGAGATCATGACCTGAGCCGAAGTCGGACACCCAACCATCTGAGCCACCCAGGCACCCCTATAGATACCATTTTGAAAGTACAGACTTTAGTCGGGGAGGGAAAGAGACTTTTGAAGCAAAGTACAAATTAGGAATAATTACAATGATGATCATGGAATAATAACATCCATTCTATGATGAGCTCAGTATCCTTTAAAATCCCATTGCATCCAGGAAAGCATTTGTATGAGACCAAAGGCAGCTTTGGGAAGAATACCTTTGAAATATGAAAGAGTAGAGTGACTGGTGGTAAGCAAACATAAAAGTGCACTAGGTAAATGTCTTCATCACCAATAGAAATTGTGCACTGCAAAATATCTTATGAAAACAAACTAGTTTTCTTTTTCACATCCAATGCTGAATGTGCATGCACTTGCTCTTTTTGTTTTTTAATTTATTTTTCCTTCAAAACTGGGTAAAATGAAACCTTTTAAGGGAGCTTATAAAGGTGGTAAAATTATAAAGAAAAGTAAAGAAAAGATTATTATATCAGATAGGAGAGAGAAGGCTCCTGGGGTGGTATCAAAGTTGCTTTACCTGTAGTTCTACAGGTGCTCACTTCATTCTATTTATGTTTTATGCATTCTGTTGTTTATGACTGTGTTATGTAGAAAACCACTGATAGTAATAAAATGTTCAGCTTCTACAGCTCATAGGTGTCTGTTACTGTTGTAACCAGTGCTTTGCTCACATTCCCTTTAGCCCAAATGAAGCCGGTTGCACATTAAGAGATGACTTCTTGTTTTCCAGAAGAAATAGTGAACCTGGTCTGGCCCTTCGGGATATTTCAAAACAGTGTTTTTGTGTTGGCCTAAGAAGATATCTTAAGCCAAGGATGAGGCTTTATACTTTGTTTTAAAGTAACTGATATAATGCTACATAACTAGTACATGCTCATTCATTCACTTGACAGATATTTATTGATTTACCTATCAACTGACTCCCTGGAAAGCCAGAGAAGTTTGCCAAAAATATGGTTAAATGGCATTTGATAAGTGCTATAAAGACAGTGGAGTTTCAGCAAATTCTCCTGACTATCAAAGTTATTTTGGGTAATGGATATCACTCTCATTCCCACTGAAGACTGACAAAAAGGTTACTAGAGGAAGACTGACTGGTTAGAAGGTGGACATTTAATGAAAATTAAAATAGAAAGAGTCAGAGACAGGAAGGAATGAAAAAAAGAGAGGAAGGGGTACCTGGGCTAGCTCAGTTGGTAGAGCATGTGACTCTTGATCTCAGGGTAGTGAGTTCACACCCCGTATTGGGTATGGAGTTTACTTTAAAAAATAAATAAATAAAAACATGAAAGAAAGAAAGAAAGAAAGAAAGAAAGAAAGAAAGAAAGAAAGAGAAAGTAAAGAAAAGAAAAGAAAAGAAAAGAAAAAAGGGAGAAAGAGAGAGAGAGAGAAAGAAGGAAAGGAATAAGGAGGCAGAGATTGTACAACCAGCAAGCCCTTGGTGCCATAAACAGTTTAGTCAAGCCAGATATTCTTTCTGTTTCCTTGCTTGATTTTTGTTTGATCCTTCCTCTCATGCATACCCCCATTTAGAGGAGTCAAGCCCAGCACGGATGCCAATGACACAGGTCAAAGCCAGAAAAGGGTCCTGGAATCAAAACTTGGCTGCATAGGGTCAAAACTTCTGAGCAGCCAGAAGTAGAAAGAGCCAGAAGATAAACATAAGCCCTTTTCAAAGGAGCACCAAAAGCAAAAAGTGGGAAAGCCAAAATTACTCATCAATTCCAAAATGGGTAAGCACAGAGCCAGAAGCTAGGAGGAGAAGGGGAGTCCAGAAAGCCAAACACCAGGTAAAAAGAGAAACAAAAACATGAAAAGGAAAAAAAAAAAGGCAAAGTGAAATAAAGGATCCAAGACAATAACTGGGAACCATTCCTTGGGGTTTGATACTGTATTTGTTGATTATGGGTTAGCTTATTTAAGAGCACAGGATCTGAGCAGGTACCTTCCCTCCTTATGATTCTATCTCCCACCTACTGACAGTCCATTATCAACAAGACATTAAAAACACGTACTAAACAGGGGGGCCTGGGCGGCTTAGTTGGTTAAGCATCCGACTTCGGCTCAGGTCATGATCTCATAGTTCATGTGTTTGAGTCCAGTATTAGGCTCTGTGCCGACAGCTCAGAGCCTGAAGCCTGCTTCAGATTCTGTGTCTCCCTCTCTCTCTGCCCCTCCCCCACTCATACTCTGTCTCTCTCTCTCTCCTTCAAAAATAAACACTTAAAAATTAAAAAAAAAAACAACACTAAACAAAGTTTGAAAGCCACTTACGCAGTCCAGCTAATGAACCAACTTTGCCTTGACTAATTTGACCATGAGGATGACCACATATTCCGAGGACAGTTGTCCCTACATTCTCTCACTGACTATTTTGGGAAACAGAGCACTTGAAGAAATGGTATATTTAAATAAATTAATTGAGGATTGAGCAGCCTGAGACACTGGAAGGTGGAATGCTTTACGTTCCTGCAGAAAGTTTACTGAGCATTTACTATGTCCCATATTGCATGCTCACCCAAAATACTTTATATAATATAATAATATCATGTCCCAGTGTACTTAACATTTTAAAATCTCTCCATTTAGGGGCACCTGGGTGGCTCAGTCAGTTAAGCATCCGACTTCGGCTCAAGTCATGATCTCATGGTTCGTGAGTTTGAGCCCCAGGTCGGGCTCTGTGCTGCGCCTGGGTGGCTCAGTCGGTTGAGTGTATGACTTGGTCTCAGGTCATGATCTCGCAGTTCACAGGTTCAAGCCCGGCGTCAGGCTCTGTGCTGAAAGTTCAGAGCCTGGAGCCTGCTTCAGATTCTGTGTCTCCCTCTCTCTCTGCTCCTCCCACACCTACACTCTGTCTCTGTCTCTCAAAAAATAAACATTAAAAAAAATTTTTTTAATTCCTCCATTTAGTCAAAATCAATGAGATTTTTTTCAAGGTCTTGATCCTGTCTCACCCCAATTTAAACCATAATTTCCTATAGAGTAGGATCATCTTGCCATGTTCTTTTTAACCTAATTTCTAGTTAAGCCTCAAAAAGTGAAGTATGCACTGTGGGCTCTTAGCACCTCGGACGTCATCTCCATCCCCCCGTCCCATGGTGGGAAAGTGACTTGCTCAGTCAAATGAAACAAAGCGTTTAGTATCAGCCTTAAAATAAGTGTTTTTTTAATTGTCTTCTCTTCCTGCTTTTCAGAGAAGAAAACAATAATGTAAACTTTTCTGCTATGTGGCCTACACCCCACAGGCACTCTGTAATAGCTGAGCCAGGGCTTTAACAAAGGATTTGTGTGTGTGTGTGTGTGTGTGTGTGTGTGCGCACGCTTGTGTGTGTGTGTGCTTCACACAGTGTGATTATCCCATGTGAGGTGTGAGACAGGAAAGAATGTTCAGGCAAATGCATATTTATATCAAAGAGATAGTAGGAACCCCCCCCCAAATAATTCATTTCATTTTTTTTGTGTGTGGTGTTAATGTTATATTTCAGAGAGAGGTTTGGGGGAAGGCAAAGAGGGGCTAAGGAATGGGTTCGTATCTCTAATTGTGTGAGAAAGATTGGGTATGCAGCCAACCAAAGTCTTCCCCGGAATTGGGAGATTTCATCCTAAAAGGGAAAAACGCCACGCTCATTCCCTTCTTCCCTCCCGCCTCACTTCCTTGGTGCCCTTCCAAGTTAGGGCCCCTTGGTGCTGGCTTCTAAGTCCTCCCCCCGGGGAAGGCTTGCCAAGGCCAAGAGGGCCAGATGGGGCTGCTGGCAGAGAAGCTGCTGATTCAGTTCTTTCTCATCCCACTTCCTGCCTGCCAGGTACTTTGGGTGGTGGCAGCGCCTGGTCCTGATGAGGTTAGAACTCTGGCCCTGTAGCAGGCAGCGCGTGGACCAGCAAGTTGCGCTCACCGGTTCCCCTAGACCTGCTCTAGGCTGTAATGTGCCATTATCCTGCTACTCCCATTTTACACTTCACACACCAGCTTTCTCTCAGAACAGTTATTTGATCACTAACACTTTGAATATCATGATCATCGGCTCATTTATTTTTTCTATTTTAAAGGATAGTGTTGGTGTGCGCAGGGAGCAGCCGTATCGATTTCCACATTTGCCAAGGCATCCGAGTGTGAGCTGCCCATCACGGTGCTGACTTTAATAAAAGGTTATTACTGTGATCATTATTTAGCATTTATATAGCTCCTCACAACTGTTTACCCATTATTCCTCAGAGCACCCCTGTCAAGGTGATCAGTATTAGCAACCCCCATTGTAGAGGCAATAAATCAGGGGTCCTGGAGAGGTTTTAGTAATCGCCCAAAAAGATACAAAATGAATAACCACATAACTGGGAGGGGCCCAGACTCCCTCCCTCTAGCATACGTGGTGAGTTCATTCATTCCATCATTCTGGTTAGCAGACCTACACAAGGTGGGCTCTTATTCCAGGCTGCAGCTCAAATATATATTGCAGGGCCTTCCCTGGCTACCCTGTCTAAAACAGCATGGCCTCCCCAAGGTACTCAATATCACATTCCTGTGTTTATGGACTTCGCAGTGCTCAGTGCTACCTGAAGTTAGCTTGTTTGTGCATTTATGCTCCTGTTTATCGCCTATCTTCACCATTCCAGAAGGTCATCTCCATGACAACAGCAGTCTTGCCTAGGTTGCTCTTTGCTGTATCCATCTTCTTTGTTGGAAGCACCCAGCATATAGTAGGTGCTTAATAATGCTTGTTGAGTGAATAACAATAAGAAGAGGCTGGTAAATACTGTTACTCATGCATCATTTCCTATGCCTTTTCATCTCTTTCTGGACTTTCTGGATACAGTCACACATATGGTCAATTATTCTTGATGACCCTGGACCTAATGATGTAGTTTGTACATTTGGTTTCCTTTCCTCTAGAGACTCCTCCAGATCTTTCAGTCATTTCTCACCTTTAGTTGAGACAGGTCAAGGAGAGTAGGTCAATGAAAGCCCTGTTAGACAACTTCACTAGTTCTAATAGCTTTGGAAAGGTAGAAATTCGAAATTACTAATTCCAAGATTTCTTTTTTACCTTATTTGTGGATTAAAAAAATCCATCTATTTTATATATGCAATATAGTGAAATGTGCTTTGAAGAAGTTAAAAGCACTGTATAAATGTAGCATATAATTATGTATGCATGTAGTCCCATTAACCTTGGTAATTGAGAGTTGGTTATATATTTAAGGTTTAATTAGTTTTGATAGAACAGGAGCTCACACTTTTCTAATGGGTAGGGCTGGACAAGGGCTTAGAAAATGTGCCTTTGGTTGACTTTTTTTTTTTTTTTTTTACCATCAAATCAAGATAAAGCTTGAAAATTCCCTTCAAAGCCTGAAAGGTAGGCAGTAATGCTGATTTCTCATCAACAAGTAAGAATAAGCAAATGGCACTAAAGTTTGAATTTTCTTGCTTCAAATTTCAGACAATAAAAATTCAATTTCCCTAAAAACATCTTAGGCTGATCTTGGAAGAAAGACACCCTGGACAATCTAAAAATGAAGTTTTCTATTTAAATTTTTTTTTAATTTTTGAAAATTTATTTGTTATTCAGAGACAGAGCATGAGCAGGGAGGGGCAGAGGGAGGAGGAGCCACAGAATCTGAGGCAGGCTCCAGGCTCTGAGCTGTTAGCACAGAGCCCTATGCGGGGCTTGAACTCACACACCAGGAGATCATGACCTGAGCCGAAGTCGAAGGCTCAACCAACTGAGCCATCCAGGCCCCCCTTAAATGCTGTCTTTAAGTGTACTTTACAGTCCTATGTGCAACCAGAAAATGGGTTGCCTTCTTGTTTTAAATGTAAGGAGTCAATGTAATATCTTATTTTGATAACGTGCTGTTGCATTTGGTCCTCTCTACAACTCTGTCCATAGATATTATTGGTGCCACTTTACATAGATGAAAAAATGGAAGCAAAGCCATTAAATGCCATATCCAAGGTCTTAGAAGAAGTCACCAAGAAGCCTGGTCTGGCTTATGTCTCTTGACCCCAGTCTAATATTCTCCACAATAATGTGAGAAAACCACACTGGAAAGGGAAGACTCATTCTTAGTACTGCTTTTACAGTACAAGCTTCAAAGCTCAGGCAAATACTTTGCTTTATTGTTAAATTGGCCACACTTACTCAATGTGTACTGAGTGCTTTGCCTGGGAGGACACAGAGAAAGTAAAAGACAGGTTAGATTTCCCCAGCTCTTACACCCTATTTGGCATGGGAAACACACACATATGAATGCTGCTGACACTGAAGGAGCTGGGGGTGTGTGCTAAGCTAGGAGCTGGGGATGTGTGCTAAGCTAGATGAACTTGGCATGGAATCAAGATTTAATTGAGGCTATATTAAGAAGAGGGAAAAGGGGAATGGGATATCTACTAAATTCTATATACCTAAAATCTTATCTTCCATGACAAGAAGGTAGTAGATAATATTTTTAAGGGGAGGTGGGTGGGGTGGGGGTGGCTTAAATGGGTGATGGGTATTAAGGAGGGCACTCATAGTGATGAGCACTGGGTGTTGCATATAAGTGAAGAATGACTAAATTTGACACCTGAAACTAACATTACACTGTATGTTAAATGGAATTTAAATTAAAAACTTGCAAAACAAACAAAGAATGAGGAAGGTTACAAAGAGGGAGGAGAGGAGGCATTGCTAGCAGAGGAACCATCATGACCAGAGAGAGCAGCAGACAGGGGGAAGAGTAAATAGTCTTTTGGATTCCAGTGTGGAACGTGCCTGCGTGGAGACAGACACAATCTGGGCTCTGTTGTAGAAGGCCTTATACACAGACGTACAAATATACACGCTTACATGGTTGTTGGCAAGGAAGCCAAAAGAGGGTGTTGAACAAAGAGGTGACATGCTCAGAACCAAGCTCTACACACAACAGCAGCACATTTGTGCACAACAGTTTGCACATTTGAGGTGGACCTGGTTGTTCACTGCCGGGCCTGCGGTCCATGTGCCTTCTTAAGCAGGTCCAGGGTGAGGCCCCAGAATTTTCATTTCTTTTTTTTTTTAAGTTTATGTATTCATTTGGGGTGTGGAGGAGCAGGGAAAAGGAGAGAATCTCAAGAAGGCTTCACACTGTCAGTGCACAGGCTGACACAGGACTCCAACTCACGAAACCTCGAGATCATGACCTGAGACAAAATCAAGTGTCAGCTGCCTAATCAAATGAGCCACCTAAGCGCCCCGAGAATTTTCATTTCTAATGAAAATTAGATTTAGGTGATGCTAATGCTGCTTCTCTGGGAACCACAATTTGAGAACTGGTAACAGAGTAGCAACAAGGAGAGGTCCAGACCAGAAAAGGACAGAAAGTAAGGGGAGTGATCCAGCAGCAAAGACCAGAGGGAATGGGGTCCTGACCAGGCAGCTGATGGTGGGAATGTATGGAAGAGAAACCAGGAGAACAGACCAACTGCTTCAAAGGACAGGAGACCAGAGGACCACATTCGGGGTCATTTCGAATCACAAATCCTCGGTAAATCTCCAGTGCCTGTGCCAGGTACACAAGAAAGCACTTGAAATTCATTGTTTATAGTAGCAATCCTGTCTAGAAATTAAGCTCTGAGTTTTATCTTACTCTCCCTCCCACATCAATAACCTCATTCTAGTGCAATTTAGGTTGCTAAAGTGTGTTTCAGAGAGAACATCCATATCTGCACTTAGCCAGCAAGTGTATCTATCTGTAAATATAAACTTGTATTAAAATGGATTTCCTTATTATTTCACGTTAGAACACTCTTGTAGCTAAATAGTGTTCAAAATAAATATGGAGTACAAGGAAGCAACTATCTCTGCGTAGTGGGGCAAAAGAATTATTAACTCGCCATGCCATGTAAATACCCTATGAAAACGCAAGTGAATCCTTTAACCAACCATCATTCACTGAGTACCTACTATGTGACAAGCCCCATGGATGTGTTTGGATACAAAGATAAATAAAACATGGGCTATCCTCATGGTAGCTCAAAATCCAGCACTCTCTCCTATGCTCTTAAATCCACCTAAGGATTGTGTTTTGTTTATAATAAAAATTCTAAAAAAAAAAATTCTAAAGCAGGGACAGAAGATAGCTTTTCTAAACTGACCACCTCTGTTGTCTAATTATTCAGCCAAAGAGAACCCTTTCGTCCTGGGTTATTTCTCCAAGCTCTGTCACATAGAAAGAGTCTCGGGACCATCTAGCACCTGTTTACCCACCCTGGTCTTTAAGTACAGTGACTGACCATTTTATCACTTGCACCTTTCAATACCCAGAGAGAGTGCCACTTGGGTTTTCTAAATATCATTTCCTTGACGACCTCCCAAAATCACAGGATCACTTCAGGACCAGAGAGTGGCTGGCACTGTGACGTGCTTCCCACAAGTACTAATAGTTCTGGAGCGGAGCAAGTATTTTCACAGCTGCAGGTCTGAGTGCTGAACTTTCTACTGTCAGTGAGAATCATGTCCCAGGGAAAATATAGAAGGGGAACTGACCGTCAAAGGGATAAGGTGACAGGAATGTTGTTTACTAGAGTCAGAGAGCAACTGAAAATGATTTCTGCAGCTGGAACAAAACAAAGACAAGGGTTGAAGGTCAACTTCCTCTTTTATCTTGGCTAATCAGCACGCCTAAGCGGCCTTTCTCAAATGTTCCGGGTCTGCTGTATAAAAGACCCCACGTGGTGTACTGGCCTATACCTCTTGGGCACTGGAGGGAAACAAAAGGAAAAATGTTCGATCTCATCAGAATTAATGAAGTTGTCCATGGTGTCTGGCTCTCTCTGTCCCATCCCCATCGTCTCCCGTCTCCAGCGTTACGGATTTTATTTGTTTAAATGCCCTCCCATCCATCACATCCTCCACCTTGGCCACTGCGATCACTGGCCTCCATGCTGATGTCATCTCTGTCATAAATGGCTGCAATACCCTCTATTGCATTCTGCTTAGCCCCCTCCATGCCATTCTTCACATTAATTCACAATAATTCATTTACAGAATGAATCTTTTAGAAACTACTAAAATCAGAATACCCCTCACACACACATCAAGCCTAACTTAGAAATTTTCTCTGGCTACAAACTGGTGATTGCCAGAGAGGAGGTGGGTGGTGGGATGGGTGAAATAGAAAAAGGGTATTAAAAGTACACTTATCGGGGCACCTGGGTGGCATAGTCGGTTAAGTGTCCAACTCTTGGTCTCTGCTCAGGTCACGGTCTCGCTGTTCGGGAGTTCGAGCTCTGCATTGGGCTCTGTGCTGATGGCGCAGAGCCTGCTTGGGATTCTGTCTCCCTCTCTTTCTTCCCCTCCCATACGTGTGTTCTCTCTCTCTCAAAATAAATAAACCTTAAGAAAAAATTTTTTAAAAACTTAAAAACAAAGTACGCTTATCATCAAGTGCACTGAGTATTGTAGAGAATTATTGAATCACTATACTGGATACCTGAAAATGATATAACACTGTATGTTAATTATGCTGGAATTTCAAAAAAAAAATAAATAAAATAAAAATTCATTATTTTTCTGTGGCTCCCCATCACCCCAAAGACTTACTCAATGTGTACTCTATCTCATGTTTGGGCCAGAGAGCTCTGTGTGTGTGACCTGTACCCCCAGGAAGCTCCATTCACTCTTCTTGTCCCTGTTCCTCCCTCCTCGCTGGCTCTGCTCTCATCACCCAGATTGCCCTGCCTGAAACTCTCCTCCCCCCTGCTCTGTCACATTGTTTCCTACACACCTTTCAGCTCTTAACCCATATTGGCTCCTGAGGGATGCTTGAGGAGGACCCTCCCCGCCCTGGTTGGGCCAGATCCCCATGTTCTAAACTCCCTTGGCAAAGTCAGCCAGCTCATGAACCCTTCGTGGAACATATCATAGGACATCCACACAATCTTGTATGATTGTTTCATTTCTGCCTGTCTTCCCACTAGACTGTAAGATCCATGAAGGTTGCAACCTGTCTCTTTTTGCTTATCACTGTGCTCCAGAGCCTAGCACAGTTTCTGGCACATTTTAGGTACTAAATAAATATATTCATTATGAAGGATGGAAGTAGGCAAAGTGATAGTACTAAGATAAGAAAGAGGAGGGCTAGCATTTTAAGTGAATGATAATAATAGGTAACAACATAAACTTCCAATGTTAGGTAAAGTTCTAAGGTATATTTATAATTCACTCCTCATAACAACCCTATGAGGTAGTTATTTTTATTACCCTCGTTTCATAGATAAGGAAACTGAGGCACATAGAGATCAACTACTCAAAATCACACAGCTAGCAAATGCAGTGTACCGCACAACTGGAAAGATATTATGATCATATGTAACCACAAGGAGCCAGTCTGCTCTAGGCACTTCTTTTGCCCAACCACTTTGAAGGGATTTAGCGACCACTGCTTTTGAGGGTCAAGGATTTATCTTATTTGGAATTGGACGCTGAAAGCAAAAAAAAACCAAAAAAACAAAAAAACCTCTATGCCCTCTTTACAGATGTGTTCACCTTCTCAACAGATGAAGATCAGAAAAACAAACAAACAAACAAACAAAAAAACTTTTAGTTGTATTTCATCTGCCTCTGTGTCACTTTTCTGGATGAAATTTTCCTACGTGAATGTCAGGATGGGCCAATCCTAACGAGCACAGTGGAAAGCGATAGCTCCCTCTGACCTCAGTTCTGACTGTATTGTTTTAAATTGGGCAGCACAGAAATCGAAGAAGCCAAATGTGTAAAAGAAAGGGAAAAAGAGAGAGAATTCAGAGTATGGGAAGAAGGGAAGAGCAGTTCCCTAGGAAGAAAGATTGAAATAGAGATATATTTGTTTAGAAAAGAAGATGAAAAGGAATGTGCTGCCTTCCAAATATCTCCAGGAAGCCTCCGGCTGTGCACGCCACCATAGATCAGTTTATTTTGGGCTCAACCTGGAATAGAAAGCCTAATGTTTGGACGAGGCAAAGGCTTCTGGGGAGGAGGGGAAGGGAGGACCGCAGGAAGGCACTGTGTGGAACAAATAACAAATAACTTACTTGCAAAATGAAACTCTAGATGGAGCAGTTCCCTCTATTTAAATTTTCTGTGGAGACTGATAGTGATTTCGCTGGATTAATAACTATTGAAAAGATGCCTGATAGGAATACCTTAGCTCTGTGACAGGAAATAGAATTGGATGAGCCAAGACTTACAAAACGGAACCTGACATGGGGGGCAATTCATGGAAAAGGGGGAGGGCAGAAGGTTAGGAGAAGGAGGAGAGAGAGGAAAGAGAAGAGT
Organism: Herpailurus yagouaroundi; assembly: GCF_014898765.1. Lineage (NCBI taxonomy): Eukaryota > Metazoa > Chordata > Mammalia > Carnivora > Felidae > Herpailurus > Herpailurus yagouaroundi. Next base: position 87,945 of record NW_024412430.1, read on the forward strand.
TATAGTGGGAAGAGCTTTGGAACGGTGTTTGAAAACATGGAGGGTGCTATGGAATATGATACAGGGTGCAAGGCTCTGGGGTCCCCCACTGCTGGGATTTGAGTCCAGCTTCCATTATCTGTTAGTTGCAACCTCCCTAAAACTCACACGTCCCATCTTTAAAACTGGGGTTATAATCGTATGTAGCTCATAAGATTTTCTTTAAGGATTAAAGAAACTAATCCTTGTTAACTTCGTGGCACATAGTAACTGCTCAATAAATATTAGTGCCACTGCAGCTAGTGAAGACGATTTATCACCTGATAGCATGAACCTACCAGTACTGGCTATGTTGGATAACATTGGCATCCATCAGAAATAACCAGGAATAACACTGTATTAGACTCTCTTCTGAGGGAAGGTCATCACCTAACAGTGAGTTTTATCCCTTCAATGCAGGAACCCAGGGTGAGATGCCATTTTCCAGAAACCGATTTCATAGATAAGCCTGCAAGGAACGTTTCAACTTCTTTCCATCTTTTTCCTCCTGGCTTACTCTTCTACTTTGTACTCTATTTTCCAGGCCTTGGAAACCTCTGCTCTTCTCCCCATGTAAGGATCCTGTCGAGACAGACTAAGCAGATCTGTTTCCTCTATGCTTTAAACACTGGGGGCCAAGAGGGAAAAATGTTTCCTTTGGGCAGGTGCCAAGTAAGTACAGGGAGTTGGGGGAGAGAGTTTGTAATGACACAGTAAGAAAGAAAATATTTACGTTTCATTTTAATTGAACTTTTCTTAAGCTCACTACATTTTAGTAGGTGAAAAAAATCAACATATGAGAACACTGGGAACAAAAATACACATAGCTCTAGCTTCAGGCACAGAAGGAGAAAAGCCAATGGAAAAAGGGAAACCAGTGGAGGCATCTCTGGGAAGAGTTGCTCTATCAAAAGCCTGAGCTTAGTAGCTCTGCCTTTATCACTTCATTTCCATGGTTAGTGTAGATCCTGGTTCACTGGCCCATAAAATTGGCAAGATAATGAACAAGTTCATTACTTTAAATATATTTCATCTATTGAGTCCACTGCAGTACCTTGAGGAGCAGGTTTATAGAGTGTCACAGCCCAGTCAAACCTGGAAACGTATTGTAAAAGGAGGCGGCTTCCCCGGTTATTGTCACTGTTTCCTAAGCATTTACTATGTGCTAGGTCCTGTGCTAACTACTTTATGCCCATGATCTCATTTAAAACTCCCAGAAGCTGTGTGAAGCAGGTATTATCAAGCCTGTTTTACTTATAGTTGACGTCAGGCAATTCACTTGGGTCACACAGGTGATTAGTAGTGGGAGATGGGATTTGAACCCAAGTCTGTAGGACACCAAACCCTGGGCTTACAATGCACTGTCAGGTGCGGCCCCACCCATCCAGCCACAGGCCTCTAACAGCACCGGGAAAGACTCATTATCTTAGGGTTTATGAAGACAACAGATAGTAGCTGAAGAGTGAAAACCGTGTGTATGTGTGTGTGCAGTATAATTAAATGACACACGGAATCATTCTTCTATTAAATGAATCATAGTGGGCCAAGGATAGAAACCTGTAGTTCCTCCCACTAGCCCCAAGTTACGGAAAGCTTCTGTTCCTTATTAAGTTTCTCTTTTCCCTGGGTTATCTAGCTGTTCCTAATCCATTTCTGTGTGGACCACCCACTTTCACATCCCAGCTGTGCCTCAGTTTTGTCCGGATAAGCCATACTAAACTCAGAGAGTCATCAGCATGAAGACAATGAATGCATTTAAAACATTGGAAAGAGTACCTGACATGTTCTTGGTATTTTGAAAATGTTACCTGTTAGCATTGTGCCACTTCCTTGAATGGGGATCAGAGTCCCATTTGAAGAATTCAACTTTAGTCCATGGGGACTTCCTCGAAAATACAGACGTTATCCAGGTATTGCCAAGGAGGTTTCACTCCTCTCCAAAGCATCTGTAAAATGCTCTTACCTGAGTTGTTAACTGCCCAGAAAAGGCTCCCTCTGTGTCCATACCCACTCTGAGGAGGGTGAGGGTATGTGTTCTATGCCCCTTGCCACACTGAGATGTGGGGAAATGTTTTCGGATGTTCTGATGGTAATAAGAATCACTTTCTGTTTGTGGTCAAAGCTACAAATGGATCTGTTTTTTTGTTTTGTCTTTGTTTTTTTGTGGGTTTTTTTTGGTTTTTTGTTTTTTGTTTTTTGGGGTTTTTTTTGACAATGGCCATGAAATCTGCATGTCTAAAATCCCCTGGAATGTAGCAACTCAGGAATGCTTCTGTTTAATGTGAAACTTTTAAACAGGACGTCGAAACATAAATAAAGATACCAATCCCAAATTGACTTGCCTGATCCATACATGCTGAAAGAGAGTTTTCTACCTATTGTGCAGCAACCTGACTCACAGAGTTGGTTTCTAAATCCCACACCTATTAAAATGTCTATTTAAAGTTTCACACTCTTCACATTGAATTATCCAGTACAGTGTTCCCATTCCACAGATGAGGAAGCTGAGGCTCATTCAAATGGGTTAAGTCAGTGCCCCTGATGATACTTTTCCACCAATATTTTGTCTTATCAAACTTATCTTTCCTGAATTATAAAGATTTCCCACCCCCTTCTACTAGAGCTATTACTAAATTTTCTAGCTAAAATCCCTCAGTTTATCACTTGTCTGGATAACACAGGGAAGGTGGGAAGGTGCTATTTTTGAATCTTTTCTTTTCTCACCTAATTTTAACTCCATTGTTCTCCAAGGGGCATTCTGTTTTTATAGGTCAAAAATATCAAATATTGGCAACCTTCTATGTTTCAACCTGCTACCTAAAAGTCAAGTACAACCTCTATGTTTAAGTTTATGTAGTCATCGATACTGCAAATTTTGTTTCTTGCTTCTTTATTTTCTTGGCATACAACATACTTTAAAGTACATCTTAAAAGTCAAAAGATTTACTGTGTAAATAGCAGTAAAACATACACAGATACAAGCTAATGGTACATTAATAGACTCCTGAATTTCAGTCTCTCACAACACATCAAGGGTACCTATTTTGGAGTCCCCAAGGCTGGCCTGATCTTGTCTGACATAAACACAGTAAGGCACCAGGGGAAGAAATCAATCTACTAAAGAAGTCCAAACCTGTGGCGTGACTAACAGAGAACAGCAAATTAAATTTGCAGCAACATGAGGTTGAGCGGTGTGCCTGGCAATGACACTGACAGCAACCCAGGCCTGGGCAGAGGTCAGAGGTTGGAGGTCATTGTGGACCCTGCCGTATATTCCCTCTCTCCTAGTTTGGACCAGCTGGTCCTTCATATGTAAACACTGAACAGAGAGCTCCAAGTTTCTGATGTCAGTGTGTTGGTGACTGTGTGACAGAAGGTGTGGGAAGTGTCAGGGAAAGCGACTGCTGAGTCCACGTTTGTACCCTCCGAGGGAAGCTCAAGAGTGACTCGGACCATTTATCAGTCACTCGCCTGAGCAGAAAGTGACAAGCAAGTCGCAGGTGCCATCAACATTTCTTGTGCTGATGCAGCCATAAGACAATCTATGGGGAGGACTCCCCCAGAGCAGAAGTATATGAGTGAAGTGATTAAAAGCTGTTTCAAATCCAGCCTTTAAAAGTGTGAACAAAGCAGTAACTCAGGAGCAGTTTCCCCAGGAACCCGCAGCCAGTTGTTTTAATTCAGTGCAGGCGCCTGTAGGGGCAACGTCTGTCCGTGGGACAGGGACGGCAGAGCCACCCAGCCAGGGCTCAGGCCCCGCACAGAGAGAGCCTCATTGTGCCCCTCCCTGCTTGTGTCACTTTGGGCAAATGACCCCACTGACACTCAAGTTTCCTTACCTGCAAAATGGTAGACACCTAAGCCACAGTGTTGCTGCAAGAAGTAGTGTTACCTAGTCATTAGCGTTCTCAAAAGCTTAAAAAACAGTGCCAGGCATGTAGCAGGAGCTCAGTTAACAAGAAGAAATAAGAACAAACACTTTAGTGCTTGCTCTGTGCGGTACTGTTTAGAGAACTTTAAGTGTACCGTTCATTGAATTGTCCCCCAACACCACTTACACAAGCACTAATATGATCTGCATTTTATAAGTGAGGAAACAGCCATGGCAGCAAGTTCCCACATCCAGCAAGGGAAGGAGTCGGGCCTCCAACCCAGGTGGTCATCTGACCCCAAAGCCCATGCTCCTCGCCAATAAATGGTGACCACTGTTTGTCCTGAGAATGACTCATAGAAGACAAGACCATAGCAAAAAGCTGGCTGACGCCTTCCTTTCTCCTCCCTCTGTCTCCCTCCACACCAAGGAACCTCCTCTCCCTGCACTCAGAGGGAAACCAGGCTTCTAGGAGCTCCTAAGCCCTGCAGGGGTGGCTGAGTCCAAGCTAAACGGTTCTGGGCTGAGGGGAGATCATTCCAGAGTCTGTTCAAGCTTCGCTCTGGGCGCTGAGCCTAACCTTTATTTTGTAACTGATTTACTCTACCCAGAAGTCAGCTTCGGCTACCTTCTGTGAGAACTCGGTAGACTTGGGAAATACTCGGCTGGCCAACCAGAAAATTAAATAAGAAAGTCATCAGGCCCTGAAGCCTAATTCTCAAATGCCAAACAATTCAGAACAATGAGTCATTCTTTCAAATAGAAACAGTTGTGCACTAAGTTCTTGCAGCATAAAATAGTGTAATGGTTCAAAACAGCATGAAAGCCTGAGTTCCAGTGTCAGCTCTAGCTGTGTGACCCCGAGAAAGTTTCTTAACCTCTCTGTGCTATAGCTGCCTCATTTATCACATGGGAATAATAAGAGACTCTAGCTGAGAAGCTGCTGTGAGGTTTAATAAATTACTTTATGTAAGACTTTAGAACATGCCTGGCACCTCACCAAAGCTATATACATATTAGCTTTTCTTATTATTATTCTGTTTCAGTATATGTATACAGGCTTTGTAGCAGTCTTTAAAGAATAGCTTTGCTGATGTTTTATTCCTTTCGAAAATGGTTTCTCTGTTTTTACCATCTCACTACCAGCCACCACCCTTCCCCTAATAATCCCCCTCCCCACCATCTCATCTTTTCCTTAAAAGCAAAGGAAATTACATCTAAAAGCCTCACGGAATTACAACACTCAACATGCTCATAAAAGTCAGGAAATGCAAAAGTTAGAATTCTCTGAAGACATTAACTCAGAATCGGGCTCTGAGATAGATTTCAGAGGGCTCAGAGGAGCCACCTAAAGTTTCTGGGGGGAGCCCCTCACTGGCCCCACCTCTGCAGCTGCTCTGTCTTCTAGAACACCTCATGTGGACAGCCGTGGGCTTCTGGATTTGCCGTTTCTACCCTTGCTCAGAACTCAGACTCGGAACCACCGCATAGAGCAGGGGCTCTCAGATTTGAGGGAGCATCAGCGTGCCCTGTGGGGGGTATGAAAATACACCATGCTGGGCCCGGCTGACAGTTTCGACTCCATAGGTCTGGGGTGGACCGTCATCATTTGTATTTCTCACAAGTGCCCCAGGGAGGCTGATGCCTCCGGAGCACACTTTGAGAACCACTGCCATGGGCATTTCCCTGCACCCCAAATACGCTCCCCTCAAACCCCACAGACCCCTACCAACTGCACCACAAACGGAATGAAATATTCTGTTCATGTATGTCTATTACTCCTCAATGTTTTGAGAAATGGAAAACAAATTCTGTTTAAAGCCCAACACAGCCTCGACAAAATAAGGCTCACCTCATTTCAGCTGCTTGCCTCATTCCACCCACCTTTATCCTTCCAGCCAGTTTCTGCCTCTATCTTTGCACAGATGGTCAGGATTGTGTGTGTGTTTATACATCTCCAGCCCTGCTTGTTTACATGTACACATTTGTGTTTCTCCTTCTCCCCCATTAAACTATAAAGTCCTTGAATGTCTTTCTCTCTAAGGCTCCATAGCTCCTGATGCTGAACACACAGTGGGTGTTTAATACATGCAGTTGACTGATAAATGTTGACTTTTTTATTGTACCTGGTAAGCAAAGTGAAGAAACCAATATTGCCATGAGAACTTTAAACTTTGCATCAGAGACCGAAGCGTGTTTATTTTTGCAGCATTAATGTAGCCAAAAGATGACTTTCCACTCACATGTAAATATGCGGTATGTTGCCAATGAGCATTTTAAATGCTTTGATGCCATTCTCAGAAATACCATCTGCGCATCTTCTTCTCACATAGTTATCAGAATGAGTAATTTAACATAGGGGAGTCTGTTGCATCCTTACAGGGAGTTACGAGAGAGATACAAGTTCTAGAAATATTAGTGTAATTGTCATCAACTTTTATTTTATGGGATGTGCATGTATGTGCACCAAGAACATCCCAGCTCATCTTCTCAGGATTGATAAAGGGACGGTACTAGCCCTGAGTATTTTCTGAGAGTTAATAAATTAACCCAGAAGTTATTATTGCTACTATGTACTGATTTACAAATCACATAAGCTTAAATTGTCAATGGATGAGATCATTATTGTTTCAGCTATTGAGCAGCTAGGAATTACACTGCACCAAGTTAAGGACAAAGTATATTATCAGTCTTTCCCAAGCAAGCAAAGGCTAGGAGAGAGCCAATCAGAAAGCAGAACTTCTGTCTCTGTGTCTTCTGAGGTCCGGAATATACATTAACTGTAACAACACTGGAGGTCAAATATTTACCCAATTCCATTGAAAGAAGTCAGTGTTATACCTACTCCCTGTTGATGTGACGATGTGTGGCCTTTTAAGATTTTTTTCTTTCAAAAGATTCGATGCCACATCTAACCTTCTTCTGATCCTATTAAGGAGAATGCTGCTGGTGCATTCTGAACACTTGGTTTCTTTCAGCCTAAATCTTTCTAAAGTTCAACCAGGGACCAATAATGAGCTGTAACTGAGAATAAGTGTAGGTTGTTTCTGAATTTTTTAAAAAGTGATTTCATGCTATTGTTACTTTCATAATAAAACGTAGAGATATCTGGGTTGATTTCTTTCCCTGGTCTGATTCCCAGTGTTACTTTTATTCACCCAAGTCGGGTCTTGTTTTATAAAAGAAGCTGTGTGCATGCACTTGACCTAGCCTTTCCTTCACATACTGCATAATTACAGACAGCACACTTCTTCCCCCTTGCAATTAATTAATCTTTATTCCCCAAAGAAATTAGGACAGTGGAGGATAAAGGGTATTCTTCTGTCTTTAAAGGTTAAAATCACATTTTGCCATATCACATATAGGTTTCAAGCCAGCCAGACTTTTTTTTTTAATTTATTTTATTTTTTTAATTGAGATATAATTAACATATAAATTCCTGCATGTTTATGATGCACGTGTTGACTTGATACATTTATATATTGCAATATGATTACCACTGTAGCATTAGCTAACACCTCTATCCCACCACTTAATTATTTCTTTTTTTGTACCAGCAACAATTAAGATCTAGTCTCTCAGCAACCTTAAAGTTTAAAATGCAGTCTTGTTGCGTATAATCATTATGCTATGCGTTAGACCTCCATATCCTATTTCTCTACTACTTGCAAGTTTGTACCCTTAGACATCTCCCCAATTCCCCTACCCCCCACGTCCCTGATAACCACCATTCTACTCTGTTTTACAAGCTCAGCTTTTTTAGGTTCCACATATAAGTGAGATATATACTTAGCATTTGTCTTTCTATGTTCAAGCCAGACTCCTGGCTCACAGAAATGGCTTTATAACCAAAAAGGCAGGTGTTGCACATTAAAATATGCCAAGAACAGCTATGGTCAAGAAAATTGGAAATAATCCTGATCCTCCTCTGCTATTTCAGGAGCAAAGTTAAAACTGACTTCAAAGGAAACCGATATTCGGATCAATTCCAAGAAGATGAGAATTTAATCCAGTTCAACCACTACTGGAAACTGTGGATAATATGAAAGTAATAGTCAACACAAACCCAGTCTTCAAGAAAGTTAGTGAACATGAAAGGGATGATAAGAGGTCAAAAGCATTTGTGGCAAAGTTCTTTTATTCTTCCAGGATTTTGTTGTGGTTTACTTCCTAAATTGTGTTGTTTTCAGTTAAGAGGAGCCTCTAAAACTTTGAAATTAATAAAAGACTATAATCAGTAGTGTAATTAACTGTGTGTTCTCATTACTAAATACAGAGTTTTTAAATCTAATTAATATTGTTTTAGTGAAGAAATTCTCCCCGAGAAAAAAATTTTAATCTTTTTGTGTGTTTATGAAGTTTAACTTTGTGGGGCAACAAAGAAAGATAACTAGATCTTTAATGGAAAAGACTGAAACTCAGCCCATTTTCTGTATTTCACTTATGGGAGAATGCTGGCAACTGAGTGTTTCTGCAGTTAGGCATCAGGTTCTTTGCCACAATGTAAGTCATAGACGGTTTGAGTTCTTCACATATAAATTAATTGGAGCTGTTTTAGGTTGAATCTACCACAATCTCTCTTTGCATGCCTCACATTTGTACCTGTAAGTTGGGTTTTTTTTTTTTAAATCAGTTTTTGCCTGCTGCAAAATTAATTCCATCCCCATAAAAGTCTTCTCAAGTACCCAAATGTATAATCTTATCCATCAGCAAACTTTCAGAATCTCTGCAGCTATAATAGTTGCATGTATTTCTAAAGACATGTTCCTTTGAAGTATAATGCTTTCACAAAAACATGCCTAGGAGACTTCAAATCCTGCCATGGTGTTCTCCACTGCTCTGAGGGTACCATTCAGGGTGACACACATTACTTGGCATTGTGGTGGCATGAACAGGCACCTAAGCGTTGGAATCAGACTTGAGTTCAAGTTCCAGCTCCATTCCTCAGCATCGTGTGATCTGTGAGATTTCATAACCCTTCCAAACCTCAGTTTCCTCATCTGATAGCCACCTGATGGGCTTACTGTGAGCATTTGAGAAGTTGACGCAGGTAAACCACTTTGAAGAGTGTCAACACATAGTACGCTCTCAAAAAATGGCACCTGCTGTTGTTTTGATTGCTTGGTTGGTGTTCAGTAACCCCTTTCACAACAGTTTTAAAATACGTGACCATCCCCCCACCCACCCCCCAGAAATGGCTCATCCACATTACTCTGCTACAACACACTGCCTCGCACTTGTTCACCTACCAACTGACCTTCATTCATCCAGGGTACTTATGGCAATATTCAGTCCATAAGCTTTTATTAAGTGCTTACTTTGCACCTGGGAAAGAAGGTAACTCTTCCCAGTAATACCATCCCTGCTTTTCGAGAGCTCACAATTTCACTCAAAAAGATAGATTAAAAAAAAAAAATACAACTCAGTTTTCACTGAAAGAACCATGGAAATGTCAGACAAAGGAATCTTTTTAAAAGAGGACATCTTGAAGGATGAATAGGAGTCCGTCAGGTAGAAAGGATGGAGGCCAGGGGAGAATAAGGTTCTGAGCAAAAGCATTGGGTAAAGCAAGTTATTAACCAGAAGTTGATTAAGGGTGGCAAAATTAGAACAAGAGAAAGAAAATTAAGTGTGGAGAGGACTCTTGCACCTGAGGATTGAGGGGGACACTGAGTGCTCTCTAGCTGACCACAAAAGTAGCTATTGGAGACCAGACTGTGTCTGTTACCCAGACTTTACATGTCTCTGCTTGAAAAGCAATAAGCTTTGCCTCTATGAACTCCATTTTCTTTAAATTTTGTTAAAATTTTTTTTAATTTAATATTTATTTTTAGAGACAGAGAGAGAGCGCGCGCGCAAGCGGGGAGGGGCAGAAAGAGAGAGAGACACAGAATCTGAAGCAGGCTCCAGGCTCTGAGCTGTCAGCACAGAACCCAATGTGGGGCTCAAACTCACTAGCCGTGAGATCATGACCCAAGCCCAAGTCAGACACTCAACGGACTCAGCCACCCAGGTGCCCCTATGAACTCCATTTTCTATACTCCACCTGTATTTGCCTGAGATACTGCTTATTTTCTTCTAAATTTATATTTTTTATCTATTAAATTGTTTACTTATAAATACAAATGATAAAATCCAGGTGACTTTAGCAAAGAAAAAGAAAACAAAAAACATGCCTCTCTAACTTTCTAACGTTTTATATTTTAATTTTTTTGTTGTTGTTGTTGACATAGAGAGACAGAGTGTGAGTGGGGGAAGGCAGAAAGAGAGGGAGACACAGAATCCGAAGCAGGCTCCAGGCTCTGAGCTGTCAGCACAGAGCCCGATACGGGGCTGGAACCCTGAGATCGTGACCTGAGGTGAAGCCATGAGATCGTGACCTGAGGTGAAGTCAGACGCTCAACCAACTGAGCTACCCAGGCGCCCCTAATGTCAACCTTTTTGACATATCTGCCTTAAGTCTATAGTCTGTCCTTGGAATGGTCCAGAAGAGAATGTCAGTCCTCTGATAAGACCCACCAAGTCCTCTACACTCGTTATGCACCAATTCCTTTCCCTTACCTCATGTAATCCTCCCACAGCCTTATGAAGAGTGGTATCCACCCCTATCCACTCTGCATATAAGCAGAGATGAAACTCGAGAAATAACTTGCCAAGACAACACACCCAGTCGTGACAAGGCATAGACCTGACCGCAGGTCATCTGACCTGCTGACACACCATAATGCCTGGAGCAGTGGTTCCCTGTACCAGGTCTTGAACTGGGGCCAGACAGTAAGGACAAGTTCATGGTCTGCAGTGAAATGAAAAAACAAAACCCCAAAAGCCCACTGTAATGACATCTTACACAGAGACATGTTTATTAAAGAATGATTCTTTATGAAATTATGTCTTACTTTTTATATGTTTATTTATTTTTGAGAGAGAGAGAGACAGAGACAGAGCGTGACCAGCGGAGGGGCAGAGAGAGAGGGAGACACAGAAACCCAAGCAGGCTCCAGGTTCCGAGCCGTCAGCACAGAGCCCGATGCGGTGCTCGAACCCACAAACTGTGAGATCATGCCCTGAGCCAAAGTCAGATGTTTAACCAACTGAGCCACCCAGGCACCCTTTACTTTTTTTTTTTATCACACTGTCTGTCCTTTGTTTTATGGGATGATGAAATTGAAGACGGTAGTTGCTTTCTTCATGATGCCCTACTTATGAAACAAAAAACCCAAAAACTGGCATCTGCTGTCAGTTTTTAATTTTAAAAATTTGTTTTCATTCCCAGAAACCCAAAATCTAAAATTTACTACTGGGTGAGAAAATATCTTCCTCCATGTAAGGCACATGTTTATCTTCTGTTTTCCACATGACTAGCCATTGTCATCTTGAACTTGCAATTTCTCATTGCCTGATTTTTAAGTGCTGCCACGTCCCTTCCCCAAACTTGGAACCATTTCTTAAATGCACTTATATTTACAGGAGGAGAGTAAGTGAATAGATAATATAATAGCTTTCTTCCACTGTGGTTTCCACAAGAGTGAAAAATCCAGGCTTTTCTTATCATAACCAGCTGGAAACATTCCACATTGGAGATGTCAAGTCATAACAATGTGGGTGGGGGGTGGGGGAAGCCCACTTCACTCTCAGAACCACACAGTTCTTCTACAGAAAAGACATTCTTAAAAGCTGTTTGCAATATCCTACATTAATTTCCTCTGGTAAGGCATCTCATACAAAGGGGTCTTATAAATGGATTAAATGTGGTTGGGCACAAAAGTACAGTAAGCCCTCTGTCAGATGCTCTTGAGGGTAGATGCCACAAACAGGGGCTTCCTTCATATGGGTTCCTTGCAAATAGCTGACTTGAAGTTTTGTGACCAGTAATAACCTCCGTAAAAATAAACCACTTATACCATCTCTTAACAGTACTCTATAAATTATACCAGGAATGTGTGGCTTTTCTACCCTGGCAAATGTCTTCCAAGTTGACAAAAGGATAAACAGAGGGAGGAGGCAGGGGCTGGGTAGCACCGGTTCTTTGAATGCCATCGCTGCACGCCAGCATTGTTTGGCCTCTGCCTACGCTCAGCGTCTTCCTCAGCAGGAAGACGTTTCAGATGGGGAAGAGCAGGACGCACCTCAGTGTTTCTGAGACCAAATGAATGGAAGTTGGACAGGGTTAGGTTAGGACAAGCTGAGGGGTTAGAATGAGCCCTCAGAGCTGGGGTGGCCAAAGGGGGCGCTGGTTGTAGCCCAGCTTTGATATCTGAGCCAGTTGACACACCAATGCGTCATTGGTGTGGAAGAGGGATCAAGATATTATTATTTTTTTTTTTAATGTTTATTTTTGAGGGAGAGAGAGAGAAAGACAGAGACAGAACATGAGTGGGGGAGGGCCAGAAAGAGAGAGGGAGACACAGAATCCGAAGCAGGCTCCAGGCTCTGAGCTGTCAGCACAGAGCCCGATGTGGGGTTCGAATTCAGGAACCACGACATCATGACCTGAGCCTAAGTCGGACGCTTAACTGACTGAGCACCCAGGCACCCCTAATTTTTTATTTTAGAGAGACAGAAAGAGAGAGAGAGAGCAGGGGAGGGGGCAGAGAGAGAGAGAGAGAATCTTAAGCAGGCTCCATACTCAGTGAGGAGCCTAAACTGTGGCTCAATCCCACGATCCTGGGATCATGACCTGAGCTGAAATCAAGAGTCAAACGCTCAACCAACTGAGCCACCCCGATGCCCCAAGATACTGTTTCTAATATCTGACATGTATGCATTAGAAACTACTTGGACCAGAGACCAGTGTGGTTTTTCTATCTTCTCTCAAAATGTAGATTCAGGTAAATCCACAAGGGGAGTGTGAGATCTGCTGAACAAGAGTTATCTAATCGAACTTACGTCCATTGGGACGTGGCACAACTTGCAGAATTCAAGAGAAACTGGCCACATGTGAGCCATTTCCTCAACTAACTCATCCCACTCACTGAGCAATGTAGGGCTCTCATCCTCTCACATTTCTCTCTCCAGGAGCGAGAGGAGACTGCCATCTCTCCCCAAAGCCACCTCAGAGGGAAAATTGGTTGGGAGGGTGAGGCAGGCATGTGGCGAAAGGAACAAGAGAGAAAGTGCAATGAATAGCGTCCAGAGGATCTCCCCAACAAGATCACAGTTTCTGTAAAGTGACAACTTCAAAATCCCTCCAAACCCACAAAAGCTGGCTGAGGCCACCTCTCAGATGGTAAGAGAAACAATTTTGTCCGACACTTATTCTGAAGTGCTGTGCCTTGAATCACAGAATTATATAGTTTTTCTTGGCTTTTCTTTAGTTAAGTAACACAAGCAGTCGCCAAGCTAATATATAAAACTTAATTGAGCCGTTCTCTTAAACAGTTTTTTTTTTTTTTTTTTTTTTACTCTTTAAAATGAAGCCAAACATGACAACAACAGTGGTATGAAACACTCCTCAGAAAGAAAGTCCTGTGTTCAGGAAATGAGAAAATTAAAAGGAAAAGAAAAATACTTGCACTTACACCAAATAAACCGTATTATATTGGGTGTCATCCAAGCCAAGATTTTTCTCAAGCAAAGTGCAGACAAGCTCATTTGAAATTAAAGTCTCCATTCTTCACCCAGTCAGTAATCTCTTTGGTCAGTCTCCATTATGTCCTGAAGTACCAGGAGAAGGCTGTCCCACCACCGGTTCCAGCTCGCTGCATTCTCTCTGCGACTCAAGTTTTCAGAGGAGTGTGTTACACTCCTGCGTGTGTGTGCGTGTGCGTGCGGGTGTGTGTGCGTGGCAGGAGCCAGCAGTAGCATTCAGGAGCACCAAGGGAGAATTTCAGGTCCTGCTCCTTAAGGTTAGAATGAGAAACATGTCATCACGCTGTGGACACGCTTCCGGTCCTGGGAGCAGGTGGGCTGCTGGCCTGCCTTCACCACCCCCTTTCCTCTCTCAGGCACCGCCAGCCCTCCTGCGCGCCAGGAAGGGGAAAGAAACCAGAAGTGCACTGCACGGGGCAAGAGGAGGACACTGTGCACACAAGAAGGAAGACCGAATTCCAGCTAGCTGCTCTCAAATCCCACATGATTTGTTGTTCTTCCTTTCAGAAGATGATTCAAGGCAAATTTGGGAGCTGATGATTAGAACACAAGAATGTCAGGATGTTGAGACAAAGGTAGGTCGTTGGGAGAAAAGAATACATGAATAGATGTGACGCAGAGTCACTTGGATACTTGTCTTGGCTGAATCTAAACTCGGACTCTTCAGTGTTGCCCTGGTCTTCAAAGGGTGGCCTCTGGCTGACATTTGCACACTTCTGGGCTTTCTCTATCATATTGCAGATATTTATTTGGGTAGTTCGGCCTCAATCTTCTTCAAATTGTTTTTTTAAAAATCTCTTATTTCCTCAAGTTTGAAAACCACAACTGCAGGAAAACTTAGTCCAAAAGCCTATGTGAGTTTCCCTCCAACTTACCACATGTCTCCCCCTTCTTCCTTTTATTCCAGGTTCCCCTAACCCTCACTTTCTTTATTCTTTTCCTATAACTTATTCAACATATGTTCCTTGGGACTTGCAGTGAATTCATCCCTTTTAAACCTAGAAATTGACCACTCTTGAAAATCTCTCAAAGCAACATTCCTCTGATTCCAACAATCATACAATAAACTTCTCTTATGAGTACAGCACCCTATTATGTGCTTTGGAGACCCGAAAAGCATGCTGGTCCTATGTATTTAGTTTATCTATTTCTGCATAGCAAATCAGTCTAATACTTAACAACTTAAACAATAACCGTTTATCATCTTATACTTTCTGTGGCTCAGAAACGGAGAAGCAGCTTAACTTGGTGGGCCTAGCTCAAGGTCACTCACAAGGCTGCCCATCAAAGTGTAGGCAGGGGCTGCAGTCGCTTCAAGGTTCAAGGATCCTCAGGGGAGGATCCACTTGCATGCTCACTAATAGGTGCCTTTCCGCAAGGCTACTTCCAACCTTCTCCATGTGCCTTTCACCCTCTAGGGCCTCCCTAGCAGGATAGCCTGGGCTTGTTTACATGGTGGCTGGTCTGGTGGGGGGAGGGGAAAGGAGGGAGAAAGATGAGAGAGAGAGACAGAGAGAAGGAGGAAGAAAAGCAAGAGGACGAGAAAGGGAGGGAGGAAGGACAAGGAAGAGAACATGACCAAGATGGATGTCAGTCTTTTTATAACCTTATCTTGGCATTGGCACCCCATCATTTCCGCCACAGAAATAAGTCAACCCAGAGATAAGTCAACACTCAAAAGGAGGGGAATATACAAGTCACGACTACCAACAGATGGGGATCATTAGGGGTCATTTTAGAGGCTGCCTCCCACACCCTGTTAGACTCCATATCTTGGGCAAAGATTAGCACATACAGACACGGCATTGCAGGAAGGTCTAATAAGTTCTTCAACGACGGTAGAAGGGAAATGCTGTGAGATGGTAGGAAAAGGAGAACTTAATTTCATTCAGGAGATGCTGGAAAGCCTTCTTGAAGAAAGCAAAATTTGAACTAAGTCTCAAATAGACCTCAAGAAAGGCATCCCAGGCAGCCAGGACAGCTTGAGCAAGTAGTCTGGGATTTGAACAAGCACCAAAATCACCTGGAGGGCAGTTTAAATGCAGACGGTAGGGGCCCACTTCCAGAATTTCTATTCAGTAAGTGGTTCGGGCAGGGGCGGGCTGATTCATTTTCACGTCAGGCCCAGCTGATACCCTTGGTCCAGGGACCACAATTTGAGAAATGCTGAGCAAAGGCTCAGAAGCAGAGCATATTTGGAAAAGTGACAAATAGATCTTTTTATTTGTCAATTTGGACTGATTCAATTAGTTTCAAGATCCTCTTAGAATCAGTGGAAATGAAAGGCATTAGTCGGTATTTAATGAATGCCAACACTATCCACTTTTAATGCTGGGAGGGATTCAGAGAATCTAAAGCCATCGTTTTACAAATGAGGAAAGTGAGGGTAGGGGCTGAGATAGAGAGAGTTTTCTTTAAAATCTGATGGATTTTTTGTGGCTCCCTCACTCAAGGGCTCCTGAAAGTAATATACTAGAGTCCTTTCCTTTCAAGTCTGAGTGCTTTCTATTTGAAATGAGCTAATAAGGAGTTTGAGATCGACTCTCCCAATAGAATACTCACCCTCTATAAAATGCACATGCCCATGCTTTGGTATGGAAGGGAGGTTGAAAGACCTCTCAGAACGCCTCTGGGTCCATTACACAAGTTTCCTTGTGCAGAAGGATATATGTAGTTCCTGCCTGGCTTCCACGTCATGAGAAGCCTTCCCCGCACCTCTGCCAACCGTCCGTTAGCCTCCCTTGTCCTTTTTCTTTCACGAAGCCTCAAGTGTACGAAGTTGGATGCCTAAACTTCTCTGCAACGCTTGGATCTAGGATGCTGTTTCTTTTCAAAGCCTAAATAATTAGTAAACTCCAAGTGTAAACCGGGAAGCATCCATCTTGACTCCTGAAACCTGCTCTCTTTGGCAACAGGGTAGTGAGACCCTGTAGTTTATTCCTTGCAATGTGTGCACAAAATTAGGTTGGTGCCTTTGTTCTGTTTTCTGAGCTTTTGTCACCTTTTATTTGGCTGTACTTAGGGAAACAGGATGAAAACATTTAAAAGGAGCCCAGGGGAATGTCACTTGCACATGCAAATACAAGCATCTGTGTCATTACTCTCCGCTCCCTGACTTCCTGTCACTCTTCCTCCAATTTATCCCTCCATCCCACTCTGACACAGATTCTTGCTCCACAAGCAGAACCAAAAAGTCAAAAGGCAACTGAACTGTAACCCCCTTTTTCCACTTGTGGTTTCTTCGTCGATTTGCAGAAGCACAGGTGTCTGTCTCTTCAATTGTGACATTCTGAGAAGTCCTCGAGCTCACCGCCCACACTTCCTCCCAAGGGCAGGACCTGTCCCGAGCTTCAACCTTGAATAAGAAGGTAAAGTGCAGATGGACTGAGGTTACCCAAAACCTCACTGCAGCTTCTCTCACGCTCAAACCTGGTTTCAGAGCATGCATTTGCTGACTGGTATGAAAGGATGCCATGCAGCTAATGTCTACTTGACAAGCTGAGAGGTGAGAATGGCAAACTGTAAATCCATTTTATTCATTGCCTTTACCAATTCAACCACAAATTGTTTCCTCTTCTCCCACTGAGCACCATTTAATGAGCTGTATCAGGCGTACAATGGAAGCAGTGAATCACAGATGGGAAGAGAACACATCTTGTGAGCAAGCACACGGGTCAGACCATGCCTTCCCCACTTCCCAGCTCTTTGGCTTTGGCCAAGTTACTTAACATCTCCAGGCCTCAGGTTCCTCACGTGGGCCTTGGCTTTCTCACCTAAAATGGAGGTGGTAAAGTGGGGGCGTTGTGAAGATCGCAGACTCCGTGTGAATACGGCAGGTGTTCAACAACTGGTAGTCGTGACAGACCAGGCAATAAATTAAACACGTGATTTCTCTCCCAAAGAAGCCAGCAATCTTTGTATACATTGTTACCAGCTTCATTTTATTCTTACGGGTTCGGAACCACTTTTGTGTATCCTGCTCTTAATTCCAGCTCAACTAGAGAAATCTAAATGTACCTGAACATTAGGACTGGGTCAACCTCTGACTGAAAGCCCCTGCATTGCACTGAAATGCCCAGCGTGCTTTTTTCCAACCAAGATCACATTAAGCACAATGTTATTTTTTAAGCCGTTAGTAGGGAGCTGTCAGAAAGGAATCATTCCCTGTATCTTCTTGGGGCTGACAGAAAAAAAAAATTAAAAAAAATGTTGGAGACTGAAGCATCAGCCACTGACATATATTCATCTGAAACAAAGATGACTTTTTAAAAAAGGAATCTGTGGTACACATAGACGTGGAAAGAAAGACACTTTGGCTGCAAAATCCCCCCATCTTCTCTGGGGAGGCTCATGCCTCCGCCTGCTGTTCATCAGCCTTGATTTTGATGGGGTGATTTTTAGTCAGCTGCCTCGATCACTTTGGCACAGACAAAAATCCTTTAAAAAATGTTACACTTCATCAAAGTGTCTCATGAGACTTCACGGTCATTATCTCAATGGCCGCTCTGATGTGCTACAATTGGCGGAGACACAAACGGTAGGGGGTGTATGAGAAGAAAGCCAGCGTTTCTTGTGGAAAGCTGGCAAGCCTCGCCAAGCTTCTGTCAACAACTCCGCGGTCTGATCCGATGCACTGAGCGTGCTGATGATGCTCTTGTTTCTAGAGGAAGTAAACAAGAAAATGAATTCCACCGTGCAACACAGCCTCTTTGTATCTTCAAAATGGTGTGACTGGACTCGAGCCAGCCGCGTTGAAAGTTTGGCCATTTATGTCATCAGGGACCCAGTACTGATGGAGGCTTTGATTGCGACTTGGACCCAGCTAGAAGACCCTTCGGGGCAGCCACGCAGCAAATAAAGGCATTGATTGGTTGTTGGGTCAATTTAGCCATAAGGGTACAGAGCATGGCTCTTTTGAAAAGCCTAATGGATTAGCTACACAACCAGTCCCACTGTAGGCCTTATTTTTCAAGTAACTTCATGACGGTTTTCCAGCTTGGCAGGGAGCTAACTCTTCCTCCAGAGCAAGCTTCAGAGCAGTTCTTGTTATCAATAGTGGTGCTCAAAGGATTAGACACAGCGGGCTTTACAATTTAATGAAAACAGCTGTTGAAACAACAATTAAGGCAAACAATAGTTTGCATGGAAAACTATTAATTATGTAAAGTTATGCAGAAAGTGGAATACCCTTTTATTCAGGGCCTTCTAAAGCGACTGAGCCACATTCCCGTCCAGGGCTCTCAAGTGTCAGGAAGTGGGGTGCTTGTAGGAAGCGGCTCCATCGCGTGTGCGTTGAATGTGAGCAGAGCTCCAGGCTACCAGTTTGGTGCAAAGCGAGTCATGGGCAAAATACTCAGGAAAAGAAGATCGAGTTAAACTTACATTACCTTGGGTGCCTCAGATTTTTCATACTAAGTCAGAGCTGTGTTTTCACAAGTCTCTGAAATTCAGTTTATGCCTTGTGGTTGGGATCTCTGTTTTTGCTTTAAAACAAAACAAAACAAAACAAAACATTGCTATAATATGCCCTTTCTGTCCCTGAGAAGTTACGAACGACAACACGATTCTCTAAGTCACTAGTAAGGAACAGTCAGAAAGGAATCCATCTGGGGAAATGCTGGGGTCCCTTGTTCTTTGGACTAAGTAAGTTTTCATTACATCAGGATGGTCCATCTTGGACTCTTCCACCTTCTCCCCTCAAACCTCTCCTCTCTCCTTCCCCTCTCTCTCTGCTTGCTGGGGCTTTTAAATTCATTGCTTTTCTCCTGGCAGTTTCCATCCTTGACTAACAGCGCTGGGAATTGACTTATGGCCCTTTGCCTACACTGTGTTCCACCTCTCACTTTGCTCCCCGTACGGGAATCACCAAACCAAGCAGTCCCATTAAGAACGTTATTAACTGTATGCGTAAACATTGCCTCCTGCCTACAGTTAGATTTATTTCTCGTCACTTCCAAGTAACTGGTTTTAACACTCTTTCCAGCACACGCAACACCTTTTATTTGACTATATTGTTTTAGAAAGGCCTTTGGGAATTTAGTTAATTTCATGCTGGAACTTATTAAGTGGGATTTGACACTCTTTGATAATTCCAATAAACCATTAGTCAAGTCTCACTCCCTTCAGGGAAGAAATGAAAGCTTTATTAGTCATAGGGTCTCTATTCTAAACATGTCACTGGAATTTAGTAGCGCATCTGTGTTGAAATGCCATCGACTTTGTGAATAAATAGAACTTTCCCTGAAACTACAAGAAAGCTGTCATTGGCTATCAACAGTAAGAGAGCATGGGCCTTTTTCAGAACATTCTGCTTCAATTCACCTATGCAGTGTGAAATAACTCGATGAACTTGATTTACTGACCTGTGAATGTTAATGAAATGAACAGTACACGTGGGTGCATGCATACATGCACACACATGTTCACAAATTCTCTCTAAAGCACTTGGTTGAGTCATTTCTTTCACCCAAGATACAGGAATACAGAACAATCTCCTTCCCTTCTATGGATAATTTAAAAACCTTGAGAGATCATATCTCTAGAAGGCCCCAGAACTTAATTGAGTGTGCAAATGAAATTCATTACTAGGGTCACAAACAATAATCCAATTAACGTGTATTTGTGTGACGCCTTTAAAATCACTCTAACCTCAAAATCACAATCATTTTTGAAGTATCACACAAAGTACCATGTCTCAGCACACTCCAGTCCACACTTTGCACTGGAAAGTACACAACAGCATCAAGATTGCAAAAGCAATTATTCTAGTTATCCAGATGCGGTTTTTCAATCATTGTAAGAATTTTTTTTTTTTCTTAGCAGTTCATATTCCGTGGCACCACTCACAGCTCTCATGCTGGCACGGTACTTACATCTCTTCATTATTAATTCAGCTCATGGAGCTTAATTGGACAAGGCTAGAGCGAATTTGACAAACATCACAGCAGCAGAAAAAGCAATCACTCAAGATGAAAATTTGTTTGATGTCTTACTGTGTAACTCATTTACTCTCCTCGGGAGTCATGTGACCTGAATGTTAATCAGCCATTGATTGGTTTCTCTCCTTGGACAGTCACGTGACTCGAATATTAATGGGCTGGCACTCGGTAGCTGTACTGTTAGGCAACCTTGTGATTGGCTGCCAGGTTAAGATACGGAGATAAGTGGGTGCTTGATGAGCACTTGACAGAACTTCACAGAAAATTAAGGCCCTAAAATAGCATGAGAAAGTCTTGTCAAATCAAGCATGATTATCATTGAATGCTTAAGGAATTCATCATCTGCATGAAATTGATACACTTCAGCACCAGCAGGCCCTGTAGTCAGCAGGGACTCATCAGATTTTTATTTATATGTGTTCACCAAATCACATTAATTCTGAGAGCTAAAACATGCTAAGGATGAAGGTTATTTTCTGTTCAATCTAATTTATCTATGACAATAATCATCACTAATAATGTGTCAAATTGGATTGCAGTCATTTTATGCATGCATGCTGATTTGGAAAATAGTGTTAAACCATCCCGTGGTAATTAACAACCGGTAAAGGTATGCTGGGGCCTGAAGTAATCAGCATATCTAGATGGAAAATTAAGTTTTATAGAATGGATTTATAGATACATATCCTTATTTAATTCGGAATATAAATTATTCCTGGTAAAAGCCGACATCATTTTTATAACACCATTAAAGCCAATAACCATTGAGGGACTCGCATCCTTAATTTGCTCCATCCTTCATTTTTTCTCTCATTTTCTGTGGTTAACTTTCTAATGGGTGTCACTTCCTTTTCCACGAGTCCTCATTTTAGTGGGGTTTGGCAGGGCTAAGAGATGAATGAATATGCACCGGTTGAAGTGTTAATCATGGATGAAGGACGTGCATCATACCTCTTAACACACAATGCCTTCTAATTATTGGCGGGGGTTGGAAGGTGGGCATGGGGAGAATACAAAGAGGGAGGTGGGGCCAGACTTTGGCCTTTTGGTGTTTCTCTTTTATTTCTCCTCACAAAGGGACAATAGGAAATTTTGCAGATTAACTCATAAGGGATTAATGTTTCTTGGGGAATCATTTAAGCCTAAATTGCTTTTATTGAAATACTTTTTATAGAACAGAAGTTGTTTTTGGTCTGTTTTTTTTTAAATAAACTCCTGCTTTATAGGGCATTATTGGAGTAATGGGGTGCTGGAGTAATGAGATCTTACAGAAATGTTTATACCCTTTGGTGAGCGTGGCTAAAATGTTCATGGCTGAAATGTTTCAGAGGAGAATTATGTCTCAAAAAGAAGGAGAGAAATAAATACGTATAAATGTTGTTTCTTCCCACCACTGACCTCCCCCACCCCCATCTTAATCTCCTGAGCCACCAGGACGGCCCCTATTCTCTGCCCCTCTCTCAGGAGGTCTCTTTATTGATTAAATGAATCTGCTCCAAAGGCTGGCTCCCAGGCTCTTTGATCTAATCCGATCTGATTTTATCCTATCGCTTCAGCAGGACATCGGGGAATTAACAATAAGCAGCTTTACCACAAGTGTTTAATAACTCGACACAATCTCCTTATGGCTCCGAGCTGCTCATGTTCCCATCCAGTCCACGGCAAACAGTGTAACAGATTGGCCGTCCCCCCCTGAACCTGAGGAATTTTCATGCACTGTGAAACTAATCGCTTCAAGTTCCTTCATAAATCACACAAAGCAGATTTTAGCATCTTAACAAATTGAAAACACACACACACACACACACACACACACAAACCCGAACTGCCAGAGTGGGGTAGGGGGTGGGGGTGGCAGAGAGCATTGGCCCTCCAGCTAAAAAGGGGGTGATCCGGGAGAGGCTTGGGGTCCAGTATCCCAGCGTGGGGAAGGGGCAGATGTAAAATAACCTGTCTTCTCAAGCAATACGTTTCTCATCTCCTTACATTTTAACATGAATGAAATAATTTGGGCAGGCTCAAACCTAACAATGCTCCAAGCTTACAATGACCTTATTTTTTTCCCCCTGTGATGGAAACGATGTGGTTTCAACAACAGGCCTCTTATTGTTCCTCTGACAGCCCTTGAAGTATGCAAGAAGCACACAATTAAACAAGGATTGTGGGTCCTGCGTGGTGCAGAAAGCATCGGAGATGTTAGGTTGAGATGGTATGTGTCCCTTGGACTTCAAACCGGGCATACATGCATAAAGGAACGTCTGAAATGATCACTCAATTACAAAACACCATTCTTGAAAAGCCCTCTTTTACCTGGAGCTGCCCCTATCTATACGTCCCTGTCACTAAATTACAAAGGCAGAATTCACTTATTATCTTCCTCTGCACCACCACCACCACCGAAAAACCAAAAAGTGCACGGATACCCCTGTTTTCTAAAATTAAAAAAAAAAAAATCATGGGCACAGTGAGTAAAGGTGAATCTCTCCTTTCCCGAGGCAGAAACGTGGACACCATGGCTCACCTGGAACACACAGAGCAGGGAGCCTGTGAGAAAGTGGGTGGGGAACACTGCAGGATTATTAGTGCCATGGGGAGAATATCGCTCCAGCACTAATCTCAAATAAAACATCTTTTAGTTGCTCTATTTAATACTTACTGTACATCAGAATCACCTATAAAGACAGGTTTCATCGCAGAGAAACAGCCTCATCTCCCTACCTCTGTCACTGTTCTCTCCATTACCCCTGGCAGTTCCGTGATTTCTCGCTACATCAACAGAGTAACCAAGTACCCTCTAACTGAACATCTGGGGGCAGAGGGAATTTTATGACTTCGGTTTAGGCCAGATTACTATTACTAGGGTGAGATCTTTTTCCATATCCCCAGGGCCCAGGGTACTTACAAATTCACTCAGATACAGCTGGATGCTTCATTATTGCTTTTCTAAGTAAAAACATTTATTTTTATATCCTGATATCCTTCTCCACCCACATCCATTCATCAGAATTTATCCAGATTTTCCCACACTATATGAGTCCAACATTTTAAGACACCTCCTTCTCCACACCCCCTCCCCTCCAAAATGTGTACTCTGATTTTGTGATCTACTCAATATGGAATGGCATGCTAACATGAATAGTGTTATTATTTCCTCTTTGGAAATGCCTTTTGCCTTACTTCCCCCCCCCCACCCCCCGCCAGATAAACTATGTCATAACAGAAAAATCCCTGTGAAGTTCTCCAAAGAACTCTATGCTGCTTCCAGACCCTGGAACTATAATTATGCCTTGCGAAATTAAAACAGAAAGAGCATCCCCTGCCAACTGTGAGTGCCCCTGTTTCTATCACAAAGAGATAGCAAAATGTACTCAGGAAGGTTCCAGCCAAAGTAATCGAGAGGGCAGCCTGAACTCAGCTCTGCTTTCTAAACATCATCCCTGAGTCAGAACTGAGAGCCCAGGAAAGAAAAACAGGGGAGGGGAACCCAAGCCAGAGACCTGTTGACTTTTCCCGCCTGGGCATGATGTCATGGAGGTTCAGTGACTTCGGGGGCTGGTGTTGACTGAAATCTTGTTGCACATTGAGACCAGGTGCTTCTATGGGGGAGCTTCAGACCTGTCACTCCACTGCGTGGTGGCCTTCAGATGTTCTGAACCCCTGCACTCACACACAAAAGTCCAGGGCAAGAGCACTGGCCAGGGTGTAAACACATTCCTGACATCAAGTAGTACAAAGAGGGTTCTTCTGGTTGCAGTTCAGTCACCTCACAAGCTTGTCTTTCTTTGCAGCTTTCGTTATAGGCTATGCAACTGGAACATAACACAGAGACAGAGAGACAGAGAGGCAGAGAGAGAGAGAGAGAGAGAGAGAGAGAAAAGAAAGAGCATTGAGTAAAAAAAGGGGGGGAGCCAAACCAAAGCCACAAGTTGAAAAAAAATCCCTATAAAATTAAAGTGCATTATGTTTTTGTATATTTTCGAAATGTAGCCAAACTAAACCATTAAATGAGGATTTTGTTTCACAAAGTCTGCAAACTATTCAACCGCTAACCCACTATACCAGGAATGAGGTGCCAACCAAAATATGTCAAGATTAGTAGTACTCAATAAAATCTCAAAACCAAATGACATGCAAGCCGTATTTCGTGATTAGAGCGCTTCCTTATGTCAAGGAACATACATATTAACTTGTTTAAACACAGCGATGGGCTGTCACTCTGTTTGTCAAAAGCAGAGGAAAGAGAATCTAGTGCTTACCAAACCCGTCCAGATGATACTTCATGCTTTCTGTCTCCCTGGCAGACAGCATGGACACCATCCAATTAATCTTTACATCATCTGAGAGAAGATGAGCTGAGGGGAAGGAGGGAGGGTGGAAAGCAAGGAGAGAGACAGGAAGACACCACTTCCCACTATACAAAGCAGGGCAGTGATACCAGGGTTTATAATTGCCCTGCCCAAGGTCTTGACACAAGCACAGAGTTGGCATTGGAATCGAAATGCTTACTTTTTCCTACCCAGTCACCAACATTGTAAAATGCAAGCACCTTGAATCTTTTCCTTAATTTTTTTTATGTTTATTCATTTTTGAGGGAGAGAGAGAGGGAGCAAGCAGGGGAGGGGCAGAGAGAGAGGGAGACGCAGAATCCGAAGCAGGCTTCAGGCTCTGTGCTGTCAGAGCAGAGCCCGATGCGGGGATCGAACCTGTGAACGGTGAGATCAGGACCTGAGCCCAAGTTGATCACTTAACCAACTGAGCCACGCAGGCGCCCCTCTTTTTTTTTTATTTCCATCTTAGGAACTGACATTTGCATAATGCTTTAACTATTACAAAGGGCTTTATGTTTTCTCACTGAGTCCTCACCACTGTCCTAGTCATGCATATATTATCATCCCCTTTTTACAAAAGAGAAGCTCAACTCTCACAGGGAGGAAGTGATGTGTGCCCAAGCAGCTACAACCACACACAAGTAAAACCAGGGCAAGATACCTGTCTCTGGTCTCTGAACCAAATGGGACCCCCACACAAAATGATGCTGCTCTCCCAACACGGCACCTCTTTTTTTTTTTTTTTTGCACCGAAGTGCTTGAGTGTGAGCTGGATTCTAAAAATGGAGAGGAGTAATTATCTCATTCTCTGACTGTCAACAGCATGGAGCTGCCGTGGGCTTCTACCTGGCAGGAGAAGGAAAGGGAGGCTGTTCTCTCATTTACAAAATAGGGTAGTAAGAGATGTGATCATGGTAGGAACACCTGAGGGGCCTTCAGGCGTGAGAAGGAAAACCCGGAGCCTGCCTCATCGGTTGCTTGGAAGCTTCTTCACTCTCAGGAGCCTGGCAAGCCGGCCACTGATGCTGCCACAGCAAGCTTTCAGCTGTAGCTGCCTCCCTCTGCCCCACCCACGTGCCCCCCACACCCACATATATCCTTGTTCTCGCGGAGCCTCTTCGTGCTGGGGAATCGCTGCCTGCCTTCGGCTGCCACAGGTGTGACGGAACAGAACTGGAATTCAAACCAGCGTCTCATCTGACACGTGAGAGTGCGGTTCCTTCCCGTGGGCCCCTGGCTCCTCAGCCCCCGGGGGCCCAGCACAGCCTCCAGCAGAGGGCGGTGTCCATTCCCATCCGGCAACACCCTCCTCTGCCGGATGAGAAGCCAGGCCTTTCAAGATCTGGGTGCTGCTTGGCATTACGGTTTCATCTCCCGACACTCATCCACATGCGCCTGACGCCAGTCATACCTAACAGATGACTTCTCTGATGGGCTGAAATGTGTCTCCCACCCAAATTCAAGTGCACAAGCCTCAACCCCCTGTACCTTGAGAATGTGACTACATTTAGAGAGATGGCCTTTAAAGAGGTAATTAAGGCAAAATGAGGTCATATGGGAAGAGGAAATGAGGATAGAGAGGAAAGGCCAGGTGAGGACACAGTGAGAAAGGAAACTGTGAGCTAAGGAAAGAAGCCTCAGAAGAAACCAAACCTGTTGATACGTTGATCTTGGACTTACGGCCTCCAGAACTGTGAGAAAATTAGTTCTAAGCCACCCCATCTGTGGTACTTTGTTATGGAAGCTCTACTAATAAGCCTTCTTAGTCCAGATCCCCGCCATGGTCTTTCACACGGCCATGGTTTCCTGCATGCGGGCCCCTCTGCCTAGAACACCTGTCTCTTCACCGTTGGCCTAGTGGACACCTCTCCATCTCGTGTTCAACTCAAATGCCAGGTCTCCTCCTCAAGAGGGCTTCCCAACAAACCACAGACACCAAACAGTTGATCCCTGATAACCTGGAGGCCCTGACACACCTTTATTATGTGCCTGTCTTCTGCACCTGTCTGATGACCTGTCTCCTCATAGACAGCGAATCTTCTGAAAAGGGGAGCCACAACGTCCATCGCAGAGATGACAGTCAATTTATGTCTGATGAGGGGACAAAGCAGGACATGGAAGGAGGGAAATGGCAACAATAATAGCGATACCTAAAACTCACTGAATGTCTGCTGTGTGCCAGACGCTGTTCTAAGGGCTACATTTGGTATGAATCAACTGCATCCTCCCCATAACTGTGCGAGTAACTAACACTGTTTTCTTCTCTTTCCCGCTGAGGACCAACGCATTCCAAGATAAGTAACTTGCCCAAGGCCACACAGAGCCCGGGATCTAAAATTAGGTATCTGGCTTCAGAATCTACCTTCTGAAGAAAATGTCTTCTAAGGAGAAAGAAAGATGGGAAAGGACCGAAGAAGATACTAAAATTCCTTGAAACGCAGTTTGCTCATCTGCTTATCTCAGCAGAGACCTAAGGGAGAGAATATAGAACTCCAGAATGCACAGCCTCTAAGTTCAGGAGGCCTGCCACTTGAAGACTGCATTTCAGGGGGAGACGTTTTGCATAGTGGATAATCTGGAGAAGAGACATTTCAAGGAAGAAAAGAATTCAAAGATGAGAGCTGGAAAGCAACACTTGTCTCCTCCCAGCAGGGGGCCCTTCCTGCAGCGCTCTGGGGGTACCACCCCCTCCTGGAGTTGAGCATGCCAACTGCCTGACCAGGTTTCTCTGGGGACACCATAAGGGGCTGTCACCCTTGAGAATCCTACTAATCAAGGTTATATTAAAATTTCAGTTTAGGGTGCCTGCGTGTTTCTGTCGGCTAAGCCTCTGACTTCAACTCAGGTCATGATCTCATGGTTCCTGAGTTTGAGCCCTGCAGGCTCTAAGCTGTCAGCACAGAGCCCGCTTCGGATCCTGTCTCTCTCTGCCCCTCCTCCGCTTGTTCTCTCTCTCTTTCTCAAATAAATTAATAAATTAATTAATTAATTACACTTAAAATAATTAATAAAATTTCAGTTTATTAATCCAGTTCACTGAAATACTTAAGAGCTGGGATCCTGATGTTACCTGTGGGGTAGAAGGGTCTCCTGCTCTGTTTCCAAACTGGATTTTTTTCTGGGTTGTGTCTGTTTTAAATACCGTCTTCAATGGAACGCCTTCGTATCTTTTTTTTCTTTGATTCATAAATGCACTGAGCATCAAACAATGACTTAATGAGGCCTGATAAAGAGACATGTCTAGTTGATCTACACCTGCAGACTCTTCTTTGAAGGTTTTCAGATGACCTACTTACCTAGGCTGGGAGCTGAACAGTTAAAGCCCTCGGAGGAAATCAACTGTAAATAGAAAGGCTATGTTTAACATAATCCCCTCCAGAAGACTCTCTCTCCTGCGGTCACTGTAATCAACCCGGTAGTATCAGGTGAAGGTTCTTCATTATCTCCCTGTGGCATTATGTCTCACCACATAGCTGATAATAAACTGATGGATTATCAAACAAGATTACAGCTTTAGCAAATAAAATCATGTTTTGTGTTAAGAGAGAAAAACGCTTACTATCCCTATCTGCCTGGCTAAATATTTACATATCACAGGCTTTCTAGGGTCCCTGTTCTTTCAAATCTGATTTTTAAAAAACAACACAGAGGTTAAGTTAACAAAAAGGGAACATACTGTGCTTTTGACACTAAGCTAAATGCACCTCTGGGAGAAAACAGGGACTGCCTAAAAGGTAGAACTAAGTAAATCCAAGGCCTCAGGTGCTGGTGAGATCAATGGGTACATGGGACAAAAGACAAAGCTGAATGTGTTAAGAGGGATTCAAATACCTACTTTAAAGGGAACATAAATGAAAGAGAATAGAAATCCAATGCATGCATGCAGCTGTGTGTGTGTGTGTGTGTGTGTGTGTGTGTGTGTGTGTGTGTAAGAAGAGGAGCAATGAACTTGTATAAATTCTCATGCTAGTCTGTGCTTTTTATACCTTTCAAAGCTCTTTCTCCTTCATTATCTATATCCTCTCTCTATCCCTTCTCTTCCCCATTTCCCCCAATCTCTCCATTTTCCTGATTACATAAAGTGAAGTCTAGAAGTGAAGTGACCTGAAAAAGATCCATGAAGGCAGTCCTCAAACAGATTTTTGGATTCTTAGTGCAACCTAGTGCAACCCAGAAAAGTTGCACTTTTTCTGCTCTAACATGGGGATGCTCTCTTAAGGCAAAGGAAGGGCAGAGGGTTTTTAATTTTATTTTAAGCTTTTGGTATTTATACTGACAAATCTGAAGTTGAATTGCTATTTGGTTCAAGATTCATGGACAGAAATGGATGTAACTTTAAAAAGAAACAGACATTTAAAAATGCCTGTCTTGGGGCGCCTGGGTGGCTCAGTCAGTTAAGCGTCCAACTTCGGCTCAGGTCACGATCTCTCGGTCCATGAGTTCGAGCCCCGCGTCGGGCTCTGTGCTGACTGCTCAGAGCCTGGAGCCTGTTTCCAATTCTGTGTCTCCCTCTCTCTCTGACCCTCCCCCATTCACACTCTGTCTCTCTCTGTCTCAAAAATAAATAAACATTAAAAAAAATTTAAAAAAATGCCTGTCTTTTGAGAGACAGAGAGAGAGACAGAGAGAGAGAGAGAGAGAGAGAGAAATTGGTTTGGGAATTGTATTATACTGGTCAGTCTAAATTCGTTACCATCCCAGAGCAGAGTATAAAGCACTGATAACAACCACCGTGGCTAGTCACATAGCAAGTTATTTCAGACGACCTAACTTCCTTCCATGAATGACAGATCTTGCAAACATGGAAGGGCAAAGAGGCGTGAATCTCTGCATGTGAAATTCATAGAAGCTCTTGGTTCCAGTGCCTTTTTCATCTACACACGAAACAGCACTGGGCTGACCTTCAGTGCAAAGAATTTCTGTACAGTGGACTAGGGAGGTCCATAAAAGCACCAGGGCAAGATGCTAAATGCTTCTGCCTCCACTTTGTCAGGGGGCATATGGTCTTCCAGGATCACCAAGAGGAATCCTGGAGTGAGACCACGCTGCTCTCAGAGACTGTACCCGAGGATCCAGTGTTCTGTGCACACACGGGCCACTCAATGAACAGCACTGAGTGAAAAATAATGAGCATGACACATAATAAAAATATAATACTGTATTTCCCTTTTGTAATGGTATGTCATCCACAAAATAGGTCAAATGTTAACCTAGTGAAATCATGACTTTCCCTTCTGATAATTAGAAGTTTGAATGTTTATTTTTAAGAGAGAAAGAGAGTGCACGTGAGCAGGGGAGGGGCAGAGAGAGAAGGGGGCAGAGACAGAAGGGGACAGAGGATCCAGAGCGGGCCTCCCTGACAGTAGAGATCCCGACGCGGGGCTGGAACTCACCAACTGTAGGATCATGACCTCAGCAGAAGTCGGACGCTTAACCAACTGGGCCACCCAGGCACCCCTTAATAATTAGAAGTTTGAAAGGAGATGTATTTTTTTTATATATAAGAAATATAGTATCGATCAATACATTTCATATTATCTACAACTTTATATAAATATCAGCCACAAACATACAACTTTCCTCTCCCACATCTTTTTCCCCATCGCCACAAGAATTGTCTCTTTATAGTTTGGTGGTGTGTATCCTTCCAGTTATTCTTCCATTTTATGTATGTATTTTCATATATGTGTGTGTGTGTGTGTGTGTATCTTATACACAATTATACACATACGGATATGTACCTACTAATATCAGGATGAGCTTTTTAAAATGTATTATATAGATGAGGCTATAATTTATACACGGTTTTGTCACTTTTTAAAAAAATATTCTGTGTCAAAGATCTCAGGTTGGCAGTACCCTCATTTTCTTTTTAACTGCCACTTAACTTTCAAGAGAATGGATGTTCTAGGAGCGTCTGGGTGACTCAGTCAATTAAGTGTTCAACCCTTGATTTCAGCTTGGGTTGTGATCTCATTGTTCGTGGGAATGATCCCCAAGGTAGGTATGGAGCCTGCTTGGGATTCTCTCTCTTCCCTCTCTCCCTGCTCCTCCCCTACTTGTGCTCTCTCTCTTTCTTTCAAAATAAATAAACATTTTTTAAAAAAGAGTATGGATGTTCCATAAATTATTATGGATTCTCCTACTTAGGTATTTCCAGTTTGGGGCTGTTATAATTGATAATGCCATAAACATTCATGTGTGTGTATTTTGTGCACATGGTAGAGATCCTGAGTTAAAGAAATGTTGGGTTTTAATTTTAATAGTTACTGCCAAAATAACTTTCAATTTACACTTTCCCCCCTATAGTACGTTAGTATCTGTTTTCTTACCCCCTCACCCACACTGGCTATTGTCAAATTTCTAAATTTGTGTCAATATGATAGGCAAAAACTACTTTGTGTTATTCCTTTTTCTGTGCCTTGCCCATTTTCTATGTTTTTTACGGAGTAATTTTGACAAGTTTTAGGAACTCTACCTATATATTATTGGTCATAATTCATTTTGAATTACATAAGCTGCAAATACAGCATTATGTTTATATGGCATAAACTTCTGGTCATAGATTTTTTTTTTTTGTCTTTTACCCTATAGAAGTTCTAATTTTATATTATAAAAATCTGTTAATTTGGGGGCACCTGGGTGGCTCAGTCAGTTGAGCATCTGACTCTTCGATTCTGGCTCAGGTCATGATTCCAGGGTCGTGGCATTGAGCTCCACATTGGGCTCCACACTGAATGTAGAGACTGCTTGAGATTCTCTCCCTCTCTCTCTCTCTCTCAATCCTTCCCTGGCTTGCACGCTCTCTTCTCTCTTTAAAAAAAAAAATCTGTTTATCTTTTTTTTTTAATGGCCCTGAGTTTTATGCCTCATCTTATAGAGGGCTTTTCCACTAAGTTTTTACACTTAGCTCCTTGATGTAGCCGAAATTCATTTTTCTAAGAGACAGGGCTCTCATTTTATTTTCTTTCCAAATCAAGAACTAATGTTCCCAGCACCATTTATGAAATAGTCCACAGTTTGCTATGCAATCTGAAATGCGAGCTTTTCCATATAGTAAGTACCCACACTTGCTTAGGAGTCTCTAATACCTACTGCAATTATCTATCTCTTCTCCAGCCATTTCAATACTGTTTCAATCGCTGTGGATGAACATCATGCTTTGATATCTGGCGCAACAGTCCTCTTTCAGTGTTCTTTTTTTTTTTTTCTCAAAATCTTTATAGCTAATAGTGTACATTTTCTCTCTCTTTTAAAGCTCTTACTATACATCAAAGAGATAAATAGGAATTTTAAAATATGTGTGAGATACAAAAAACAATAAAATGCACACATATAAAACCCCCATCCTACATTTTGTCCTCAAGAAAAATTGTAAAATCAGTGTATCTAATTACATAAGAAATCCTGCTGGAATTATCATTGGGACTGCATTAAATTTATAGATTAACCGAAGAGAAATGAACTGACATCTTTTTTTTTTTTAATTTTTTGGAAGTTTAATTATTTTTTAGAGAGATACAGCAAGCTGGGGAGGGGCAAAGAGAGAGGGAGACACAGAATTTGAAGCAGGCTCCAGGCTCCAAGATGTCAGCACAGAGCCCAAAGCGGGGAATAAAGTCGCAAACCATGAGGTCATGACCTGAGCTGAAGTCTGACGCTCAACCAGCTGAGCCACCCAGGCACCCCTGAACTGACATCTTTTAAACATTAATGGTATTTTCTCTTAATTTTTTAGAGAGTTTCCATGACTGTCAGTTAAATCTTATATTTTTCTTCCTATAGGTATGTACATTTCCTAATAGTTTTGTTTCTTGTTTTTTTGCTTTTGGGCATGAGGCATTTTTATACTTTCTGATTACTAACTGTGGAGATCCAGGTAAGCTACTGGTTTTGACAAGTTGATACTGTAATTCTTACTAAATACTCTTAAGAGTACTAATGTTTTCCAATGGATTCTTTTGGATTTTGCAAACAGAATATATATATATATATATTATTTATACAAATAAAATCTAGTGAAACATTTTGCTCTTTCCTTCCCAGTATTATACTCATTTCTTCTTATCCTATTTCTTATTCTTACCTAAAAGCTTCAGCTAGGCCATCCATTATAATTTGAGTAAGGGTAATGATAAGAAGCCTGTCTTGCTCCTGCTTTCAATGGTATACTCTATTTTACCAAACAATTTTGTATTTGCTTTAGTTTTCTGGTAGATACCATCTACCAAATTAGTGAAGTTTCTTTCTCTGACTAACCTAGAAGTTGTTTTGTTTTATATTAAATCACAAATAGATGTGGACTTTATATCATGTGGGTTTTTTAGCACCATTGGAGTGAACCAGTGGTTTTTCCTCTTTTTAAGGTAGTAAAGTACATTAATAAGATTTCCTAGTGTTCAATCATTATTGCATTCCTGAGATTAATATTACTGGGTAATGATGAATTCAATTTGATACTATTTTACTTGGAGTTCTAGATTTATGTACATAAGGCAGTGTGGCAGAATGTGGTCATTTTGAGTGTGTGTGCAATCACTGTCCGTTTCAGTACCTCAACTATACATAGAAAGATAGTTGAGTTGGGATGATTTCCTCCTATTTATTTATAGTAGCGATTAGCTCATTCTTAAGCATTTGAAGATTTAAAGCCCATAAAATAGTCCTGACCTTTTATCTATTGGGGAGCTGATTTTTTTATTACTTTGTCAATTTCTTCTAATTATTGTTCTCTTTAGGCTTACCAACACTTAAAAAAATTTTTTTTTGATGTTTATTTATCTTTGAAGGAGAGAGAGACAGAGCGTGAGGGGGGAGGGGCAGAGAGAGAGAGGGAGACACAGAATCCGAAGCAGGCTCCAGGCTCCGAGCTGTCAGCACAGACCCCAACTCAGGGCTCGAACCCATAAACCACGAGATCATGACCTGAGCCGAAGTTGGAGGCTCCACCAACTGAGCCACCCAGGCATCCCAGGTTTACCAACACTTTTAAAAATATTATTAGTAATTTATATTTTACTAGAAAAGTAAATAGACTGAATTTGTTATTTGAAGGTCAAAGACATTATACTTTTATAATATTAAAAAATTTCCTCTGGATCTGTAGTTAAGTCTTCTCTCTTGTTTCTAAAGTATATTTGTATCTTTCTAAAAAAATTTTTTTAATGTTTATTTATTTTTGAGAAAGACAGAGCATGAGTGGCAGAGGGGCAGAGAGAGAGAGGGAGACAGAATCTGAAACAGGCTCCAGGCTGTGAGCTGTCAGCACAGAGCCTGATGCAGGGCTTGAACTCACAAACTGTGAGATCATGAGCTGAGCCAAAGTTGGACACTTAACTGACTGAGCCACCCAGGCACCCCTGAAGTGTATGTGTATCTTATCTCTTTTTTCATGATCAGACCCACCAAAGGTTTTGCCTGCTTCATGTATCACTTCAAAGAAGTAGCTTTAGGTTTTATAAAGTCAGTTGTTTTGTTTTTTCTGTCATTAATTTATTATCTCCATTCTTATACATTCTTGTTTCTTTTATTTCTTCTTTTCTCAATTACTGAGTTTTTAAATCCCTTCTTATTTTCTAATAAGCAAATTGAGGCTATAACATTTTCTCTAAGTGCTGGTTTAGCCACAGTCAGCAAGTGATGATGGTGGAACTTTCCTTTTTGTTTATTTATAAGTGATTAATAGTTACTGTCTTACTTCTTCTTTGAACCAAGAGTTATTTAGAAGAATGGATCTTTTTTTTTTTTTTTTGAAATAGGTAGATTAAGGCTAGAGGATTCTCCTTTCATTGCCACTATTTAATTTTATTGTATTTTGTTCAGAGACTATGAACTATGATTTCTGCTCTTTGGAATTTATGGATGTTTTCCCAGTAGACTAATACATGATCAAAATTTGTAAATGTCCCATGGACGCTTGAAAATTGTATAAATTCTCTAGTTGATAATCATGAAGTTTACAAATACTGAAAATGTGGAGGGGTGCCTGGGTGGCTCAGCCGGTTAAGTGTCTGACTCTTGATTGTGGCTCAGGTCATGATCTCACAGCTCATGAGATGGAGCCCTGCATCAGGCTCCGCACCCACAGAGCAGAGTCTACTTGAGATTCTCTCTTTCCCTCTCTCTCTGCCCTTCCCCTGCTCATCCGCACTCTCTGTCTCAAAATAAATAAATAAACTTAAAAATAAATAAATAAAGGGGTGCCTGGGTGGCTTAGTTTGTTAAGCGTCCGACTTCAGCCTAGGTATTGATCTCTTAGTTCATGGGTTTGAGCCCCGCCATGGGCTCTGTGCTAACAGCTCTGAGCCTGGAGCCTGCTTAGGATTCTGTGCTTCCTTCTCTCTCTGCCCCTCCCCCACTCATGCTCTGTGTCTCAAAAAGAAATAAATGTTGAAAAAAAAATTTAATTAAAAAAAAAATAAAATAAAATTCTGTCTCCAGAATTTATTCATTATTAAGAAAGTTGTAGTAAATTCTCCCACTATGATTGTAGATCATTCCCTTCTCTGTATTTTCACCACTTTTATTTCTTTCCTTTGCTTTATATTTCACAACTTTGTCTTGCACACAGTTTCATGATTATTGCATATTCTTCTCAAATGCTTTTTTATTGTTTTCCTTTGGGAATGTCACATGTTTAAACAGCATTAAGTTGGAACTTTTTTTAATATATCCAGTTTAAAAGTGTTTTAAAGGGAGAATTTAAGCCATTCATGTTTAGTTTGACTACTTGTATGTCTGACTTATTTCTGGCCACTTATTTTCATATTTTCTATTTATCATTCTTTTGCATGAGTCTCCTTTGTTCTCTGCCTTTAGTCAAATTAATCTAGTTATTCCTTTTTATTCTTATTTATTTATTTATCTATCTATTTATTTATTTTTAAAGTTCACTTATTTATTTTTGAGAGAGAAAGAGAGTATGTGAGAGTAGGAGAGAGGCAGAGAAAGACCAGGAGATAGAGAATCCCAAGCAGGCTCCACATCATAAGTGTTTGAAAAGATGTATTCTATTTTTTAAAATGTTTGAAAAGATGTATTCTATTCTTTTCCCATTTTTCTTAGGTATTGCCTTAACATTTTAATATTCACATATAAACATAGATATCTTATCAATATCTAGAAATAATCAGGATCTCAGGAGAGCCTGGGTGATTCAGTGGGTTAAGTGTTGACTTCAGCTCAGGTCATGATCTCGTGGTTCAGAAGTTTGAGCCCCATGTCAGGCTCTGTGCTGACAGCTAGAGCCGGGAGCCCACTCTGGATTCTGGTTCTCCCTCTCTCTCTGTCCCTCCCCCACTCACCCTCTCTCTGTCTCTTGCAAATAAACATTTAAAAAAATTTAAAATAATCAGGATCTCTATTATCTTCCTGATCAAGGCAAGAATCTTAAGACCTCTTCAATTCTGGCCCCACCTTTGTGTCCTATTCTCTAATCCCTCTATTCTCACATCAACTACTTACAGGTTGGTATTTTAGTTGCACATTATTAACAGCTGTTTCTTTATTTAATGTGTCAATAGTTCTTTAGACTCAGCTATAATTTTAATAGTTTTACACCCACATCGTTCTCAATGTTGTATTCACTTTGTTTCTCTTGCTTTACAGCAATATATTTTGAAGATTACTTTCAAAGTAATCTGTCGGTCATGTCCAAAAATATCTTAGTTTGTTCTTCACTGGAACACAAATTTGGTTGGGTATAAAATTTGAGGTACAAAATTGTTTGCTTTCAGTAATGGAAAATCTTTAGTATTTTTGCTGTTAGTCACTTTTTTGTGTGTTTTTTAGTGTGTGTGTGTGTTTAATGAGGAGAAAAATGTGCTAAATTCTCCTGTGTGGGTAAAAAAATTTTTTTTACCGAAGCTGACGTTTAATATATATGGGAATTGTCTTTTTTCTCTCTCAATTTAATTTTGCATGGGGCAAAGAAGTAAAGAAACTGAAATTGAAAATGGGATTCATTCTTAAAAACTCTTATGTAAAATGAGTTCCAAGTACCATCTGCTAAAATGAAGAGATTAACAATAGAAAGGGAACCATAAGAGCTTCATATGCTACTCTAATCACTTTCTAAAAGCCTTTGAACTATATTCACTCTAGAAGGGGTCTGATAAGGGTAGGTAAAAATCATTTTCTACAATAGTACTGTTGTTCAAATAATTAGCTATTGAAAATAGGTAATGCTACTAACAAAGGAACCAGAGCATACCAATGTATTTGTATTTCTTTAAATTTTGCTCTAATGCACTATGTTGTCAATGCAATAATTTGCCACTAGAAATTGTCATGTTTATCATTTTAACAGAAAACTTGTTTTTAGAGAAACATCTATTGGTGAACAAAGAACTTTACCACAAACTTTGTTCTCGGTTATTCCAGTCAATGGAAAACTTAGTCACTGGAGTCACAAAACTCAATCCAAAATATACCATTGGCCACATAAGTTTCATGGGGTACTGTGAAGAAGGAAATAAGCTTTCTAATGACTACTTTTAGACACTGAAATCTGTAAAATGACAGAAAGCATTTTCTTCCTCCCTCTACTCTTCTTACCACAATCTCCTTCCCCTCAAGTTTGTCACTGGAAAAGGAGAGAATTAACTTCACAGAATCTTATTCATACCAAGAACAATTCATTGTTCATATTTCAAATCTTCTGCTGAATGCTCATGCCTTTTCAATCACCCACACCATTCCTCACCAGCACTGCCTCTTGAATGACTAACAGTGTCCAAAATCAAATGAACAAATTATAGCTACTAAAAGGTCACAAAGATTCAATTTTGACAAAATTTTATTAGACAAATTAATCAAGGAATGTTAATGTGAGTAGTTATCTCTGGCTATGAAAGGAGGGGTAGGAGGGGCAGTGAAATTAAGAGGACTCTTCAACTATCATTTGAATGTCTCTGTACTGTTTAAAGCCTTTACGATGACAATATAATCATACAGAATCATGTAATATAAAAAAATTAGGCAAATATCTCAAAAAGGGGGGGGGGGGGAGGCGGAGGAATGTTAACCATTAGAGATAACCTAGTCCCCAACCCCTCAGTTGAGATAAAACTGGGATTAGAGAATGTAAGTGACATACTCCAGGTCACAGCAAAGAGCTGCTCTAACAACAGGCATCCTCCCTTGAGAAAAGGAGATATGTCAGGGCTTCAGAGATCAGTTAACCCAGAAACCGTATAGGAAAACCACATAGGCTCATGTACTGGAGGAAGTAAAGAAATATGCCAAAACCAGTGGATATGAGTGGAGGAAAGGTAAAGATTCAAGTCATAGAGTTATTCCAAAGATTTGGAATTTCGGCTATGGGAACCAGACAAGATATTATCATCAAACTGGACCAACAGGTTGCTTCCAACACCTCCAGAGACTGGATTTTCCTTTGTGAGACTATTTAGTGGCTCAGTTTGTTATGAACTGTCGCAGGGGAGGGGTGGTAGCTGACAGTGAGTTGCTGCCTGGAATTCAAGAACTACATGTTGAATTCTAGTTTAAGGATCCTTGCACTAGTCTATCATATGCC
This sequence comes from Herpailurus yagouaroundi, assembly GCF_014898765.1. Lineage (NCBI taxonomy): Eukaryota > Metazoa > Chordata > Mammalia > Carnivora > Felidae > Herpailurus > Herpailurus yagouaroundi. The sequence goes on from NW_024412430.1 coordinate 126,225, forward strand.
AAACACCAGTGGTGAGAATTGCACATCCTTACCTATGAGTGATGCAAAAGTACATATAAAAAGCTGTAAAACCCTTGGGTAAAAACAGCTAAAATCCTTCAACAGGAGCTAAAAGAAATCACTAGAGGTTATATTTTCTTATATTCCTATAACCCAGCAATATTATTTTCATGTGATTGGGACTGAGTCATAGGCAATCTTTCAGTCTGTTATTTGGAGAAATCCAAAATGAGAGTGACTTTCCAGCGGACCCAAAAGAGGTGAAAAAATTTGAAGACGTGGGCACAAATGGTTCTTCCGGTAACTGTAATGATTTCTTTTCATGTACCCATACTCTCCTCAGATGAAAAAATAAACCAGTGTCTTCCAGGATGATATCAAAACATACTACAAAATTATAAATACCAAAATACCAAATAAATGCCAAAGTTAAGTTTCACATTTACTGGAAGTCTAAACAAACTTCTTGATAACTAATCTCTAAAATGTATAAATCTGCCGCAGATATGTGCACATAAATTATAATAAAGAACGCTGGTATGCAATTTGACTCAAAGTGCTTTTTAGTGAAGTACATAATGATGCATGCTGAGGAGATGCAGGTATATTTAATTGGATATAATTAAAATAATGATGTGTGTTTAAAATAATGATATATTAAAAAAATTTTAAATGTAAGTGGCTGAAGAACCTGTAATAAAAAGCCAAAGTAGTAAGTACTTTTTGATTACCTGATTATTCACAGAGCTAATACCTTTCATTTAACAAGTAATGCCGTAATGCAGTAATAATGTCACACTGGAGGGGTTCAGGGAGCCCTGCTGACAATTTGGGCCTTTGATTCCCCCTCTGGAGAGTATGTTTCCAGGCCTCTCCTGAAGCCAACTTCTTTTATCAAAAAGAATTTTCTCCAAGATAGGTCAAATGTTGGTGAGACTGGGCAATGGGTACATGAGGTTTAATGTATTTTTTCCTCTTTACTTCTGTGTATGTTTGAAATATTCTTTTATCAATGAAAAAAAACAGAAGTATCTCTCTATGTTTGGATATACATTCTGTAATGCTTGATAACTTTGCTTCTTCCCTATGCAAAGGACATGACTTATTAATGTTTGTGCATCTACTGATTCTACTCCATGAAATTCCCTTTAAAGTTCCACTAAAAATTCCCCTCTGGTAAGTGGACTAATAGCAGACAAATGTGTATTTCCAACACTTAGCCCTGCTTAGGTAAGGCCCCCTGGAAAGACTGCTTCTAATCTGGGCTATTTCCCACCATTCTGAGTTATTCTTTGTTCCCCTTCCTTGTCTTTCACCATTCTTCCTGCTTCAAGTTGAATCAATGAGTCACATCCGCCTCATCCATGCACCAGGATTTCTCAGATGAGCAGCCGAAGAGCTACCCCACTGCCCAGACATCTCATTATCTTCCATCGTCTGCTGCTCTGCTGTGACCTCAAACAGAGCTCAGTTCAACTCCCTGCAGAGCTGTATGGGCAATCAGTGTCCTTGAACCCCCAGCTCTATAATTCATCATCTTGGGAGAGGCAATATGGCTTGGTTGATTTTTTTTATTTTATTCCTGCTTATATGACTAAGCTTCTGCACTCAACTAGGCTTCTGGTGCATGTATAACATTTTTAATGGATAAAAACCACATTATACAGGTTCTCTGTATTTCCTCCCTTACTTTTCTTTTTTTTTTCTTTTTTTTTTCTTCTTCTTTCTTTTCTTCAACGTTTTTATTTATTTTTGGGACAGAGAGAGACAGAGCATGAATGGGGGAGGGGCAGAGAGACAGGGAGACACAGAATCGGAAACAGGCTCCAGGCTCCGAGCCATCAGCCCAGAGCCTGACGCGGGGCTCGAACTCACGGACCGCGAGATCGTGACCTGGCTGAAGTCGGACGCTTAACCGACTGCGCCACCCAGGCGCCCCTCCTCCCTTACTTTTAATGGTTAATAATCAATACAACTTATAACCATGTTTTCACTCGTTTGAAATAGATATCCTAGACTTTTGAAAAATCGTGCTCAAAAACATGTCAATTTTTCTAGGAGTTGATAGTTCTAACAGCTTCATAACTCATCTTAAAAGTGATCATGAAGCAGGAGTATCTTTTTTTTGCAGAAATACACACAGGACATACAGAAAACACACATTGAAAATAAAGGTCAATAAACTTTTTGGCATTATTTTGTCTGCTAACAATTCCATCTCAACTTGAATGGACTATGATCCCAAGTTTTTGATTATTCAATGGTGATGATTCAGTTTCTAAATTGCACCCATCTCCTATACCTGTTTTATTATTCTGTCCATCTTTTAATTACTTTGTTGCTCAATATCAGTGTCAGCCTTATAAAGAAAAGGTGAAGAAATAAAGGTAGAAAAACACAAGCTAATCTATTGTACCCATTTTAGCATCTCCCCAATAAGATAGTTTAGAGGGAAACCTAAAACCATTGACCAAAATGAAATCTCTGGAGATTGAAGACCCATGCAATCACTCTCCTCCCCATGCTAAAAGCAATGAGGAAGCTGTTTTTATATCCCAACTTTAGCAAGATAATCATGAAATCCAATTCGCAAATACCATGACTGAAGTTTTATAAGAGTTTCCAGCTAACATGGTTTATATAAACAACCACCCTGAGTATCCAGGACCAAGCTGGATGTCTAAAAGAAATCACAGTCTACATCCCATGAGAGTTATAGAGTGTTTTATATAGTATGTCTCTTGGGGCGCCTGGGTGGTGCAGTCGGTTAAGCGTCCGACTTCAGCCAGGTCACGATCTCGCGGTCCGTGAGTTCGAGCCCCGCGTCAGGCTCTGGGCTGATGGCTCAGAGCCTGGAGCCTGTTTCCGATTCTGTGTCTCCCTGTCTCTCTGCCCCTCCCCCGTTCATGCTCTGTCTCTCTCTGTCCCAAAAATAAATAAACGTTGAAAAAAAAATTTTTATAGTATGTCTCAAAGGACAGTTGAAAATTTAATTAATTAAAAAGTAAAAAATTTAAAAATAATTTTAAAAATAAAAATAAATTAAAAAAAGACAATTAAGTCTCCTCAGCAACTTTTAACATTGCGACATTAGTTTTCTTAACATTTCTCCCTGTTCCCTTTCATTTCCGTCTCGCTCACCCACTATCACTGACCCAGATCTCTACCACCAGATTATACATGGTAGAGGATGGGGAAACACATGGAGAACAACGAAGGGCGAGGAGGGATGAAAAGAGCCAACAGAAACTTTACAAGGGCCAGGGTTTGCAGATAATGCTGTAAGCTAAACACAAAGCAGCCAAATTATTTATTTTGCAGTTAGTGGAATTTTCTTCTTCAATGTCAAGAGGCAGGAGCCAAACTTTAGAAAGTCACAGTTTTCCCAAGACTTAAAAGAAAGATAGCCTTAATTATGCACATATTCTTGGAATGCTTGTAGGTTCAAACTGATGTTCTTCCACTGGATGGGCTTAGAGGCCAAAATGCAATCAAGCTAAGAGCTTCTAGCTCCAGTTACAACTTTGTAAATGAGGTAAAGGCAGATTTCAGAATTATATCATCAAACTGCCATTACATTCTCTGTTATACATCTCTTCTATTGCCCCAACTTTGAGATTCCAAAGATGACTCCATATTCTTTGACGTATTGTCATATAAGACTTTCCAAATCTGTGAAGGACAAAGAAAGGCATGCAGGGGTCAAGATATGTAAGGTGTCACATGCCATTGAAAGAAAGATGACTTTCCCTTCAGGGGGAGCTATATATGACAGGATTTTAAGCAGGATAAGGATAAAACTAAATTTATTTTAGAAAGATAATTCTGAAGATGCCAATTTCTTCCAAAACAGTGTATATATTTAATAAATTTAATCAACACAGGACATTTCAATGAGGTGTTTTTTTTTTTTTAAACTTTTTTTTTAACGTTTATTTATTTTTGAGACAGAGAGAGACAGAGCATGAACGGGGGAGGGTCAGAGAGAGGGAGACACAGAATCTGAAACAGGCTCCAGACTCTGAGCTGTCAGCACAGAGCCCGACGCAGGGCTCGAACTCACGGACCGCAAGATCATGACCTGGGCCGAAGTTGGCTGCTTAACCGACTGAGCCACCCAGGCACCCCCCCAAAAAAACTTTTTTTTAAATGATGCTAAATTTTATTTGGAAAATAAAATGTGGGAGAAAAAGTAAATCTCTGCCATACCAAATAAATAAATAAAATTTAAAAAGCAAATAAATAAAGAGCAAAGAGGAGGATTTGGCCTATCAAATATTAAAACCTAGTGGAAAGCTACTAGATTCAAAGCAACAGGGTATCTTTGTTAGCAGTTGTAGCCAGATTGATTGGGGAATAGAATAGACAGCCTGGATATAGACCAGAAGTTATGTAAGAATTTAGTATATGACAAAATGCTGGCATGTCAAATTATTGCAGAAAGGTTGAATTAAACTATAAATAATATTGAGAAAGCTGGCAAGCCATTTTAGGAGAAACAAAGGTCAGATCATTGCCTCAAACCTCATATCAAAAAATTTCTAATTAAAAACAATTATAAATTGTGAAACCACAAAAACATTAAAAGAAATTATATGTGATCAAAAGTACTACTTTAAGTAAATTTTTCCTAAGAAAGTGAGACAAAGGGGAACCTGGGTAACTCAGTTGGTTAAGTATCCAACTCTTGATTTTGGCTCTGGTCATGATCTCATGGTTCATGAGTTCGAGCCCTGCATGGGGCTCTGCACTGACAGCATGGAGCCTGCTTGGGATTCTCTGTCTCCCTCTCTCTGCCTCTCCCCCACTATGCTTGCTCTCTCAGATTAATAAACATCAAAAAAAAAAAAAGCGAGACAGAGATGTAAGTAAATATAGGAAGATGTTCAATATAAAATCATTCATAAAAGCAAAATAACCTGAGTGGCTCTCAAAAGGAAGTTATTTAGGTAAATTATACTACATCCATATAGTGAAATAATACAAAGACATCAAAAATGAAAGGGGCACCTGGGTGGCGCAGTCGGTTAAGCGTCCGACTTCAGCCAGGTCACGATCTCGCGGTCCGTGAGTTCGAGCCCCGCGTCAGGCTCTGGGCTGATGGCTCAGAGCCTGGAGCCTGTTTCCGATTCTGTGTCTCCCTCTCTCTCTGCCCCTCCCCCGTTCATGCTCTGTCTCTCTCTGTCCCAAAAATAAAAAATAAACGTTGAAAAAAAAATTTTAAAAAGAAAAAAAAATGATGTAGATGTGTATTAATTCATTTAGAAAAATACTGAAAACCTATTTTTAAACAAGGCAGATCCCCAAACAGAATTATATTATAATCTAATTTGTGTACATATGTGTATAATCATAGAAAAAATCTAGGGTACACTCTGGGATTTTATTTGGTGATTGGATTTGGCTATTTCACAATAAGAAATATTCCTTTTATAATGCAGATATAACATAAAAGAGCTTTCATTTTGGGGAAAAAAAAGAGACTCGGTCTGGCAGTAGTTTGAAATGGCGCTGGAGTAAAGAAGATTAATGATAAATTAGGAGGTGGCTGCAAAAGTCCAGGTGATAGTAGATGAGAATATAAAGGACGCAAGGATGATGGAGCTGAGTCTGAGAAATATTTGAGTGGGAGAAGCAGCGGGACCTGGTGATCAGCTGGGCTTCTGTTACTGCGTTGTCATTTAGGATGCCTATGACTTTAAAAAGTAAATAAACAGATCATTAATAAAAGGGGAGGATACCACTATATGGTAGGGTAGGTGGTAAACCAATAGATCTACCCTTAGGCAAAAATTTCAGGACATGATGGAGCTGTCCAGCAGGCAACTCAAAATAAGAGGCTGGGAATTGAGACATGGAATTTATTGGTATGAAGGTATCGGTGAAAATCATAATCATGGTTTATTACCATCAAATCTTGGTAATTCTCCAGGTAAAATGATCACTAGGTCCGCACTGCTTCTAGAGCTCTTATCTTACTAGACTACATTTTCCAAATTACATGAGATTCTACCTCCTAAAATCCTAATCATCCAAACCTCCAATATCATTAGGACTCCCACTTTATCCCAGTCAGGATTAAGTAACTGCCAGACCCTGTTTTAAGTCTTCCAGTGGCTTTTCATTTCATTTAGAACAAGATCCAAACTCTTGGCCAGGATCTACCATCCCTACGTGATCTAGACTGATATGCTCCCTGATTAGCATTTCCCATCACTTCCCCCATTACTCACTGTGATCTTGTCATTCTGGACGTCTATCTGATCCTTGAACACACTGAGTTCTTTTGAATTTCAGGGCTCAGCACATACTCTTCCTTTTGCTAAGAAGGCTCTTCCTTGGCTTGTCTCATGCCTGGCTCCTTATCTTTCAGATCTAGTGTCAATGTCACCCCCTTTGAAAGGGGCATTCCCTAATCTCCATTTCTAAAGAACCACTCTCCCCTACATCCTGCCACTTTATCACATTACCACATCATATTTCCCTCACAGAACTTAACTCTGCTCAACGTTATTTTGTTACTTGCTTATTGTCAATCTTTCTTTCCCGAGTATAAACTTTATAACAGAGACCATGTCAATCCAGCACCTATAACAGAGCCCAAGACACACCAGGCGTTTCAAACACTTGTGGAATCAAAAATGTGGAATGAATGAAGGATCTAAGGGTTTATAGTAAGTAATGATAGATTTGCAATCAGAATGACCTTGGCTAAATCAGTCTCAATTTCCATATATCTAAAATATGGCCAAAAATGTTTACCCTGTCTGTGTAACAGGGTTTTCATGAGACTTCAGTTTTTTATTTATTTGTTCCTCAACAAATGTTACCCATGTACCTTCTATGTGTTAGGTAGTGTGTTAGTTGCTATGTTCACAGCTATGAATAAAGAGTTCAGTCCACTGGCTGAGACAGCCAAGTTTAGAGGCAGCTATGAATAAACAGTAAAGCTATCAAAAAGACCAAGCACGGGGTGGCCTAACAGCACATAGGAGAGGTACCAAATACATCTTCAGGGAATCAGGGAAAGGTGAAGAGAAGTAGAAATATATCTGGCAAGGAGAAGGCTGGGGAAGTCTGTGGGAAGAGAAAGAGGAAATGGTTCAGACAGAGGGAACATGTGCAAAGGCCCAAAGGCAAACAAAGACAAGGTGTACTGATGAACCGCATGTCATTCAGGATGGCTGAGATTAGGAAGGGAGAGTGGTGGCAAAATTCAAAACTAGAGCTCTAAAGAGAATCAGGTCAGGGTGGGCCAATGTACCAGCATGGACAATTTGGAGAACTTTGGCAGGAAACAAAAGAGGCAGCGATGAAGGGGAAGGCTGAACAGGGCATTCCACAGATGAGTCTAGAAACAGGGAGAAATCCATCAGAGAGGGCTCTCAAAGTCATGTTAAGGAGCTGGACTCTATGCTTAGGGTGATGGGAACTACTACAGAGCTTTAAGCTGGATAGTGACCATTCCAGCATGGAGATAAACTGGAGGGAGACAAAATAAGGAACTCAGAGTTGTTCACTGAATCAAGAGGGAAGTTATGGACAGTGTGAATTAAAAGGACAACAGTGATGGATCCAGGAGACAAGTTCAAGAGATGCTTAATGAGATCAGTGAGATCTGATGTGACTGTTAAACCATGTTTCTGGGGGGCATCATCATATTGAGGGATCCCACTGATAAATCTTTTATAATAGCAGTCATTTTGTAACTCATCAAAAAAGGTAAATATTAATGGCTAGGATTTCCTGAATATTAAACTCTTCTAATTGTTTCTTAAATTTTGGGTTCATTTTTTGCTTATTTATAACTACCTGGCTCAAGAGAGAATTCTATGCTTAGTGATTGCTTGAGATTGGGTCTCTAGGAAGCAGACTCTAAGACAGAGTTTAGTGTGCAAGATGTTTATCAAGGAGTATTCTTGGGATCAACACCTGTGGAAGGGAAGTGGAAGCAGAAATCAAACATAATTATGAGCCTAATGGCAACCTTGGACAACCTAGTCAGGACCTCTGGTGCTAAAATGGCCTGCTAGAGTTGCCCCATGCTGGATTGAAATGGCCAGGCTGTTATGCCCATCACAATCAGTTGCTGGAAATTGGCCACCCTGAGAAGCATGGAACCTTGGGCAAGGTAGTTTCCTGCAAATGAGGTAATCCCTGAAGGTTCTAAAAACTAAAAGCTATTCTGCAGACTGCTTTCCCAATAGGTGGGTCAGTAAGTTCTTCATTGAAGAGGGATTGGAGCAGGTGCACCTCCATGTCACAAAGTGATTGTAAGTCCATTGACCCTGGGAGGACACCATGACAGGCAGGAAATTGCCACCCTAAGAATATTTGAGAGCTTCTTCCCTTCCTACTTCCTTTAACACACATTTAATGAGCACATTTTTGTGAGTGTCAGGCACAGTGTCAGGCATTGGATCAAAGGTGTACAATACAAAAATGGCCTTCGTGAAAATTCTAACGTAATAGGGGACATAGTTTTTAAAAGGAAAGATACTGTACAATTAAACAAAATACTTTCCCATTGAGATACAGAAAATGAAAGAAGTTGAAAAGGGTGGGCAACTGAGAGGAGTCTCATTCCACAGTGCCCAGAGAAAGTGCTTCCAGAGGCCACTCACATTCCTTGGCTCATGGCCCCTTCATCTTCATAACATTTTCTCTCTTCTCTGACCTCTGCTTCCATCCTTATACATTCTGATTCTGACTCTACTCCTCCTGCCCCCTTCATTTGAAGACTCTGGAATCACATCAGGCCCACATGGAGAATCTAGGATAATCTGCCCATTGCACAATCTTTAACCTAATTATATTTGCAAAGTCCCTTTTTCTATGTAATGTAACACATTCACAGGTTCTGGGGATTTGAGTGGGAACAGCCTTGTGTGTTGAGGGGGGGGAGGACATTATTCAGTCTACCACACTCAATTTCCTCATTTAAAATGGGTATATTAATAAGGCCACCTTACAAAGTTGTTGAGAAAATTCAGTTCATACCAAGTATGAAGAGCTCTGCCTGGCATAAAGGAAACCTTCAACAAATGTTAGCAGTGGTTTTTCCCTCCTGGACCTCCTTATCTATGCCCTCCTCTTTATCCCCAGTGTTTCTGTCTTGGTTTAGTCCCTAATCATTCAACTCTTTCCATATCATCTGTTGTCTTCAGTTTTGCCTTCTTAGACACATATCCCCAAACCTCACACTCCCCACCCTTCATACCACCACCAGAGTGGAACCACAATGATAACATTTCATGAATTCACCCACTTAATAAGTATATATTGTCTACTGTAAGTCATGCACCTGCAATCATTAACTACATGGTTAATTCCCGTGACAGCTGGACATCCTCAGCCAGGTACTGAATCTTGTTTATCTCTTTACCCCAGCACCATACAGTTCCTGGACTACTGTAGGTGCTCAATAATACCTACTGAATGAATTAATGGATGGACGAATCTAGTTATAACAGTCTATGATTCTGTAAGGGTAGGAACTGTATTAAATTCTCATCAGAGGAACTTATTCTGATTATTTTTAAAGCAGTTTAGGTGCCGTAAAAATTCATGACTTGCTCAGTGCATTCCTCGGGAAGCATTTCTGTGCCTCTGCACCTCCAGAAATCTACTTAGCCAGAACTGTACAGAGATACTGGTACAGAAAGGGCAGCTGGGTAACCTGTCAAAGAGGCAGTCTTTAGAGTGGGCATCTCTTTGAGGCGTTTACAAGTGACCCTGTGATGTGGCTGCCATTTTGGTTAAGATATATTTTCTCTCTTTCAACTAATCTCATTTCCTCTCTAGCACAACCAAGGAAAAAAAAAAAAAAGAAGCAAGATACTGAGAAGGGCCCTTCTCTGTGCTCCCCATTCGAGTGCCTGCCAAACCAATTAATACCTCCTGAATGTTATCTCCCTGCTATGTTAATGTTATGTTAATAAATGCAATTAAGATAACATTCAGGAGGTGTTAATTGGTTTGGCAGATGTACATGAATAAGAAGCACAGATATTTTGCTTTCCCTATTTATGGAGGCAGGAAGTGACACAAAGTTGGACAAAAGGAAACTTAATTTGCCTCCAGTCTCTTTTGATACTACTTGGGCCTTTTCTGTTAAGTAATATATGAGATTCTTAAAAATGCTAATTTAGATGGTATTACAAAGATGAAGTGATTGTCAAATGTTGCAAAAACACTGAAATTATCTTTTGCCACAAGAATTAACTACATGGTATTTACTCCCTTTAAAATGCTATATATGCCATATATACTATATATATACACATACACATACTTGCTTTCAAATGTGCCCATAGCATATATGTAAATAACCTCCATGCTAATTTATGAAGCAGATTGTTCCAGAAGACTAATTTCTAGACTATTCTTGATGTAATTATTTAATATATTCCAGGGATTTAAGAACTAATGTCCTTTTACTGTAACTTACAATAAGATGGTAGCATTCACTTTTTTTGTTTTTAGAAACTGCATATATATTATACATAATTTATTATATAAATTATATATTATATATTTATATATTTATAATCATATATAATTATATATAATTATATATTTTAAACATTTTAAATTATATATTTTAAATTATATATGCATAGATATATGTATACACACACACACACACACACACACACACACACCAGTGTACCTTACTTTGTAAAACAGAGGTTTTCTCTGAAATTTCTATTTATACAAATATATATTTGTATAGACTTGAAGCAAAGAAACGTTACATTGTATTGCCATCAAGGTCACTGTGTTTGTTTCTGGAACTTGGCATTTGCCAGGACATCACATGGCCTTTGGCAGGCTTGGTCTTCCCAGGGCCTTATTAGGACACACCTCTAATAGAAGCCTGGCTAAGTGCGGAGATCTGAGAGGATGTCAGAGCACAGACCCACTGAGGTTCCTTGGGCAAATTATCAGTGTCTATGCTGGGAACCAAATGGAGAGAACTAAACTGAAATGCTGGTCTTCAAACTGGACTACAAACACTTTGGAAGCCCTTGACCTCCATGCTAAGACACCATTTTCTGTAAAATACACCAACTCTTTAATAAGGGTTTTCCAGGGAGAAAAAAGGAGAAGGGAAGAAAAAGAGGAAGAAGGGAAGGAGAAAGACTTCATTAAATTTTATATGTATTGCAAGACTGAAGTCTAATTCCAGAAGTGCTAAAATGTGTATCTCAAATTAAAGAATATTATGTATTTGCCTGGGAAAGAAAAATAACACAGTAGATAGCTAGAATATAATAGCCACTGCTTTGTTTCAAGTGGGTTATTCTGAGCTGGTATCTGTTGCATAATTCTGGAGAATTCGCCAATCCTTGAGAAATACGTTCGTATGCTTCTTTGCTGAACACCCATCTGCAGCCCTTAACTGTCCCTTTATTCCATTTCTCAATGTGAGTCCCCTGGATCTTACGTATAGAATAATGGGACTATTCCTACCTCTCAATCTCTGAGTGTGGGTAATTTCTTAAACCATAAAGGGTTTTTGTTGCTCTTCAGTGACAATAGCTGTTAACTGAAGATTGTGAAAAAATATCCTTCTAATCTGTACGCGTGTGTGTGCAAATGTGTCTGTAATATTTTCCAGTGAGATAGAATCACTGTGGCTCAGAGTTTTTAGGTTTTACAATCTTGGCTTCCCTCCAGGCTAAGGAGGTAGAGGAACACTCCCAAATGCAGTGACACTGACTCAGTGTTTTAGGGCAGTCCCCACTACAGCTCTTTGCTTTCATGGACTCTGGAGTGGAGTAAAGCCTTGACACAGAATCCATTGAGAAACCATTTCCAGATGATCCTGCTGTACCCTGGAGGGAAGTATTGCTCACAGTGGGCACCTCTTGCAACACTGCCCCAAGAGCTCAGGAGATTGCCTGATCACGCAACAAATCCTTCCAAGGCAGTATACCATAGGCCAGGGATCAGCAAACATTCTCAGTTGAAAAAAAAAAAAAGTAGGTTATACTCACTTTTAAATTATTTTTAGGTAAAATACTGCATTCACATCGTGGCAGAGATAGCAAATAGCTTACATGAGTGTAACAGGCTGAATTGTGTGTCTCCCCCCGCCCCCGACCACATTCATATGTTGGAACCCTAACCCCCAATGCTCAAAATGTAACTGTTTTTGGAGATAGGATCTTTAAAGAAGTCATTAAGCTAAAATGAGACCCTTGGAGTGGGCCCTAATCCAATCTGACTGGTATCCTTTTAAGAGGAAAAACACACAAAAGACACACCAGGGAAGGGCATGCACAGAGGAAAGACAACGTGAGGACACAGTAAGAGGGTGGCCCATACGCAAACCTCATGACATCTGGATCTTGGACCTCCAGGCTCCAGAAGCATGAGAAAAAAATTTCTGTTGCTTAAGCCATGCAGTCAGTGGTATTTAGTTATGGCAGCCCTAACAAACCAATACACCGAGTGACTGCTATTGGCTGCCCAAAGCACGATGTAAGAAAGGACTCTGGCATGGCCAACATGGGCTTGGGAGGGAGAGCAGTACTAAGCCATCCTTACTCCGTGGGGTGGAATTGAGAAGATTTGAATACCTTTGTAATACTCACATGCACACAGAAACAAACCCCAAAGTCTGTAAGTAGAAAAATCTTGGTCTTATTCAAAAGTGTTTATACGTTCCACCTCAGTTAGAAATAGATGGAATGTATGTGTCTTTGTCAGTTTCCTTAACTTCCACAAAAGACTGTGCATCTTACTCCCAACCTTGCTAATTAGTAACCATGGCACTGCACTGAATTGAATCAACAACCCAGTACAGATGCTTTTCTGGTCAGAAGGAAAAGCCTGAAACTTAATTGATGTTCAATATTAGTAGGAAATCTATAAATATTTATGAATAAGTCAATCTCATTTGGTGATTTTCTAATTTATTTTTTATTTTTTGAGAACATCCATTTTCAGCTTCATTTCTCCCACCAAAGGACTTTGGAAAACCAGCATTTCTTCCCTAAAGAATTGAGACCAAAAGTCATAAGTTACGTATTTATGAAAGTCAGGCCTCTGCAATATTTCAGTTGAGAGTGCTTGATTTTTTTTCACATTGATCTTCTAATACTTGTGTTCTAACTCTTGGGTCTTTAAAAAATTTTAAGATACACTTTTGGTTCTAACTAATCTTTGCCTCAAAATTGGATAATTGGGTTTTGGGGTTTTTAGTTTCTTTGCTTTCTCTAGTTTAACGTGTCCATAACAAGAGCCTTAATTTGGAAAATGTCCCAATGGGGTGCATTGTTTTCAATGTGCTCAGTGTTTTAGAGAGATTGTTGTGTTGGAAACACAATTAGACACTGATTGTCTGATGAACCCAGCCTCCCTTAGTAGTGAAGAAGGAAGAGGTAAGGGGATGTGATTAGGCAATGTTAGGACTTCAGAAAAACTGTTATACCACTTAGTATAGACCTGACCAAGGGGTCTAGCCCCGTATCACCAACACAAGCAAACCCAATTTGGGCAGTTCAAGAAAATCCATCACTATGTACTACATGTTTGTGTCCCTCTCCTCCCCTCACCCCACACACACAATTCATATGTTGAAACCCTAATTCTTAATGTGATGGCATTTGGAGATGGGGCTTTTGGGAGATAATTAGGTCTTGAAGGTCTGAAACTTAACTGATGTTCGTTATTTGTAGGAAATCTATACATATTTCTTTATGAATAAGTGAATTTCATTTGATGATTTTCTAATTTATTTCTATTTTTTGAGAATATCCATTTTCAGCTTCATTTCTCCCTCCAAATGGAGCCCTCAAAATGGGATGAGTGCCCTAAGGGTCACAAGAGATCTTGCTTTCTCACTCTCTCTGCCATGTGAGGATACTGAATCTGCTGGCACCTTGACCTTGGACTTTCCAGTCTCTAGGACTGTGGGAAATAAATTTCTGTTGTTTAATCCACCCAGTCTATGTATCTGGTTATAGCAGTGCAAAACAGACTAAGACATCCATCAAGTAAGCCACTTTACTTATACCTTTCACACAACTAAGTCTTCCCTAACTACAGACTTTAATTCTTCAGTGCTGTTTCTAGCCCATACGCTCAATAATCCCCTACGATTTAACCCTTCCAACAGCACACACTCCATTACCTATCTACAGACTTTTCTAAAATAATTGGAAGTACCAGTGGGGTAGGGGCACAGAAGTTAGGTTCTCTCCTCCCAACTTAGTGCATTTGTGTGATTTTTAACCTGAAACCATATTGTTACTTTTTACATTTTTATTTTTGATTTACATACAATAAAATTCAATCTTCTGATGTGCAATTCTAAGACTTTTGGCAAAAGCAGAGAGTCACAGAACCACCACCCTTATCAAGACACAAAACAGTTTCCATCACTCCCCTGCCCGAATTCCTTCAGGTTGCCTGTTTTTAGTTAAACATTCCACCACTGACCATGAAAAACCACTGTTTTGTTCTCCATCTTTGTAGCTTCAGCTTTATCCAGAATGACATATAAATAGAATCATATAGTATGTGATTTTTAAAATTTGGCTTCTTTCACTTAGCAGAATGGCTTTGACATTCATCCAAGTTGTTGGATATATCAATTAGTTTATTCTTTTTATTGCTTAGTAGTATTCCATTGCATGGATGTTCCACAGTGATTCTCCATTCACTCATTAAAGGACATTTGGGGGCACCTGGGGGGATCAGTCTGTTAAGCGTCTGACTCTTGATGTTGGCTCAGGTCACAGTTGGCTCAATTTCACAGTTCATGAGATCGAGCCCTGAGTCAGGCTCCATGGTGACAACTCAGAGCCTGCTTGGGATTCTCTCTCTCCCTCTCCCTCTTCCCTTCCCCCTCTCATGTGTGCTCTCTATCAAAATAAATAAATAAAATTAAAAGAAAAAAAAAAAGAATTCTGTACCTAACTCAAGCCCACAAAGATTTTTTCCTAGGCTTTCTTCAAAACTTTTATAGGTTTATGTTTTGCATTTACCTCTATTTACCCGTTTTTGAGTTTGTTTTGTATAAAATGCAAAGTATAGGTCAAGGTTCATTTTTTATTTTTGCACATAGATATCCAGTTGTTCAAGCCCAATTTTTTGAGGAGACTATCTTTTCTCCATGGAATTGCCTTTGTATCTTTTTCAAAAATCAACTGATCATAATTTTGTCAGTCTATTTCTAAAGTCTCTATTCCATTCCATTGATCTGTGTGTCTATATTTTCATCAATATCTCATTTCCTTGATGACTGTGGCATTATAGTAAGTCTTGATGTCAGGTAGTATCAGCCTTCCAATTTTCATTTTCAAAATTTTATGGGACATTTTACTTTGCCTTTCATATAAATCTTAAACTCAGTTTGCCAATACAGACAAACACACCTGCTGGGATTTTTATTGGAATTACATCAGATATATAGATCAAATTAGGAAGAATTGACATCTTAACTTTATTGAATCTTCCAATCCATGAACATGGTGTTCTCTTTATTTATTTCATCAATGTTTCAGAGTTTTAAGCATACAGATCCTGGTAAATATACCTAATATAAATATACCTATTTATTTATTTGTTTGTTTGTTGTAAATGGTACTAATATTCAACTTTGGTTTCTAATAGTTTACTGTTATTATATAGGAATACAACTGCTTTTTGTACTTCAATCTTATAGCTTGAGACCTTACCAAACACACTTTTAAGTTCTAGGAGCATTTTTGCGGATTCTTTAAGGTCTTCTACTTAGGCAATAATGTCACCTGGAAAGTTTTACTTTCCAACCTGAATGCCTTTTATTTCATTTTCTTGCCTTACTAAACGGACTAGGACTCCCATTATGAACACGGAATAGGAGTAGTAGAGCCAACACCTTGATTGTCTTAGGTGAAAATATTCAGTCTTTCATCATTAAGGATGATGTTAATTACAGGTGTTTATAGATGTCCTTAATCATGTAAAAGAAGTTTCCTTCTATTCCTAGAGTACTGAGAATTTTATCATAAATAAATGCTGAATTTTATAAAATATTTTCTTTAATCATTGAAATGATTAATTGGTTTTTCTTCTTTTGTCTGTTAATGTAGTAAATTACATTGATACATTGAATCTTTCTTTATAAATGTTTATTTCTGAGAGAGAGAGAGCGCGCACATACATGAGCAGGGGAGGGGTAGAGAGACAGAGGGGGACAGAGGATCTGAAGTGGGCTCTGTACTGACAGCACAGAGCCCAATGCGGGACTCAAACTCATGAACTGTGAGATCATGACCTGAGCTGAAGTCGGACGCTTAACTGACTGAGCTAGCCAGCCACCCTGATGCATTGAATCTTAAAACAAGCATGAGCCTCCAAGATAAACTCTATTTGGCTGTGATGTGTTACATTTTTATATATTATTGGATTTAGTTTGTTAATATTTTGTTGATTGTTGTTGGTACCTATGTTATAAGGGTCTATAGGTTTCTTGCACTATATTTGTTCTAGCAGCAGGTAATATTGACTTCATAAGATGGGTTAAGAAATGTTCTCTCCTCTTCCACTTTCTAGAAGAGATTGTGTAGAATTAGCATAATTTCTTCCCTAAATGTTTGGTAGAATCACCAGTTAAATAACTAAGGCCTGGAGTTTTCTTTTTGAGAAGATTTATAACTACAAATTAAATTTCTTTCATAGAAGTGGAACTATTCAAGTGATTTATTTCTTAAGTTTTGTAGTTTGCGTTTTTAAGGAACTAGTACATTTTGTCTAAGTTGTCATGTTTAAGAACACAGTGTTGTTCTAGCATTCCTTTATTGTACTTTCAGTGTCTATAGGGTTTGTAGTGATATTCTCTCCTTCATTCCTGATATTGGTAGTTTGGTCATCTCTCTCCTTCCTTTTCTTGGTCAGTTTGGCCAGTTGTTTATTACTTCTTAAAAAATCTTTTCAAATAACTAGATTTTAATTTCATTAATTTTCTCTAATGTTTGTTTTCAATTTCATTGATTTCTGTTTTAGCTTTAAAATTTTCTTTTTTCTCATAGCTTTGAGTTTAGTTTATCTTTTTTCATTTTCTTAAAATGAAGGATTACCAATTTGAGACCTTTCTTCTTTTCTAATATAAGCATTTTAGTGCTATAAATTTTCCTCTAAGCACTGTTTTAATGAATTCCACAGACTTTAATATGTTGTATTATTTTCATTCAGTTCAAAATATTTTATAATTTCTTAGGAAATTTCTTTGACCTCTGAATTATTTAAAAGTATATTTTTAATTTCTAAATATCTGGGAGTTTTCCAGATATCTTTCTGTTACTATAGTTTAATTCTGTTATTATAAAAAAAATACTTTGTACTACATCAATTCTTTTAGGTTTGTTAGGGTTTGATTTATGGCCCAAAATATGGTACATCTTGGTGGATGTTCCATGTGATGATGAAAAGTATGTGTATTCTGCTGCCGTTGTGTGGACAAGTATATAAATGTCAAATAGCTGTTGGTGGTGTTCAGATCTTCCATATACTTGCTGGTTTTCTGTCTACTTATTCTCTGAATTACCTAGAATGAGGTTTGAAGGTCTCTAAGTACAATGGATTTGAATATTTCTCCCCTTAATTTTATTAGTTTTTATCATGTATTTTGAAGAAGTTTTTAGATGCATACACATTTAGGACTGTCATCTTCTCTTTTTGGTGAACTGATGCTTTTTATCAGCATGTAATGTCACTGGTATTTTTCCTTGTTCTTAAATCTATGTCTGGTATTAATAAAGCCACTACCACTTTCTCTCTTTTTTTTTTTTTTTTTAAGAGCGAGAGAGTCAGAGAGAGAGCACGCGAGCAGAGGAGAGAGGCAGAGAGGGTAGAGAGAGAATCTCAAGCAGCCTCCACGCTCACTGCAGAGCCCAATGTGGGACTCAATCTTATGACCCTGGGATCCTAACCTGAGCAGGAATCAAGAGTCAGATGCTCAGCCAAATGAGCCACCGAGGCACCCCTCACTTTCTTATTAGTATTTATATTGTATATCTGTTTACATCACTTTGTTTTTAACCTGTCTATATTATTATATTTAAAGTGGGTTTTTTTAAGTTTATTTATTCATTTTTAGGGGGGGCAGAGAAAGAGGGATAGAGAGAGAGAAAATACCAAGCAGGTTCAATGCTGTCAGCACAAAGCCTGATGTGGGGTTCGAATGCACAGCCCTTGAGATCATGACCTGAGCCAAAACCAAGAGTTGGATGCTTAACTGATTGGGCCACCCAGGAACCCCAAAGTGAGTTTCTTGCAGATATCTATCTTGGGTTCTGTACTTTTTTAACCGTGTCTTTAGTTAATGTGTTTAGAGGATTTACATTTAATGATATTATTGACTTAGATTTAGCTTTACCATTTGTTTTATGTTTGTTCCTTCTGTGTTGTTTGTCCTCTGTCTCCCCTTTTGTGCCTTTTCTTGGATTTATAAATATATATTTTTAGTATTTTATTTATTTGTATAAATACTTTAGTTTGTTCTAGGGATTACAATTACATACCTAACTTTTCAGTTTATTTAGAATTCACATTTTACCACTTCAACTGAAATGCAGAAATCTTACAATCATATAGGCCCATTTACCCTTCCCATTTATGTTGTAATTTTCATATGTACTATATCTACTTATGCTGAAAATCCCATTAGACAATGTTATAATTTTCCTTCAGTAGTCAGCAGTATCTTAAAGAGTTTAAGAGAGAAAACTATTCTATTTATCTAGATATTTACCATGTATATTGTTCTTTCTGTCATGGTTTTCTGTCTCTCAGTGATAGTTCATTTGGGCTCAGACCCAAAACTTTGATGTCAAATTTTATTCTTCACTTGCCCTCACCCTCCATACCGTACCCAGTTCATCAGCAAGCTGGCTCTATGTGCAAAGTATACCTTGTATGTGTCCTTAAGTCACTCCTGTCTGAAACAAGTATTCTGGAGCTGTAAAAATTAAAAAAAAAAAATTAATGAAGACAAAAATCTTATCTCCTAGCATTTTAATAAAAAGCAAATTTCTTTTTAAAAAAACAAAATTCTTTCTTTAAAGTTATGCAGAGAAGAGAAGAAAAATGTTATTTTTGAAATCTTTTGACTAGTCAAGTTTAGTATAATGAAAAAAAAAAGTTCTAATTTATATCCAGCACTGGAGCCATCATATTTCCATTTTATAGTCAACTGGATACATTTTCTTTCATTCTGCCTCTCAGAATTTTGTCCTTTTGAGGCAGGCAAACAACTCAGCCTTGGCAATATTGTCTCTCATTTAACAATCTATTTCAGTCTTATCCTTGGCAGTTAACAATGACCTCGCACTGCTGACACATTTTCAGTGTGTGCATGGCTGTGTATGAAATGTTGTTATTTTCCTATGCTGCTCTCCCCTTTGATCATCAACCTTGTCTTGTCTCCTACTCTCCCTTGCAGCTCTAATTGTTTTTACTCTTTTGAAACCCTCTGAGAAAAGGAGGTCCTAAAAGAATACTCTCCCTTTCCAAGGCTGCCAGCTTAGAGAATTTCCAGTTTCTTTTTCCCTGCATATTTTTGGTTTTGTTAAGGCACACGTTTCCTTTCCATCTAGCCTACACTAGCCAAGACCTGTCTACACCCAGTCTTCCTCCATTGGTAACATCCCAACACCCTCAGATGTCACAGTGGATGAGTATGAGACTGTAAATCAGAACACTTGATA
The DNA here is from genome assembly GCF_014898765.1 of Herpailurus yagouaroundi. Taxonomy (NCBI): domain Eukaryota; kingdom Metazoa; phylum Chordata; class Mammalia; order Carnivora; family Felidae; genus Herpailurus; species Herpailurus yagouaroundi. The sequence continues at coordinate 145,928 of NW_024412430.1, forward strand.
TAAGCCATAATCCTACCACATCTGGCTATAAACCTTGCGCAAATCACTGAGCCACCCTGGGACTAGCTCTCTTCGTCTATAAAATGGGGGTGATCATTATATCTAACTTGCAGGGCTGTTTTAAAAGATTAAATGAATGAATATGAATGTTCTTGAGAAGTGTGATTCAGTGATATTGATTTTTGTTCAGTTTAATAAACATCTATTAGTAACTAACAGGGGTAGCAAACTCAGGACTATAAGTAATATAAATACATGCAGCAGGCAGGTTCCATGCATTAGGGAACAGGGAGGATGTGTGTGTGTCTAAATAATTAGAGATCACAAGGCTCTCTGGGGAGGACAACCAGGACTCAGCTCCTCCCAGTGATTTACCAGGCAGGGGATGCCTAGCCATCCCACTCCAATTTGGAGCAATTCTGAAAGGTCATTCTAGCTCAAGAGTTCTTTATGGTATCAGATGAGACAACTGGGTTTGCATCAGGGTTGGCTTCTCCCTTGGCCCACTCCTGCCTCCTTCTTCCCCCGGGTGTTTCCACAAAGGTGCTCCTTAATAAACATCTTATACACTAAACTCCATCTCAGAATCTGCTTCCTGGGGAATCCAACCTGCAACACCGTTCCTGAACTCATGGAATAATCTGTATGCTAAGCTAGGCAGGCAGAGGATTTCAATACCATGCGATAAGTGATAGAACAGTTATACAAACAAAAGCTATGGGAAGGAAAGAGGGAGTATGCAGATCAACCAAGGGGACTCAAGTCTTCCCACAGCAGGCAATCCTGAGGTGGCTTTTGAAAGCTAATTAAGCTGTGACCAGATAAAGAAGGGGGAACAGGTATTCTAGGTAGAGAAAGAAACACTAAAAGAGAACAACAGACAGACATCCAAGGAATAGAGACCATGGGTATTCATGGAGAACCACCAGCAGCTTGGTACTCATAAAATTCAAGAGACCTAAAAGAACTTGAGAAGTAATGAAACCTAAAATGTAAACTGGGTATTGGCATGAGATAAAGTGGGAGAGAAAAGTTACAATTTAAGAGCTTGGCCTTGATTCAGTAGATACAGAGACTGATTTTCCCTCCCAACTCTGAAACTTTTTCTCTCTTCCCTCCGATAAGCTTTAAAGTTGGTCCTTCATGGAATGTATTTTCATTCAATAGGTTATGCCTTGAGAAACCCCATCTCTTATTGTAATTCAAAATCTATACATGAACATCTAATTCAACATCTCCACTTGAATGGCCCACAAGAACCACAAATTCAGTGTGGCCAAAACTGAACTAATCACCTGACCTCCCTACACCTCATCTTTCTGAATTCCCTACGTTGGTGAATATTAACACTGTCCATCCAGTTGCCCAAGCCACAGTCCTATGCATCAGTCTCGATTCCTTTTTCTGTTTCCCTCTTCAGGAGCAATCCTTCAATGTATCCAATAAATAATCCTATTTTAATACATTTTAGAGCATTACTTTACTGCTACTTCCTGAGTTCAGTGAAAGCTCTTAACAACTAGATAATCTGCCTCCCGTCTTACTCTTTTCAAATCCATTTGCCAAACAACTACAAGAGTAATCCTTCCAAAACACAAATCTGATCATGCCAAGCCTCAGCTTAAAGTCCTCCAGGGGTCCCCATAATCTTCACCATGAAGTCCAAAGTCCCTAACAAAACTCTTCATCGTCTGACCATGGATTTCATGCTTTCTGCTTTCTGCACACTATATTACTTTAAAATTTTCCAGCTCTTTATGCTCTCTCTTGCTTTTAGAACATGCACCAGGTTGCACTCACAGCCTAAAATATACACTTCCCTGCCTGTCTTTCCTCCTCTTCTTCCTTTCACCTAATTAAGATCTATTAGTCCTTCAGGGCTAAACTTAAATGTTCATTTCTCTAGAGAGTTTTCTCTGCCACCCTTACCCTTATTATAAGCTAAGTGTCTTGTTTATAATTCTATCAATGTACCCTTACTTCTCTCTATGATGAGAGTACAATTGAAGCCAAAAAAAAAAGTCTTATTTATTTCTGAATTTCCAACATTTAGCATAATACTTGGCACGTAATAGTTTTCAATAAATATTTTCTAAATGATCAAGGGTCGCCTGGGTGGCTCAGTCAGTTAAGTGTCTGACTCTTTTTTTTTAAAACAATTTTTGTAATGTTTATTTATTTTTGAAAGAGAGACAGAGTGTGAGCAGGGGAGGGGCAGACAAAGTAGGAGACACAGAATCCATAGCAGGCTTCAGGCTCTGAGCTGTCAGCACAGAGTCCAACACGGGGCTTGAACTCACAAACTGTGAGATCATGACCTGAGCCAAAGTCGAAGGCTTAACCCACTGAGCCACCCAGTTGCCCCAAGATTCCGACTCTTGATCTCAGTTCAGGTCATGATCTCACAGTTTATGAGTTTGAGCCCTGCGTTGGGCTCTGCACTGATGGCATGGAGACTCCTTGGGATTCTGTCTCTCCTCTCTGTCCCTCTCCAGCTTGTGCTCTCTCTCAAAATAAATACACTTTATAAAAATAAATAAATAGATAAATAAATAAATAAATAAATAAAACAGAATTTGATTTCCAAATATACACTCTGACGGCAATGCAGGTCAGGGTTTCAAAGGAGAACTTACTGAAAAAGACAAGAAATAACAAGTGCTAGCAAGGAAGAAGAGAAAAAGGAACCCTTTTGTGCACTGCTGGTGGGAATGTAATTTGGTGGTTCCAGTTTGGAGGTTCCTCAAGAAATTAAAAATAGAACTACCCTACCATCCAATAATTCCACTACTGGGTATTTATTTCCCTGACAGAACAAAAATGCTAATTCAAAAAGATACACACACACCCCTATTTACTGCAGCATTATTCACAATAGCCAAGATATGGAAGCAACTCAAGTGTCCATCAATAGATGAATCAATAAAGAAGATGTAGTATACACACACACACAAATGTTACTCAGCTATAAAAAAGAATGAGATCTTGCCATTTGCAAGATGGATAGACTGAGGGCATTGCACTAAGTGAAAGAAGTCAGACAAAGAAAAATAAATACCATATGGTTTCACTTATATGTGGAATTTAAAAAACAAAACAAATAAATAAACAAAAAGCAGAAACAGACCAATAAATACAGACAACAAACTAGTGGTTGCCAAACGGGGTTGGGCAAAATGGGTGAAGGACAGTGAGAGATACAGGCTTCCAGCTGTTGAATGAATACATCACAGGAAAAAAAGGCACAGCATAGGGAATAGAATCAATGGTATTGTAACAGCATCATATGGTGACAGATGGTAGCTACACTTGTGGTGACCATAGCATGATGTATAAATTTGTTGAATCACTACACTGCACACCTGAAACTAATATAACATTGTGTGTCAACTATACTTTAACTTAAAAAAACAAAAGGGAGAGAATCTACTGGAGGCCAGAACATAGGTTACAAGATGTAGTAATGACCTAAACTGGAAAAGTGGGAGTAGAAATAGGGAAGACAGGAGCAAGATAGAAAAATATCTTGGAGGGGCACCTGGGTGGCTCAGTCTGTTAAGCAGCCAACTCTTGATTTTGGCTCAGGTCATGATCTCACAGTTCATGAGTTTGAGCCCCACACTGGGTTCTGCACTGACAGTGTGGAGCCTTCTTGGAATTCTCTCTCTCTCCCTCTCTTTCTGCCCTTCCCCTACGTGCTCGCTCTCTCTCTCTCTCTCTCTCTCTCTCAAAATAAATAAATAAGCTTAAGAAAAAAAGAAAAATATCTTGGTATATCTTGGTAAAATCATAATTGCTGACTGGATGATGGGGGTGAGGGAAAGACTGTGGTATAAAATGATCCCTGGATTTCTGACTTGGGCACCAAGATAGTGATACCTTAACTATGATAGAATACAAGAGAAGAAGCAGGTTGAACAAAGGGCATAAAGATGAAGAGTGTGATGGTTCATTCATCGAGGGCATGTTGAAGGTGAGGTGCTTATGGGAGACTCAGGTGGAGTTATTTGGACATCGGCATATAGGGTGAAGAGAGGAATAGAAACCACAAATAGGATGGCCCATGGGAATAGTGACTACAAGAAGGAAGTTATGAACACTGACCTGGGAATACCAACTTTGCTACAGATTGTGCTTTTGTCCAGATCCAGATCCACTCTCCACCCTGCCCCAGGAGACTGACCTATGTGTACATCAATCTTTGCCCTCTAGTTTTGTTTGGGTTTAGTCCATGTGGGGACCAGCAGGAGACAGGAGAGAGGAAAGAGGAGAGTGAAGTCTGAATATTTATTCTCCAGCTTTCTCCCTGCTTCATCTATTCACCAAATCTCATAGCAACTTTCAGGTGCCCTCTTCACACAACTACCTCTCCAGGTTCCAGTAACTGACCCTTGCACCAGCAGGCATAGGTATGGTAATGAAGCCCACGTGTCATTGAATGGGCTGTTCCTAAGCCACACACACTTTGTAAACAGCCCCCTGACTAAACTCTCCTCAATTACCCAGCTTGACTATGTCATCCATTTCCTAAAGAGAGCCTGACTGATATAGAGGTTATCCTAGGAAAGGAAAGATAGAAAACTAATCTGATAAACTAACCCTATTCACGTGAGTTAGCATTACCTTTCCTAAACAGTCTTCTCTGAAAACTGAAAGAATAACTTCAAAAGTAGAAATATCAGGGGTGCCTGTGTGGCTCAGTCACTTAAGCATCTGACTCTTGATTTTGGTTCAGGTCATGATCTCAATGTTGGTGAGTTCAAGCCCTGCATCGAGCTCTGCACTGATAGTGTGGAGCCTGCTTGGGATTCTCTATCTCCCTGCCCCTTCCCCACTCAAGTTCTCTCTCTCTCAAAAATAAATAAAATATATATATTTTTAAAAACAGGAGCAGAAATTTATGTTTTAGGGCAAATGAGCAAATAGTTGTTAGGATGACTAACATGACTAACATGGAAATTAACATGGGAATCCCTGAAATTAAATTTCAATGAGGCACTTTCCAAAGGGCTAAATAACTGTACAGATGAGTTACTTGGAGGTATCTATGGTGACATGGGTCTCACAATGAACTTTGTAAGACATAATAATGGCAGTGGTTATTAATAACTGGGTATAAAATACTGGTGAGTTGGGAAAGTGGATCTAAAAGTACTACCCTTACCAACTCGGTGACATCCATCTCATTTGGGTCCACTAGTTGGGCAACAAAATAGAACAAAAGAAATGCATAGATGTCAGGGGAAATTCAGCCATCCTACTCCACTTGAAACACAAAATTTGTAACATTTATATATCTTCTTGCATTGAAGATGGGGTTTGATTCATGTATGGTCTCAACATTATTTCTTTTCTTTTTAAATTTTTAAAAGTTATTTATTTTAAAAGTTATTTATTTTGAGAGAGAGAGAGAAAATGAACAGAGGAGGAGTAGAGAGAGAAGGAGAGAGACAGAATCCCAAGCAGGCTCTGCACTGTCAGAGCAGAACCCAATGTGGGGCTCATACTCATGAACCTGTGAGATCATGACCTGAGTCAAAATCAAGAGTCGTCTGACCAACTGAGCCACCCAGGTGCCCCTCCACATTACTTCTGAACAAACTAAAGCAAGACAACAGCCATTCTTTAGGCTCTCCAATTACAGAATAAAGGCCAGGGCCAGCTCTGCTTCAGCTCTGTGATATCTTCTTCCACGTCTATATCCTCTTGGTCATCTTTACTGCTCCACAGTTTATGACTCACTTTCTAAATGAACCCTGTAAACCAATTCCACTTGACTCAAGGCAGCCACGATCATAGCTACAACCCCTGAGGACCCTTATATTGCCCTCTTGTTCATTGAAAGTGACTAGACTGCAAATTTAATTTGTTTTTTTTTTTTTTTTGATGATTTATCTAACCAATCTGGCCAAATTGCAGGGGGAAAAAATAATAGAGGCCGCTCAAGAACAATTAAAATGTCAACATGTTTAGAAAGAGACCTATTAGTAATGCCAATAGGAAATACTTTTGATGTTGATATTCAGGTCATTAGCACTCAGTGTTAATCAAACATCAGAACTTTATGTGGACTTATATTTAGGTGAAGAAAGTAGACCCAGGGCTATAGGCTGTTTGCTCTGCTCATCTTAAGTCAACATATAAATCAAATCAAAGAAAAATCCCAAACTTGGAAATAACTCTGGAGTTCATCTCTTCTGACTTGCTTCTCAATTCACTAATTTCTTGTATGATGTCACTGGCAAAGTCACTCATTCACATATTCAACACACACGAACTGAGCACCTATCCCAAGCTTTATTTAACCCCAAAGGTGAAAGCTCTTTGGTTGCTACTTCCATGCTAAGCCTGTCCTTCAATGCTGGCTTCATGAGATGAATCCTTATCATCAATTTATCTTGAACCAACACCTGACCCCCACCCCACACTTCCAGAAGAGAAAACTCTGTTCTGTCTTCAAATATTTTTAGGGAGTGATTATACTTTGGTACCATCCATCCCAACCCAAGTGTTTTTTAGGCAAAATATGCCATGTTTGTTCCATCACTCCTTACATGATTTGGTGTCCAAACTGCTTATGACCCTGGCCACACTTCTCTCTGCACATTCAAGTCTGTCAAACCCCCTCTTACTGAGAAGAGCCCACACTGGAAGATGCACCCAACACGTGATCTATAATGACCTGGACACTGTGTTTTTGCTAATATAATGCCTCAGCTTTTTGAAAACACTCCTGTGCTTTTGTTATAGGAGGATTGGCTTTGGAGTCAGACCTGAATTAGTATTGATAGATGATAGATTGATAGACGTTATTCCATGTCTCCAAACCCTAAATTCATCTGTAAAACAGATATGATTGTTATTTCCTTATGAATTTTGAGGGTGAAGATAGATGACATATGTAAAACCCTTAGCACAGTACCCAATACACAGCAGATGCTAAGAATCATTAACTGAAAAATAAAGTGTGGGGCGAGGGACACTTGAGTGGCTCGGTGGGTTAAACGAACAGCTTTTGAGTTCAACTCTGGTCATGATCTCATGATCGTGAGATACAGCCCCAAGTGGGGTGCTGCACTGGGCGTGGAGCCCACTTAAGATTCTCTCTTCTCTCCCCCTGCAACTCCAGAGCACATGTGTGCTCTCTCTATCTCAATTTTTTTTCTCTAACTTTTTAATCCTATTGTGTCACCTGCAGATTTGACAAACCTGAGCGTTAAGCCCTCATCAAAGTCACTGATAATGCTATGGCTAAGAAGGACCAAGGACAAAAAGCCATGTGACACATTAGGAGACCTTCACCCAGGCTTATATCTATTTCCACTTTTCATCAGTTGTTTAATGAGTTGTGAAGAGAGCTTACTGCATTGACATCACACATTCCTTCATCGTTCCACAAGAGCATCTTAAGAGAAAAAACAGGCTGAAAAATTTGTCCCTAGCATTCTCCGCATCTTTTCTGCCCAGTAACTCTGCTAAATAAGAAAATGATATTTGCTCTGATTTAGTGAATTTATACTAGCTCATCTTCTTCTCTAATTACCTGTAAGTCATCTAATAATCCACCATATTTCTTTACATCCTCCTTCTTCTTCATGGTAGGCAAAATAACACCCCTTCCCCCAAATATGTCCATGTCCTAATGCTACCTGTGCATTTGCTACTTTATTTGGCAAAAGGACTTTACAGACGTGATTAAGGCTAAGGATCTTGCGATAAGGCAAGCATCCCAAGTTAACCAGGTGAGCCCAATATAATCACGTGAGTCCTTAAAAGCAGAGCACTTCTTTACTGGCTGTGGTCAGAGGGAGGTCAAGTTCTCTAGTGACTACAGAAAAAAGTCAGAGAGGTGTGATGTTGCTGGCTTTGAATGTGGAGGAAGGAGGCCACAAGCCAAAGAATGTGAGTGGCCTTTAGAAACTGGAAAAGGCAGGAAACACATAGTCTTCTAGAGTCTCCAGAAAGGAGTAGAGGTCTGCCAACACCTTGGTTTTAGCCAAGTGAGACCTGAGTTGAACTTCTGACCTTGAGAACTATTAATATACTTGTGCTGTTTTTAGCCACTAAGCATATGGTAAGTTGTTACAGCTGCTATAGAAAACTAATATTTCCTTCTCCTCTTAGGTTATAAGTATGTACTTTCAGCTGACATAAATTTTTCTTCAAATTCACCTTTGGCCACTAGGGGCTTAAAATGGCCAAGGCATAGGAGACAAGTATAAGACAAGGCTGGTGAATTGCAGAAAATCATCAGTTAATCTCTTAATTACTATTTATCCTTCTCTCTTTATTAATGTGAGTTGCAATGAAATGTCTCCATAGCAAAACTTTGTTAGGATTGTTATAATCATGCTACGTAACTATACTTCTTTAAAAACAAACAAACCTTAAACATCTTTTGATCTTTACTCCTTTGCAACGCTGATGTAATTCAATAAAAATCAGGTCCAGTTTTACTGAATGTATTCTGTGCTTATAATGTGTATAATAATGTTGTTGAGTATGCTACATTTATGAGCTAGAGCCCAATGAACACCTCCGAGTTTTGTGACTTTCAATAGTTATGTCTATCTCTCTAGACCTCAGTTTTCATTCTTAGAAGAATAAGGACACTGGACAGGATAATCTCTAAGGTCTCTTTCTTACTTTAAATTGCTGTGTTATATCAGAAAAAAATAAAAATAAACATAAAAAAGGAGTACCTGTTTCTTTGCTGAAGAATAAACTCATTGAAGTACAGCACTTCAGGCCTTTGTTCAGTCCATTTGCCAGTCCCTCTACATGAAATGGGCTCTTCTTTATTTTCTCTTAACCACTTATATCTCCAGCTAGGAAAATCCTACTCTGCTTTCAAGTTCCAAATCAAATGCCACTTCTCATGAAAACTTCCTTGATCTCCTCTGAAATGCTATAGCACTCATTGCCTGTAGGCTGATCACAGAGTTACTCTATTCTGTTGCAACGTCTTGCCCCTCCACCTGGAGTGTAGCTTCATAAGGATGGGAACTGTGTTCCTTGTTGTTTGCCAACAGCAGCTACTGAGTAAATATCCTGCCGTCCTCCTATCACAATCAAAGTGGTACCCTACTCGATGTAAGCCCACCATGTCTTGTCTTCTGATTCCATTCCCCTGCCTCTCAAAGACATGGTGACATCATCTCCTTCAACTCCAGCTTCTCTTCCAGTCTTAGTCTGTCAGCTCAACTATCTCCCATTTAAAGAAAATTCCTCCCTAGACCCTTTGTCCAACTCTAGCCACATCCTTGGATCTCCTGCTGCCAAATTTCATAACGGAGTTGAGTTGTTCACCCTTACTGCCTCAACTTCTCCATGTTCCATGCTTCTGTCCCCTCCAATCTGATTTCCACCTCATCACTCCAGTGAAACGTACATCTCCCAAGGTTACCAATGCCCTCCAAGTCACTACACCTAACGGACACTTACTATATTTATCTTCTAGGCAGAAGCTTACACCACTGTGACCTCCTTTTTGAAACATTGTCTTCCATTGCCTTCCATGACACTTCTTCCATTGCCTTCCATGGCACTCCTTCATTCTGCCTAGAAGTTCCTTTAGTCTCCATTGCCAATTCACCCTCTATTATTCACCTCTTAAAATATTTAACTTTCTTAGACTTCTACCCCAGACCCTCTTCTGCACTTGGTCTGCAAAGTCTCCCTAGATTCTTCCCATTCCCAATGCCATAAAAAAGAGTGAATTAGACAAGTAAGGCCTTTGCTCTCCATTAGTTTATATCCAAGTATTAAAAAAAAAACACAGATAATAGACAAGCAAACAAATAAATTATAAGATAATTTCACATACTGAAAAACTAGACATAAAGGATTTTTGCATACAGATAGCATACAACAATAAAATTAAAACAAAGTTGTAGATCAACAAATACAGAACTCATAAAATTCATATGAATAATTTTAATTTAATGGGACATGTGCAGATGGCCACTCCACCCCACAACCTGAATGTAGGCAATGTTCAGGCTTTTCTGAGTCCAGTGTGCTGACCACATGCTGTATAATGACTCAATGCTTCTACTTCTTGTCTCTAAGTTATATAGAATCTTCCTTCATACAACCTGCGATGAAGTCATTTGGCCTTCACTTTTAACTTTTAACAACCTTCACATTTTAACTACCTGTGTGATCTCTTTGTTTGTTTCAAATCCTTTGTTTTCGACAATTAAAGTGGCACTCCCTGGCACCAACAAAATCTTAAACACAGACAAAAAATCAGACCCTGAAAGCACGTGGCAGCTCTCCGTTCAGCTGCTCATCCAGAGGAACCAAAATATGTTGACAGTCATTTATTAGTACCATCAAAATAGAAACACAAAATTAAATTCTCACAGAGAACTAGAGACCCCTTGAAAATACAACTACACACTTTCAAGGATCTTCAGACCCTAATATGAGAAATAGAATGAAGTGAGAAAGGTCCTTGACTTAAACAACTATGGATACACATCCCAGCCCTGACATTTATAGCGAGTGGGCCTATGATATTTACCTTATAGATCTGTTAGAAAGATTACATAAAACTATAGTAATAAAATTATTTGTGAAATCATCTTTGCAGCCTGTGAGAAGTTGCCTTAGCCAGGTTTCCTAGAAAATAGAGAATGAGAGTAAGCAATATGCTAATCCTAAAGCCGGGGAGGGGGCTGTCCCAGGAAAGCAGGAGTTAAAAAAAAGCAGAAAGGTCCTATAATCATGGATAGGAATACTGCAACCTTCCTTGGCCCCTGTCAGAGTGTTCAGTTTATTAACACAGTCAGAAAAACACTAGCCTACAATTTTTTAAAAAGTTCTTATTCAAATTCCAGTTTCAGGTATACAATATAGTGATTCAGCACTTCCATACATCACCCGATACTCACCACAGCAAGTGCCCTCCTCAATCCCCATCACCTATTTCACCCATCCCCCCACCCACCTTCCTTCTGGTAATCATCAGTTTGTTCTCTATAGTTAGGAGTCTGTGTCTTGGTTTGTCTCTCTCTCTCTCTCTTCCCCCCTTTGCTCCTTAGTTTTGTTTCTTATTTTCCACATATGAATGAAATCATATGGTACTTGCCTTTCTCTGACTGACTTATTTCACTTAGCATAATACTCTCTAGCTCATTGAAAATGGCAATATTTCATTCCTTTTATGGCTGAGTAATACTCCATCATATATATATGTATATATCATACCCCCCTCATCCATTCATCAGTCGATGAACACTTGAGCTGTTCCCATAATTTCACTAATGTATATAATTTTGCATTTAAATTATATACTCAATTATAACATTTTTTTAAAGATTTTTTTATTTTTAAATAATCTCTACACCCATTGTGGGTTTCAAACTCACAACCCCAAGATCAAGAATAGCACACTCTAGGGGCGCCTGGGTGGTTCAGTCGGTTAAGCGGCCAACTTTGGCTCAGGCCATGATCTCGCGGTCCGTGAGTTCGAGCCCCGTGTTGGGCTCTGTGCTGACAGCTCAGAGCCTGCAGCCTGCTTTGGATTCTGTGTCTCCCTCTCTCTGACCCTCCCCTGTTCATGCTCTGTCTCTCTCGGTCTCAAAAATAAATAAACGTTAAAAAAAAATTAAAAAATAAAAAGAATTGCACACTCTACTGACTGAGCCAGGGAGGCACCCCTCAATTATACTGTTTTTAAAATAAAGCCAAACTTCCTTCCCTCCCCTCAAATTCTTCCTATAAATAGAAAATGCCTTTCACTTCTAAAGACCATTTTTGGGGTTTGTTTTAGTAGAGTTTCATGCCATATGTACATGGAAGTATATTTGCTGACACTGGTTGCCAGATTTGAAATGCAGAACTTCAGAAATGCAAACATGCAAACATGATTGCAAACATGTAAAGCAAAGCATCTTCTATGAATGACCCCAATCAAGGCAAAGTCCTGTTAAATTAAATAAATAACATAGATTTTGGAACAGGCTAAGAAGAAATAAAACATCTAAAGTGGCTAACTGCCCTTGGTTCACCAAGAATATTAATCTTATTTAACCTATAAAAGATAAACCACAGGGAAAATATCAAAAGGCCTGCTATGTGTCCCATCATTTTTCCCCACTGAACAATTTTGCAATTGTCACTTCTCACTTCCAGGCTCTGTGCCTATTTTTAGACATTCAATAACACTTAGTATAAGCCAGTGCATGTTAGGCATGAATTAATGAACAGTAGTATCTAGGGTGCTGGCAATATATTGTGGCAGGGGGTCAGGTGAGGTGGATGGTAGAGAGAAGGAGCATTTCGTGATCTTACATATGATACCATGGAGTTCAGTAAAGGAACAGTCTCTCTATGTGCTCATCAGACACCAGTCAGGAGAAGGTTCATCTTGCCTGGGCACCTTCAAACATTCCACTCACCATCAACACCTGGAGAGAGAGCCACCCAAGAGCGTGCCTACAGAACTTGCTCAGGTCAGGGGGCCACGGTGAACACAGCTGTTCCAGTAGATTAGCAGAGGCAACACTCAGAGATAAGATCCCCAAGATAAAACGTAGACACTTTAGCTTAGACCAAGCCAGATAAGACAAAAACAATGGAGAGCATGCAGAAGAGAATCCAGTCCAAATAAGCATAGAAAATTCCCTTAGCTACATGATCGTCACTGCTTCTTTCAGAAGGAGGGTCTAGATGTAAATATAAGAACTCATTAGAGTCCCTTTCCACAATGATATGTGTAAATATGAGTATAAACTACTATGTATTTGGTTTTCTTTAGTGTGTGGATCCAGTCATTCTTAAAATATTTTGTCTTCTTTGGAGTCCCAAGTCAAAATGAATGAATGAATGAATGAATCCTATAGTTCTTGCCATATATACATATCATATTGATTTCTGACTTTTATCAAAACTCTGGTTGCCAATTCTCAGGTCTATGTAAGTATATTATAAGTCTATATAAGTATATTATATATATTTATAGTGGGCATCTGCTATTTTGTTTGACTAGAAGACATTCTTCCTTCCAAGAAACTCCGTTCTTGGAATGGCTCTGTTCCACATTCCTTATGTGGTTCAAAGGGATTGGGCTGCCATGTTTTTAGATGGCCCCACCCCAGCCCACTGACACGGTTGATTGAACCAGGTTGGGGTCCCTGTCTGAGGCCAGGATAATCAGGGCCTTCCCTAAGATTATTCTCTCTGGAATTAAGAAACAAAGTTAGTCTTTGGTGTTTTAACCAAAATATGTAAAACTCAGTATCTATAATGAGAATGACCTGAACAACCAGGAAGAGCACAGATGAAGGCAGAAAGAATCCTGATAGCAGTCTGCCTCCTGGGTCCAGTTTTATTTTGCTTTGTGTTAAATTTCTGGCTATTTCCCTGTCTTTTCTATAGATTGATTTTAACCCCACCTTTGGTTACTTAAAATATCCTAATATCTTCCTAATAAATTCCTCCCTTTTTCCTAAATAAATGCAATTTGGATTTTGGTTGTCAGTACCCAAGGGGATCTTGAATAATAAAACAATGTATTATCGTCTTACTTTTCAAAGGATCAACATGAAAATGTACAACAGCTAAAGGACTAGCTGGTGATTCCCCGTTACAGCTTTGTTTTAGCTAACCTTGATGGATGGCTTACCACAAGTTTAACCTCAAGGGCTAGGCAGATATCAAGGCAAAAAAGAAAATCTCCACATTGTCGGGCCAACACTAATGAAAAGGCAATCACTGTAGGAGACAGTAGGAAACAGTAAGGATTTTCAAAGAGGTCTTCTCCCTTTTGTTCTTTTTTTTATTATTATATTTGTAAAAGTCTTTTGCTCTGAGCCCTTTGCTCCACAGGCAGTGCAGCTGGGAAGCCATGGGTGGTCTACTCCTCACCCCACCAGGATGGCCCAAGATGACATGCCTCATCTGCCCCTAACTAAGCAGAGTCCAAGGCTGGGACAAATCAAAGGAGTGATTGTTTCAAAACAGGTTTACTTTGCTTGCTGTGCAGGGGCAGTCTAGGACCGTCTGGCTAGAAGCTGGGTTGTCTGAAACAACTGTAGCAGGAAGGCAACAGCATGGAAGGTACCACTGCTTAGCTCCTTCCTGCCTCCCATCACCAAACCCACATTCAGATGAGAGCAGAGACATCAGTGCCAGTCAGGTTCACAACAGTCTTTGATTCTCCGCTCAGGGATGGGTCTGGGAAGCAGAAAGTTTTTGTTTCTGGTTGGTTTGGGTTGGGTTTTTTGAAGGGAACCTTAAGACAATACAGCATCACCAACGACATCTCCTACCATGTCCATGATTGAGAGGTAAAAAGGACAGGGTACCACCTGAGGTGAGAAATGACAAATTAAGACTTGATCAGCCCAGCAACCTCTAGCTCAGGCTCCCAACCTGGCTCCTAAGGACAGAGACAATCCCACAGTGAATGGCTCCGTGGGACTAATCCTGCTGAGCAGAAAAGGCACTGCTCTACCACCGGCTGCTGCCCACATGGTAAACTATTATTTCAAAAAAGAAAATCTGGAGTGCCTGGGTGGCTCAGTAGGTTGAGCGTCTGACTCTTGATTTTGCTCAGATCATGATCCCAGGGTTGTGGGATCAAGCCCTGTGTCACCATGGAGCCTACTTAGGATTCTCTCTCTTTTACTCTGCCCCTCTCCCCCACTTGTGTTGTTTCTCTTAAAAAAAAATAAAGAAAGGGCGCCTGGGTGGCTCAGATCATGATCTCACAGTCCGTGAGTTCGAGCCCCGCATCAGGCTCTGTGCTGACAGCTCGGAGCCTGGAGCCTGCTTCGGATTCTGTGTCTCCCCCTCTCTCTGCCCCTCCCCTGCTCGTGTCCTGTCTCTCTCTGTCTCAAAAATAAATAAAAACACTAAAAAAAATTTAAAAAACAAGAAAGAAAATCTGAAATCTTTACCACCTTCCAGAACAACTGCAAGCCCCTCCACACAAATCTCCTACACCAGAGACCCTCCCTCACAGTCTCATGAGGAGGAAATGTAAAAGCATGGCAACTAAGTGACTGTCCCCCTCCCCTTCTTTCTGTTTTCACAAGGGCATTAGTGACCATCTGAAGACAGGCCTGCTGTTAGCCAAATGAAGTCTAGGTTGTGAGATTTCTAGCTAGCTAGCTAGCTAGTGTGTGTGTGTGTGTGTGTGTGTGTGTGTGTGTGTGTATGGTAATAAATACACATTAATCTGGAAAGAGGGATGCCTGGGTGGCTCAGTCGGTTAAGTATCTGACTCTTGATTTTGGCTCAGGTCATAATCTCATAGTTCATGAGTTTGAGGCCTGCGTCGGGCTCTGTGCTGACAATGCAGAGCCTGCTTGGGATTCTCTCTCTCTCTCTCTCTCTCTCTGCTCCTCCCGTGCTCTCTCTCTCTCTCTCAAATAAATATACTTTAAAAAAAAAAAGAATTGTGGAAAGAAATGCACATAAATGAACCCCTTCACAAGCTGGCTTGCTCTTCTGTACCTTGGCGGAAAGGCCCGTGCCCACAGATAGAATCTTGTCAGGGTCACAGAAGCTAGGCTAGCTTTTCAATGTGTCATTGAGTTAGTAGAGGGGTGCCTGGCTGGCTCAGTCAGTGGAGCATGCGACTCTTGATCTTGGGGTTATGGGCTCGAGCCCCATGTTGTATGTGGAGATTGCTTAAAACTAAAACCTTTAAAAATACATACTTACATACATACTTTGTTGAGTGTGAAAATCAGTGAAGATGCTGTATTACCTGAGTTATATTCAGATCTACTGTTCAGTTATATTCAGATATAACTGTTCAGTTATATTCAGATTTACTGTTTATTAGTTTTTACTGATTGAAACCTTGAATCAAAGATTTCACAGCATTTGGGCAGAATCCTATTGGTCGTTTTGCAAATGGGCTTCCATGCATATTCACTGTGACTTTTAAAATCCCAGATTTGCAGAGTCAGATGTATACGGTTTCTTCTAAAGCAGTCTCCTGAGGCGACAACAGTAACGCTGAAATTTTTTGAAGTATTTCTGGACACTCCCTAAGTTCTGCCTGAAGAAAGAGCACATGCTTTAGAGTGAACCAGATCTGGGTTTGAATTCATGCTTTACCACTCACTTGTTGTCTTATCTGGTAATTAACTTCTCAGCCTGTGATTTCATCCGTAAAACAGGGTTACTAATTCCTACCTTTCAGGGTTGTTGAGAGATTTCAAGAAGGCAGTTGATGCAAAGCACTGGTATAACTTTGGAAACCTATAAAGGCTAAATGAATAGTTATTCTAAAGATGGATTCTAAATATCCTGAGTGGTTACAACCTAGGTTTTCTGCATTTTTGAAATGGCCTAAATCTATTCAAAGCCCATCCTCATAGGAAAGGGGATCAAGCTGGGGCAAAACAGGTTTTGGTCAGACACAAAGCAGACCTCATATGTAATGAGGCTGCCTTGGTAGTATTACTTGAAAACTGGTGCTGAAGAAGTTGCCAAAGAGAATCTCCAAAAATGGTTGCATTGGGGCACCTGGGTGGCTCAGTCAGTTGAGCATCCGGCTTCTGCCCAATCACGATCTCATGGGTTGTGAATTTGAGCCCTACATTGGGCTTGCTGCTGTCAGGGCAGAGCCGGCTTCAGATCCTCTCTCCACCCCTCCCCCCCACCCTCAAAAATAAATCAACATTAAAAAAAAAATGGTTGCATGGCTTTCCATGATGACTGTAATCTTCCACTTCAACTCTACACAATAGCATCTGCTAATGCCCCTCTATCCCGCCCCAGACCCACAGTCAGTCCCCAGCCAGGCTGCTTGGCTCACCAGACATTGGGAGACTTAACCTTTAAGTCACCTTCTCAGACCTGGTTTCTGGAGTCACATTTCCAAGGTCTGGACTCCTGAATCAGCCCTGAATCACTCTGCTGACAACCAGATCCAGTGTCTGACAATGATCAGTACTACCTTCCAAAGAAGCTGCTCTTACCTTCAGCCTCCAACACTGCCCCCAGTTCATTCAACCAGACTTTCCCAACTCCCAGTCCCTACAGGTTACCTTACTGAACTCTCTCTACTGTCCTAGATCTCCCTTATGCATGCCAATTCTTTTGCTGTTTAAAATAGGTCCTGTGAGGGGCACCTGGGTGGCTGAGTCGGTTGGCTGTCCGACTTTGGCTCAGGTCATGATCTTATGGTTCAGGAGTTCGAGCCCCGTGTAGGGCTCTGTGCTGACAGCTCAGAGACTGGAGCCTGTTTTGGATTCTGCGTCTCCCGCTCTCTCTGTCCTCCTATACTCACACTCTGTCTCTCCCTCTCAAAAGGAAAAAACATTAAAAAAAATTTAAAATAGGTCCTGTTACCCAGGGGGAGAATCCTTGCATGGAAATTTGGCTATTTTTCTGTAAGCAGTAGAATCCAACTCTGGTTGGTTTTAACAGAGAAGTAATTTATTAAAGAATATTGGGACTTGACATGGATCAGGGAAGACTGGTCAACCAGGCTCAGTAAATGGGGAAGAGTAAGAGACACTAGACACTGGCCAGGGCCAAAGCCAAAATCATGTCTGAGTCCTTCTGCTAAGGACACTGCTACCACCATCATCAAATGCCAGACCACGTGGCTTGAACTACCATCTCATCACCGTACATCAGCCTGGCTCACGGCTGCTGCTACTACAAACACCCCCCAGATGGATTCTCCATTGCGACTGCTTCTTTGCATTAACAGTTCCAGCCTTAAAGTGTGGAGGGGGCCAATTTGATTGGTCTATCCCAGGTCACATGCCAATGCCCTTGCTTCAAGGGAGTCTAGCAAAGTATCTGGCACTGTCAGCTTCCATAATAGGTAGGCAAAACCCACCTATCCACTATAGGTATGTGGTAACTAATTATCTGCAAGACTTTCCATGCTGTGTCCCTCTGCAGTGGCCGTCCATTCCAGTGCAATAAGCTTCGGCACAGTGGGATTTTTAAAAATTGAAACACTTTCCTGGAAAGCCTTAAAAGAGGTTACACCTTTAGACTCAGAAATTTCACTTCTCGGGGAACCTGGGTGGCTCAGTTGGTTAAACGTCTGACTGGCTCAGGTCATGATCTTGCAGTTCATGAGTTTGAGCCCTGCATCAATCAGGCTCTCTGCTTTCAGCACAGAGCCTTCTTTGGATCCTCTGTCCTCCTCTCTCTCCCTGCTCCCCCCCCGCCACTCACACATGCTCTCTCTCAAAAATAAACATTAAAAAATTTCTTTGAAGAAATTTTATTTCTCTATAATGAGAATATCAGCCTCTATAATGAGGATATCATGTAAAACAGACCAAAATTTCTTCAAAAATATGTTTATAGCATTATTATTAACTGTTACAAACAACTGGAAAAAACCAAAACATTCAACAGAAGACGACTATTTGCAAAATGACGGCACCTTCACTTAATAGCACATTATGTAGCCATTAAAAATTATAACTGCATTAATGTTAAAGACTAAACAAGTACAAAGGGTGATATAAAATTGCCTATATTAAAGGACAAATTATATACAGAATGGTCTCAACCATATACAAAATATTGACAAATAGGTAGGCAGATAGAAATAGATAAATATTGGGGCACCTGGGTGGCGCAGTCGGTTAAGCGTCCGACTTCAGCCAGGTCACGATCTCGCAGTCCGTGAGTTCGAGCCCCGCGTCGGGCTCTGGGCTGATGGCTCAGAGCCTGGAGCCTGTTTCCGATTCTGTGTCTCCCTCTCTCTCTGCCCCTCCCCTGTTCATGCTCTGTCTCTCTCTGTCCCAAAAAAA
Source organism: Herpailurus yagouaroundi (assembly GCF_014898765.1). NCBI lineage: Eukaryota > Metazoa > Chordata > Mammalia > Carnivora > Felidae > Herpailurus > Herpailurus yagouaroundi. The sequence continues at coordinate 164,680 of NW_024412430.1, forward strand.
ATAAATAAATGTTGAAAAAAAAAAAAAAAAAAAGAAATAGATAAATATTTCAGGAAGGTAGTAATGCTCACAATTGGTAGCAGATATGAAAGTACTTGTTATTTTTTTATTTCTACTTTTTTGCATGTCATATTATTGTAACAAACAAGATGTAGTGACAGTATTTCTTATATGTAGTTTAAGAGTGATTTTTAAAACATTTTTTTTTTCAACGTTTATTTATTTTTGAGACAGAGAGAGACAGAGCATGAACAGGGGAGGGGCAGGGAGAGAGGGAGACACAGAATTGGAAACAGGCTCCAGGCTCTGAGCCATCAGCCCAGAGCCTGACGCGGGGCTCGAACTCACAGACCACGAGATCGTGACCTGGCTGAAGTCGGACGCTTAACCGACTGCGCCACCCAGGCGCCCCAAGAGTGATTTTTAAAATACCAATTTCACATCATACCCTAGTCTAAAAAGTTCCTGCCAGAGACACCACTTGAATCCTATTGACTGTTGACAGTTTCCTTAAAATCCTTGTGTTTTTTTTTCAACCTTCTTTAAAAATTAAAAAAAAAAATTGTTTTAATAATTTATTTTTGAGAGAGAGAGAGAGAGAGAGAGAGTAGGGGAGGAGCAGAGAGGGAGACACAGAATCAGAAGCAGGCTCCAGGCGCTGAGCTATCAGCACAGAGCCCAACATGGGGCTCGAACCCATAAGCTATGAAATCATGACCTGAGCCAGAGTTGGATGCTTAACTGACTGAGCCACCCAGTTGCCCCTCAACCTTCTTAAGTATAATACACAATCAGAAAAGAAAAATAAATAAATAAAACACCTGTTTCATTTCCTTATGGTCCCTCTTGATACAACAATGTGTCAATTAAATTAGCTTATTCTCAATTTAAAAAAGACAAAGAGCAACGCAGTCAAATGCAATGACCCACATAGTTTTAAAAATCACCTAACAGACATTTGGTGGTATTTGAGTATAGGCTGAGTATTAGATGATATTAGGGGATTATTTTGGGAAGGATGCATGCTAAATATTATTTTGAACAGTCACAATGCCTCTAGTTTAATTTTAGATGGTCAGCAAAAATATACAAGAGAAATATGGCAGAATATTAAAAAGAGACACATGTAAAATATTAAAAATGATTGAGAGTAACTGGATAGGAAAAGGATGATAAAGAGGATGCAAATATTAACCAGAAGAAAGATGATACAGCTGTATTAATATCAAAGTAGACTTTATGCTTTGTTTGAAAACACTACTAGAGATCAGTTGGAATGCTTCCTTATGAGAAAAAGGTTGCATTCACCAGAAAATCAATTCTAAATTTGTATTCACCTAATAACTTTGCCTCAAAATATATACAGCAAAAGCTGAAGAAAGGAATCCATACATACTTTTAGTGAGAGATTTAAACACGCTTCTCTCAGTAAATAACAGAGTAAGCAGTCAAGATAAGTAAAGTGGTAAAAATACAGACAGTTTGGACAAGACTAACAAACTTGATGTAAGTAATGTACAAGGAACATTCTATTCCCACCAACAAGTACAGAAAACATTTCTTTCTTCAAGCATACCTGGACAATTTATAAAAGTGATATAACCTGGACAGCAAAGCATGTCTCAGCAACTTTCCCATGACCCAAATCACACAGAATCTGCTCCCTGGACATTGCAGAATTATGCTGAATCATCAGTGTTAGTAGAAACACAGATCCCATTACCAAAAAGATAACTAGAAAGGCACAAATATTTGAAAATTAAGAAATACAGTTCTAAGTATCTCATGGTACAAAGAAATCAGAGAAGAAACTAAAAAAGATACTAAATGATAAAAAATAACCCATCACTTCTAAAATGTTTTATGCCACACTAGTAGTTTGCTTAACCAGAGATAATCTGTTTTTGTTTAAAATAGCAATACATTTCTTGTCCAAAAAAGAGCTAAACACGACCAGGCCAAAAACAAACAAACAAAAAACAACAACAACAAAAACAACCAACATCAACAACAAAAACAAACACCAACAACAAAAAACCCCCACAAAATTAAAATTCAATGTCAACACTGAGAAATAGCAAAATCTAACTCCATCAAAGAACAAGGACCTTTGGGTGTCTTTTATCTGTCCAATGCTTATAATTTGAGCAAGGAAATCAGTCCAGCTAAGAGATTTGAATGCATTTTTAATATGCATGTGATGGTGTTACTTCAGGTTCATTAACCAGTACTTCTCTCTGTTAGAGCAGAGAGCAAGAAAGAACGGAAGCCTTCTGGCTGACTGACAACACACGACAGCCCAGGAAATGTCACCCAACGCAGCTTGAGGAGCTGCAAGTCTGAAATAGACTCAAAGAGCTTTAACTAAGCATTTCAGTAACCTACACCATAAGGAAAGAGCCCCTTGGTCAGGAATTTAGAAAGGAGACATTTGGTGTCTGTGCCAAGCTGCACATTTTCAGCAAAAGAAGTCTGTTCTGCAATCAGAACTCCTAATTTGAGCTCCCCCACTGATTACTCTGTGTCCTTGGGCTAAGCATGAAACACATCTGATCTCTATGAAAGAGGGTGTGCATCAAACATGATAATGAATGAGGATGCGCTTTGTAAACTGTAAACGGCTGCAAAAACGTTAATGATTATGGTGTCATAACACTGTCCCAGGTGAACATTTACGGAGGTCACAGCATAAGCACAAAACACTCTTAGAAAGTTTTTTGAAGTGGCCATTTAGAAACTGAATATCCCTCTCTTCTTACTTCGGCCCTCTTTTCAAGTGCTCTCTCTCCCTCTCCTCCTCCCCCACCTCAGTTTTTGCAAGTACTGCAGCAATAAGAATAGTGGTGATGTATTGAGCATATAATAATGCAGCCGACTCTGCACTGTGTACTTTACATGTATTGTTATTAATCTCTAATTCTCACAACACCCCTCAAGGTAGAGATTTTTCAAATTTCTCGGATGAGGACACCTGACACAGAGAATTGGTGGCATTTAACCCTGGGTCAGGGTGAGAAGGGTGGCAAGGATGAGGGGTAGTCTAAAAGAGCCCTTCTTTTTAAAAAAAAAAATGCTAAGGAATGGGGGCGCCTGGGTGGCTCAGTCGGTCAAGCATCATACTTCGGCTCAGATGGTCTCACACTTTGTGGGTCCCAGCTCTGCATCGGGCTCTGTGCTGACAGCTCAGGGCCTGGAGTCTGCTTCGGATTCTGTGTCTCCCTGTCTCTCTGCCCCTCCCCTGCTCATGCTCTCTCTCTCTCTCTGTCTCTGTCTCTGTCTCAAAAATAAACATTAAACAAAAATTTTAAAATAATAAATAAATGCTAAGGAGGGGAATGGAAGGACAAGCATGCACATTTCAAAAAAATTCCAGAGTGGGGCGTCTGGGTGGCTTAGTAGGTTGAGCGTCCAACTTCGGCTCAGGTCATGATCTCACGGTTTGTGAGTTCGAACCCTGCATCGGGCTCTGTGCTGACAGCTCGGAGCCTGGAGCCTGCTTCAGATTCTGTGTCTCCCCCTCTCTCTGCCCCTCCCCTGCTCATGCTCTGTCTCTATCTCTCAATAATGAATAAACGTTAAAAAAAATTTTTTTTTTTAAATTCCAGAGTGGTTCTGTCTTCTCTGGCCTTTTGTAGAGAAGTAAACTACTAGGTTAGTTAATGTGGTCAAGCTGTTAAGAGAATATAGAACCTGCATTCAAATCCAGGCCTCCACTGGGAAAACTCACGCTTTCTCTACTTCATTTCAATGATATATCATGCAATATACATTTAAATTTATTTCTGTTTTTGAATCACAAGGAGTAAGTGATCTTTGTAGAAAATTTAAAATAGATAGCACACCTTCATCTATAAAATGTTTTTGCCAAGAACTTGTAACTGAAATGTAATTAAATCTCTAGGTTCATTTCCAGATTACAGTAAATACATGGAACATAGAAACAACTAAATGACACCATAAAGAAACAGATAAATCCAGAGGTTTATATATTCTACAAGATAATTAGCCTGGACTCTTTCAAAAATCAGTATCATCAAAAAAGAAAAAAGACGGGAGAGTAGTTCTATACTAAAAGGCACTATATGGGGCACCTGGGTGGCTCAGTTGGTTAAGCATCTGAGCTCAGGTCTTGATCTTGGAGTTGTGAGATCGAGTCCCACGTTGGGCTCTGTGCTAGGCATGAAGCCTGCTTGAGATCTCTCTCTTTCTCTCTATGCCCCTCCCCCACTCATGCACACTCTGTCAAATAAATAAATATTTAAATTTTAAAAAGGGGGCGGGACTCCAGAGGCTTAAAAACCAAATGTAATGTGTGAACCTTGACTGCTGAACCAGGATTTGGGGGAAAGGCAATGAAAGGTATTCTTGGGGTAATTAAGGAAATCTGAATATGGAAATGGACAGTAATACAATTCTATGGGATTGATGATAACTTGGGGGGATTAGCTAAATTAGGTGTGAAAATGGTACTGTGGTTATTTATGAGGGTATACTAATTCTTGGAGATATATGTTAAATTACTTAGAGTGAAGCATGGTATCTGCAACTTGTAAATGATATATACACAGAGATAGAGGGGGGAACAAACAACGTTAGTGTGAATCTAGGGGACACAGGTGTTTGTGGTACTCTTCCTTCAGGTTATCTATATATTAGACATTTTTCAGGAAAGGGAAAAAATACATACACATACACAACACACACAGAGGGACAGGACGAGAGACAGACTATAAGCCCAACGAATGCAGGACTTGCTTAATCTTGTACCCCAGGGCCTAGGTATAGGGCCTGGCTCATGGAAGGAGCTATAAATAATTGCTGACAGAAGAAATGAGGCAGGGAAGGAAGAAAGGGGGAAGGATGGAGGGAGGAAGATAAAAGGAAAGGGAGGAAGGCAGGAAGCAAAGAGGTCATCCTTTGAGCACTCAGGAACAACCAGCAGAACATGCGGTTATACATCCTCTGGGATTTTTTCCATCACATAGATAAGTCCATTTTTAAAAGGGCTGCCTTAGTAGAACCATGAGGTTTTAGAACGAAAACACCAACCACACACCCTTATACAGCTGAAGAAACTGAAACCCAAAAGCAAGGTGACTAAGGTCACCTGGCAGGTTAGTGACCAAGTCCCGGCCTGTCCTGTGAACAAGGCTCCTCCCTTCACACTACACCGTCCTGCTTCCACCTTTGGCAAAACTACTAATCTATCTATTGTAATTTAAATGTAAATCCTTAAAGAGCCATGCTTAGTTACTCCCAGGCTTTCATTTTACTGAAAGTAAAATTTTGCCCAGCACAGCACTTTTGAAGACTTGTCAAGCTTGCCAAAGTAAGATCCCTGAAAGGACAGAAAAGTAAATACTGGATGTCACACATTGTGCTAAGAGCCCCCACAGCTATGATTTTATTTACTTCTCCCAATGGCCCTGTGAGGCAGGCATTATATTTTGTAAAGTCTACTCCCTACATCCTGCCTCTTATGGTTAAAGGTAAAGACAGGAGCACCTGGGTGGCTCGGTCGGTTAAGTGTCCGACTTCAGCTCAGGTCATGCTCTCACGGTTCTTGAGTTAGAGCCCCACATCAGGCTGTCTGCTGTCAGCACAGCACCTGCTTCAGATCCTGTTTCCCTCTCTCTCTGCCCCTCCCCCATTCGCTCACTTGCTCTCTCTCTCAAAAATAAATAAACATTAAAAAAAAAAAAAAAGTATCAGCTGCTGAACAAAATGGTGTCTGCCAGATGAGGTAAAGCTGATGCTAACAGAAATACTGATGACACCAGAACGTTGTATAGTATAGGTGATGACTACATTTATCACGGTGAGCCGAATAATATGCAGAATTGTTAAATCAATGTTGTGCACCTGAAACTAACAAAACGTTATAAACCATACTTCAGTTTTTCAAAGAAGTTTTTTAAAGGTGAAAGTTTTGTACTAAGGTTTCAGACCCAACTTTCCTTGACATGAAAGTGAATAACTATCCCTGAACCATCATATTGGAATGGGTAGGAACAAACCCAGCTGTGTTTCCTTTTGGCCTTCTAATTTAAAGTCAATATTTTAATAATCTCTTTGACTCTCCAGTTGGTTGCTCTCAGGCTGCAAATGGACCACCACCAATATGTAATTAAAGGAGAATAACAAATAGTTAGAATATAGATTACACAGGTGCTGACTTACAAATGCAAACGTTGTAGCAGAAGATTAAGCTCCCAGGAGAGGCTGGAGGTGTGTGTGTCTCTGCTTATTGCCATCATAATTCATTAATGGTCAAAGTAAAGCTGAGATCAATATTCTTGCAGTCACAGGAATGAGAAAAAATGATCAGCACCAAAATAAGATACAAAGACAGTCTCAAAATGTTTCTCCCTATGTAATTAAGAGACCAGTCATTGTCATGAATTTTAAAACTTAACAGATTTTCTTAGCTCTTCTATGTTCAAGAGGTGGCACAGCTTAAAAGATCTTGAAAAGAATTGTTATTCCACTAGATAAGACCGTATGTAAAAAGACAGAAGTCATCTTTTATCTTGGTGGTAAAGAAATAAAAAGGGAAAATGCTAGGATATGGTAAATACCACAGAAGGCAATATAGCATGTAATAGTCTCACAACAAGCTCAGTCCTGAAATAAAGAGGATGAACAAACAAATCTTTTTGTAAGATCTGTGCCTAAACTAATGAATGGCTCTAATGCTGATTTCTGGGCCCCAGCAAAGGGAATCTATGTTTGGAACCAGGGAATCTGCTTTTTAAAAAAAAAGTTTTTTTTAATGTTTATTTATTCTTGAGAGAGAGAGAGGCAGAGTGTGAGTAGGGGAAGGGCGGACAGAGAGGAACACAGAATCCGAGGCAGGCTTCAGGCTCTGAGCTGTCAGCACAGAGCCTGACTTGGGGCTCAAACTCATGAACTGTGAGATCATGACCTGAGTCGAAGTCGGACGCTCAACCAACTGACCCACCCGGGCGCCCCAGGGGGTCAGCATCTTTAACAAGTATTACATGGACCATTCTTTGAGAAATAGTAAGAGATAGTACAATACTTAGAGTAGTAAATGTACCTTATAATAAATGTTTTAAACATTTCTGCTTTGAGTTCTTCTGGCTGTAAACAACCCCATCCCATCCCCCAATTTTAAGAACTAAATACTGCTCTTTTACAGCACGGTTATATTTTACATAAATAAGAATAATGAGTATTTGAAATAGTGTAATTGGCCTATTGGGTAAGTACTCATTTTGTGCAAAATTTGAAATAGTTTAACTCCTGCCAAGAGTAATCAAAAATTGCGTAATTTAAAGCTAGCAGGCAGTGTGTATGGCAAGTGTTTACCTGTGTGGCTATGTGGCATGCCACTGTAGCCAGTAATCAGAAGTATGGTGGAACTTGTAATTACACACTCCTTGATAAAGGGAATTTGAATATGACAAGTTTGGTGATTGGTTCCTGTCCTCTTGCAGCTGGGTCACCTTGCTCATTTCATTAACTTTGCACTAAGTTGACTCCACATGTTCAGTGATTGAATTTCTTGGATCTCGCTTAGGAAGTTACGGCAGAGTTTTCCTTGCACCAGCCATCATTTAACAGTAACTTGTGAACCATGCTGTTATTTAAATGCACAGGAGGGGCGCCTGGGTGGCGCAGTCGGTTGAGCGTCCGACTTCAGCCAGGTCACGATCTCGTGGCCCGTGAGTTCGAGCCCCGCGTCGGGCTCTGGGCTGATGGCTCGGAGCCTGGAGCCTGTTTCCGATTCTGTGTCTCCCTCTCTCTCTGCCCCTCCCCTGTTCATGCTCTGTCTCTCTCTGTCCCAAAAATAAAATAAACGTTAAAATAAATAAATAAATAAATAAATAAATAAATAAATAAATAAATAAAAAATAAATGCACAGGAACGACTAGAAGGGATTCAAGTGACTTTTATGTTATTTTAATCTTTAGAGTTATAATTTTAAAATGGTTTTTATCCTGTAACAAGGCCATCTAAGCTTTCATTCAGTGGGAGCAAAAACCCAATTCTGAGAATTTTCTTTTGTAACAGAAGTTAAATGAAATAAAACACCGTAAGGAGGCCAAATGGCCATGTATCACAGTATGAATTTTGGAGAGAGTACTCTTTGAAATATTAGAGATAATTCTGAGAAAATTTAAGAGTATTAAAGCAGACATAACTTGAAGTTTGCAAACATAATGTTATAATTGGGAATGGATAATGAAATGGGAAAAAATGTCATGGCTGTAAGATCATCAGCACCATAATGTGTTCTTAAGCTACAGAGATTGTTGATACCTGTGCTCTGAGATTGTGCCCCAGGATCTTACATGTATGCCTATGAAAAACTTCACATGAATTATGCATTCTTTGAATATATGGGGTGTTTGGAAAATCATTCCTGTTTTCAGTTTCTTGGTTGTAAATGGCCTCACTACGAAATAATAAGAATTTAGCTCATTTATGTTATCTTCTTCCTCCCAACTCTTCTGAGTTTGGGGTACTGGTATCATTATTTTTAAGTTTTGTTTTGGTTACCCTTGTTAACTTTAAGTAGTAGGCTATGCCTCAATTTCTCATGCTAAAACCTGAGTCACTATCTTGACTTCCAATTATAGAAGTTGTGGGTTATCAGTGGTACTATCCTTCTCCTATTTCCTTCACTTTCCACTTCCCACATTCTGTCAGCTATATTTTTATACTATGAAGATAAAAATGTTTGCCTTTTTTTCCTGAAACATAACCAAGATCTTCCTTACTTTGTCCTTAGGGTCACTGTAAGACTTTAAAATCAATCAGAGTACTTTCATTAAGACTACATCAATATTGTGCACTACCAAGCTAAGGAGCATGTTAGGACTGCTATTTCCTTTTCTATGAGGACAATGTCATAACCTCTCATCTACTTCAAAGGAGAATGTTTTAGCATCATATACTAATCTTTCTTTTATACTACATACAACATACTATAATTCTTCAAAACTGGATCATAAGAGGCTCAATTAGCCTTTTGGTTTTCTGGATTTCTTAATTGCCTATCTTTTTTATTGACTAAATATATACTTCATCTTATATTCAAGCGTTTTTTGTTGGTTTGCTGGTTGATTTTCTTTCTTTCAATGACATTATGAACTACATGGACATCTCCTTTGCTCCAGAGTCCTTCCCTTTGGAGCTCTTCATTCTCTTCCTCCAAAATGGAAAATTTTTTATCTTATTCTACTTCCTTTTCCGGTGTTAGGTCCCTTGATTTCTTCTTTCTTGGATAATCTCCTCATTCTGCTGGAATGCATTTTCAAGTAACTTCTCAAGAAAGGGGTTCTGGGAAGTAAACATTCCTAGTGCTGGCTTATGCAAAATGCCTATGTTCTAATCTCACACTTGATTGATAGGTTGGCTGAATACGGAAATTAGTTTCAAATTCAATTTCCCTCAGAATTGAAAAGACTATTCTTTTCTAGCAGCCAGAGATGTTAATGAGAATTTGGTTGCTCAATTTTCATTCTTCTGTAGGTGGCCTAATATTTCCCTCTGGAAGCTTTTAGAAAGTTTTATTGATTCTTAAAATTCTAAAATTTACAAAGTTGCATCCAACTGGGTTATTTCTCCCATTTATTGTAGTTGGCCCTTAGGAGACTCTTTTAAGATAAAGATGTATGTTCTTTTCCAGGAAATGTTCTTATATAATTTCTCTTTTACCATTTTCTCTGTTCTCCCTTTCTGGATCTCATATTACTTAGCTGTTGGATTTCTGAGACAGGTTTTTATATCTCTTCTTTTCTCTCATATTTCCCATCAGTGGTGGAGAATGCTATTTGGACCCCAACATTTTCAATTCACTACTGTCATCTTCTTTGTCCATATCAGTTGATAAAAAATAATAATACTATTATTAATGACTGTGTCAGTCTAGAGCAGAGTCTTTGTTTCTACCACATCTGAGTGCCTGATCCAGAGTCATGCCCACCCAACTGCTAATAGGTAGCATCCTCTTGGAGAGTGAATGCTGAAACTGTCAGGGGATGAAATTTAAAAACAAAAGAAAACAAAAAAACCTTACTGAAGTCCAGTTGTAGGTATTGCTTTCCCTTCTGCCAGGCTCATCACTCTCTCATAGATAAAATTAAATTGGTCTGGCATAATTTGTGCTTCGCAGAATCACGTTGATTACTACCCAGTACCTGTGCTCTTCTAGGTGGTCACAAATTGATTGTTTGGTGATTTGTTCTTGTATCTTCCCAGGTATCCAAGATAAGCTGAATAGTCTATAATTACTACTGTTGTGCTTTTCTTTCTCTCTCTCTCTCTCTCTCTCTCTCTCTCTCTGTGTGTGTGTGTGTGTGTGTGTGTGTGTGTGTGTGTGTTTAAAAACAGGTACTCCATCTGCTGATTCCACTTGTCAGGGCCTTCTCCTGTCCAACCTTCCTTTTCTAAAATAAAGGCTGGTGGTCTTGCAATTACAATTGCCAATTCCTCAAGTACCCTGGGATGCAAGTAATCAGACCCTGCTGATTTGAATGTCCCAAGCTCTCTGAAGTGCTGCTCTTCAATCACTTCTTTCCCCTTGTTTGCCTTTGTACCTTCAATAAGATAGCACTTAATCTGGTTTAGTTTCCTTATCACTGATTAAAAAGAAAAAAAAAAACAAGTTAAAAGCACAGTGGAAACCTCTGCTATTACAGTTATTTGTTAATAGTTTTTGTTTAGCAGTACTTGTTAATAGTTTTGTTTTGTTGATAGTTTTAATGATCATATTTTGCAGCGTTCCTGTATTTTCCTGTATTTTCCTTCCTGTATTCTTACTTCTCTCCCTCCCTGCTTCCTACCTTCCTTTTTCCCTCCCCCCTCCACTCTTTCCTTTCTTAAATGTCTTATAGAGGGTAAGGGAAAGAGAGGAAAAACAAAAGAGGCAAAGGGACCCATATAAATTTATGGCAGAAATATTTATTAATCACCAAATATCCACATGCTCCATCAAATTTCCTGGGCTGCTTATAGCTGGGACCAGAGGTATGTGATGAGTTCTGGCCAACAGGTACTTGAAAGCCATGAGTTAGACCCTCCCTTGTCCTCTTTTGTCCTGTCCCACTAATCTGGAAGCTGCCTGTTCCAGATGGCGTACCAACAAAATGCAAGTGACCTGGACCACTGAATCACCACTGAAGGGAGGCAGCACTGGCCAGCCATCAGACCCCCAGAGGACCATGTGTTAAGCTGCTAAGGTTTTCAGGTTTGTTTTCACAGTACAGCCTCCCTTATCTTCACTAATACAGTACCAATTTCTGGATTAGTCAGATTATGCTAGGTTTTACTAGGGAACAAATTAACCCTGAAATCTAAGTGGCTTAACATAACAAAGGTTTATTTCTTACTTGTGGTATGTGGTAGCTATTCTCCAAAGAGGGCTCCCAATGACTCTTATCTCCTGGAGTGACCGCCTTGCATAGTCACCCCCTTCTCTGCTTCTGCATTGATCCCATGACTCACTTTAACCAAGAAAATGTAGCAACAGTGATACTGTGACAGCTCCGAGCCTCAACCTTAGGAAATCCTGACAGCCTCTGCATTTGAAGTCATTCATGATAAAAAGTCTGTCTATCCTACTGCTAAGAGAGTCCACATGCAGATGCCGAGACAATGAGACTCCATGTGGAGAAGCACTGAAGTGCCAGACATGACCAAAGAAGCCATCTTCAGTTCAATTCCATTCAGGCCTTCCAAGGATTCCAGCCCCAGCCACCGTTTGACTACAATCACATGAAACCCTGAATGAGAAAAACAGAACTGTCCAGCAGCGACCAGCCAACTCACAGAATTGTGAGACGTAACAGTAAATTGCTTTAAGCCATTCCGTATGGGATGGTTTGTTAGGCAGCAATTGCTAAAAGAAGCATGGCATGTATCCCAGTATTGGTGTTTGGGGGCTGGGCTCCACACAGACATTCATGGAACCATGTTAATACAGGTTGTATCTCACATCATGTATCTGTACTGTTAAGAACGCGTGACTTCCTTTATTGTAGTATCAAGGCAAGAGAGGGCTGGTGTTGCATATCAATTAAAATTTGTTTTAAATTTTTTAATATTTTTTATTTATTTTTGAGAGGCAGAGAGAGAGCACAAGCCGGAGAGAGAGAGAGGGAGACACAGAACCTGAAGCAGGCTCCAGGCTCTGAGCTGTCAGCACAGAGCCCAATGGGGGTCCTGAACTCACAAACTACGAGATCATGACCTGAGCTGAAGTCGGATGCTTAACTGGCTGACTGAGCCACCCAGGTGCCCCTAAATATAAATTTGTAAATGCTTCCATCTCTGTTTCCAGTCCATTAGCCAATGAGAAATGTGAAGAAGTAAATGGAAATTCAGTGAGTGTTCAACGTCCCCGCCACAGAATGTGCCACCTAAAATGTGTCTTTTTCCTCCTGTATCATAACAAGGTTTATCCGGGGATCATCCAACTACCTTTCCAAAAACCGTAAACACTGGCATGCAAGACTGGCTCATATAGCTCACAAGAACCCACTGAGCATATCTCTCCTTAGTTCTGCATTCTGTGATGCCATATTGGTAGCATGAAATCAACCCTGGTGGAAACATTTACACCACAGAAATTGGCAAAATGCCGTTAAAGTCAGGGCTTCCCTGCCCAAGAGCTGTTCGTTAAATATTTATCAGACCACTAGCTGTACAAATCCAAAATACACCTTTTATTCAGCTGCCCCTATATTCAAGCAAATTCATTCATTATTATAGGTAGAATTTTACAAACTTGCCATCAATGGTTTTATCTTTGTATTCCATATTTCAAATAACAGCTGAACCTATGAATTGAAGATCTTTGCACAAACTTGAGTAACCTTTACTAACGTTGAAAAAGATGACAACTTGAAGCTTTCTATATGTAATCAGAATGCACGTGTTTTTATAGTTAACTTTAGTACAGTATGGGAAACATTGCTATACAGTAAGTATAAAAGAGAGCTATTTTCAGCCAGCATAAACAAGGATTTAATCCTTCTAGTAATTATTACACCTAAGAACACTACCTTAGCTACTGATTTATTCTGGAAGCTTCAGTACCATTTATGTTTTAGAGTTTATAAGAACAAAATCATTTCTTTTAAGCCTTGTTGAAAGACTTAATTCAGCTTCCTGCTCCAGTTCATCACCCCCTGCTCTCCTAGCCTTCACCCTCGATATACACACAATCAAGAGAAAGGCCATCAATAAGGTTCAAGCCTCTATTACGGGATATGAAGCAATAACATTTTAAATAGCACCTTGGAGGCCTGAAGGAGTTAATACATCTTTCACAGTGCCTACTTTACAGCTCTGGAGTATTCTGGATCCTGAAACCCTGTATCATTATTTATTAAAAACATGAGAAGAATCCAGTTGGAGGGAAAACCTCATTCACCAAGCAAGAAGATAGGATATGCTCATAAATGACATTTGAAAATAAGATGATCAGAAACCTTTCCCTATAAGTAACAAGGGATTTGAAACTGATCCATGCTTAATTATATGGTAAAATAAAATATAAGATGGTTCTGGAATCAAGGATAGAAGTCATCCACTGCTTCCTGGGTAAAACCTAGTGAGACCACCTATGGATAAATTTGATGTTCATTAACAGAGCAGGAAGAAAAACAAAGAATTCTCACTGTACCCACCAACCAGCATATTTTCCATCAAAAGCTGGATAATTATCTGGAAGCCCTAATTATCTGGAAGCCTCAAAAGTGTGAAACTTTTGAGTTTCAGTGATTTTTCCATGTATGAATTAAGATTCCATTATGTACACGTATGACTGATTCTATTTTTTAAAGATGTCCACGCTAATGCACATTCTGGGTACATGTTCTTCTCCAAACATGATACTGATATTCCTTCACTGAGAGACGGTGAAAAAAATAAAAGAAAGAAAACAAGAAAAACACTGCTTTAGGGTTTTGATTTTATTTTTTTGCCTTCATTTTTGACAGTTGTTAAGAGCATTAGGCTTGCCTAATTAGAAACAGTATTTTCCTGACGCTGTTCATCAGTCCATTTCAATGGGTTCTCAGCTCATCTGTTGCTACCATGTTCTGAAGTGAGTCACAGAACAGGGGGCTCCAGAGACACAGTAACCTCTGAAGGAGGTAATCATTTTGATCCTGTCTACTGCAGATCACCTTGGTTACAAATGACCTCCCCAAAACTGTTCAACTTGGATGGTTCTAAAGGCATCTGGTTGTGGGGAGTGCTGCTCAGGCCTGAAGTTCTGATTAATAGCCATTTTCTTTTGTCCCACCTCCTTAATTATATGGTAAAATAAAATATAAGATGGTTCTGGAATCAAGGATAGAAGTCACCCACTGTTTCCTGGATAAAACCCAGTGAGACCACCTATGGATACATTTGAACCTGTGGGGATCCAGTGTCTCCACACATAGGATGAGACAGAAATAACACTGCATAACTTCAAGACTAGGTCATAAAAGGCGAGACGGCTTCCCCTTGGCCCCTTCTCTTTGGGATCACTGCAGAGACCCCTTGGGTAGATTTCTATGGTGGCATTATTCCCTGACAGGTTCTCTGGGTCATTCTTGGTTCACTGCTGCTGCTCTTCAAAGTTTTACCCATGTCAATCCTGAGCCAAGGTGAACAGAGGCTGGCTGGGTTTCCCTAGCAGGAGCCTGGCAAGAGAGGAAGGTGAAGCAGGATGTAGTTGCCGCTGTGTTTGTTTTTTGCTGTGGTGGTTGTGTTGTGTTTTGTTTTACCACATCACCAGTCTTCGCCTACCCAACCAGAAACACCCTGTGTAATCTCTGTCACACCAGTATTATTTTAAGTAAACCCAAGGAGGTGGGACAAAAGAAAATGGCTATTAATCAGAACTTCAGGCCTGAGCAGCACTCCCCACAACCAGATGCCTTTAGAACCATCCAAGTTGAACAGTTTTCGGGAGGTCATTTGTAACCAAGGTGATCTGCAGTGGACAGGATCAAAATGATTAGTTACCTCCTTCAGAATTCATGGTAACTGCTGTCTCCAGAGCCCCCTGTTCTGTGACTCACTTCAGAATATGGTAGCAACAGATGAGCTGAGAACCCATTGAAATGGACTGATGAACAACGTCAGGAAAATACTGTTTCTAGTTAGGTAAGCCTAATACTCTTAACAATTGTCAAAAATGAAGGCAAAAAAAAAAATCAAAACCCTAAAGCAGTGTTTTCCTTTCTTTCTTTCTTTCTTTCTTTCTTTCTTTCTTTCTTTCTTTCTT
>NW_024412430.1:179943-182478 GCF_014898765.1 Herpailurus yagouaroundi
CTTTCTTTCTTTCTTTCTTTCTTTCTTTCTTTCTTTCTTTCTTTCTTTCTTTCTTTCTTTCTTTCCTTTTTTCTTTCCTGAATAATCAGCTTCCTGACACTATGTGGATATATATTCCCCTTTCAAATACAGAATCATAAGGCGCCTGCATGGCTCAGTCAGTTGAGCATCAGACTTCAGCTCAGGTCATGATCTCGCAGTTCATGAGTTTGAGCCCCACGTCGGGCTCGCTGCTGTCAGCACAGAGCTTGCTTCAGACCCTCTGTTCCCCCACCCATCTCAAAAATGGATAAACATTAAAAAAAACCCACAAATATAGAATTGAGTGCTTTGCAGCTTGATTTCTTTCCTGTCCTTGCCCAGGCCTGAGCACAGCTAGCGAAGGGAGAAGGAAGGAGGGCTGTAACTCAGCAGTGAGGAGTGAAGTCATGGTCCCCCTTCCAGCTTAGGCACCCCACCCACCCTACACTGCAGCCTCAACATGTGCAGCATCTCATACACTTGGTTATTCCCAGGCAGGGTCTCTCCTGGTTAAGGGCATGGGCGTGTTGCCAAAATGCTTGGGTTTGAACCCTGGCTCAGGCACTTACCCTCTGGTTTCACCCCCTTGTGCTTCAGCTTTCCTATCTGTAAAATGGGGATGATAATACTATCTACCCCTCAGCTGTGGGAATATTAAACATGTTAGTATCTATAAAACACTAAACCAGGGCCCCAAATGTATTAACCACCCAATAAATGTCAGCTATGATTAGTACCACCTAGGACTATAGCAAAATCATAATTACAATGCAACATTATATAGTATTGTCCCCTAGCTGCATACCATGAAATCACTGTATAGGCAAAAATTAGCCAGAACTTTTGCTACTGCAGTTCCTAAATGCTTTGTTATGAGATCCAACGGGCAACACCTCAGGCTGACTAAACTCAGTGAAGACTAACGAGAGGCTCTGTTAGTCTTTTGTGCCAGTAATCCTACTTCTAGGAATGCTGTCTATGGGAATTTTCTTTCTTTTTTAATGTTTATTTATTTTGAGAAAGAGAGACAGAGAGAGAGAGAGAGAGAGAGAGAGAGAGAGAGAGAGAATCCCAAGCAGCCTCCATGCTGTCAGCACAGAGCCCGACTTGGGGCTTGAACTCATGAGCTATGAGATCATGACCTGAGCTGAGATCCAGAGTCAGACGCTTAACTGACTGAGCCACCCAGACGCCCCAGGAATTTTCAAATATGCAAGCACAAGGTACAAAGAAGCTCACTGCAGCATTATTTATATAGTGACAAGCCAGACCCAGCCTACCTGTGGAGCAATCTAAGAATGATTAAATAATGTTATAAATATGCAGCCACTAAGAGGGGTGCTTCTGAAGAATTTTTAATGACTACTAAATGCTCATAGAAATAAAAGTGGAAAAGCCGGCCTCAAAAATACATGTAAAACAGTGTCACATTGGGTAACTGTGTATGCACATCTGCAGAGAAAACAAAACTCTAGGGAAATGTATCATGATGTTTACAGTGGGGTTTCTGAGGGTGGAAGGACTTTACGCCTGGTTTTTATTTCTTGATATTTTTTGGTGTCACATATTATTTTACATTTGAGGAAAACATTAGGTCATAAAGTCAAAACATTTTTTAATAAAGCATCTTTCAGGGGCACCTGGGTGGCTCAGTTGGTTGAGCGTCCGACTTTGGCTCAGGTCATGATCTCGTGGTTTGTGAGTTTGAGCCCTACATCAGGCTTGCTGCTGTCAGCCTGTCAGTGCAGAGCCCACTTTGGATCCTCTGTCCCTCTTTCTCTGTTCCTTCCCTGCTTGTACTTCCCCAAAATAAATATTGAAAAAAAACCCAAAAAACCAAAACTTAGAGAATCTTTCAGAAGACACACAGTGGACTAACAGAAACTGAACCTTGTGCTTCCTAAATTCCTAGGTATTTTCTGTGGCTTATTTATTTATTTTTTAGCCTGAAACAATGCCAAATAGCAGAGACAGGTGTTGCTACTCTTCAACTTATCTTAGTTTGGAAAGAAAAACTGAGAAATTTCTTGGCTAAAACAAAACCAACCAACCAAACCCAAAAACGAGAGAGAGAGAGAGAGAGAGAGAGAGAGACAGAGAGACAGAGAGACAGAGAGACAGGGAGGAAGAGAGAGACGGGTGAAGGTCATGGGGGAGGACAGCAAGGGTTTCCTAAGACACTAGGCCACAATTTGGCACTAACTAATCATAACCGTTGTTTTCACAACATCGGGTAGAAACATCTTTGGCCTATAGGAAAATGGAAGAGAGTCCTCTACCAGTTTTTTTGGGAAGAAGTTTTAAAAAAAAAAAAGAGATCTGTGGTGAAAGAAAGAAAGAAAGAGAGAAAGGGAAATAAAGAGAGAGACAGAAAGAAAGAGAAAGAAAGAGAAAGGGAGAGAGAGAAGGAGAGGGATAGAGAGAAAGAGAGAGAGAGAAAGGGAGATAAAGGGAGATAAAAAGAGAAAAAGAAAGAAAGAAAGAAAGAAAGAAAGAAAGAAAGAAAGAAAGAAA
>NW_024412430.1:182488-206738 GCF_014898765.1 Herpailurus yagouaroundi
AAAGAAAGAAAGAAAGAAAGAAAGAAAGAAAGAAAGAAAGAAAGAAAGAAAGAAAGAAAGACTACCAAACACAGCACATCAGGCAGGTTCAAATGGACAAGTAACAGAATTCCATGAATTCCCATGCCTCTGCACACAGAACCTTGCTAACGCACCTCCTGTTTTGAGTCCTGCACCTAATGAAAGGTTACTAGGAAGAGCCACACTCTGAAAGGGCCCGGAAACCTCAGGGACTGTCAGTTTCAACTGCAGGCCACCTCATGCCCTTCACCAGGGGCCCAGGTACTGCGCTCTGCCTGGGGGCCTTCCCCCAGCTGTGTGCTCCGGAGGCGAGGGGGAAGCCTTGTAGGAGCTGTGCTTCGGCCTGAGATGCAAGATTAATAAAATTAGGATTATTTATGATGCTGGAGTGATTTAATAATATTTTTCAAGAACCTGAAGGATTTATGTCGAGGAACTGCTGTTTTAGTAACTAAACCCTTTTGGATGGAGTCCAAGATAAACTAGTCTTGTCTGGCTTCCGCCCCGAGCCCCTCCACCTTTTTCCAGTTTCTCTTGGCAAAGAATCTCTTCTAATTCACCGGAGGGTGATGGGCAAGAAGATGACCTTCCTGGCTGCTTTATCTGCCCTTGTCCCACCTCAAAATGCCTCTCAGCTTCTCTTTGTCCCTTCAAATCTCAAAGGAAGAATCAAGAGGGGAGGGAAGTAACATTTGCTGAAGGCCTACTACATGCCAGGAACTGGCAGATACATTACCTCATTCAATTCCCACAAACACCTTGTGAGGTAGGCATAATTATCCCTATTTTGCTTGTTAGGGGATAGAGGAAATTTATTCTTTTAGCAGCTGGTGGAGGAATTCCTCTTGGGGACAGAACCATCTTTGTGGGGAAATGCCTTAATCAGCCTCTTTGGGCTATAAAGCAGGGATATGGGGAAATGTGTGGAGAACTGGGGGCGGGGGGGAGATCGGGTGGGGGCTCCTTATTCAGAAAGAAGAGACAGAAGCAAGAGGAGAGCAGGAGGAGGAGGGGAGGAGCACAATACACTCCACTCTCAAGAGTATTAGCTCTTTAAATCTCTAATAAATATGCTAACCTCAGGAAATGCTTGCCGAAAGAGATTTCTCTGAATGGGATTGTTGGCACTGGGTGAAACTGAAGCCCCGTGTGTGTGTGTCGCCTGAATTGGGGAGAGGTGGTACCAGAAGGATTTGTTTCCTAAATCAAAGAGTAGGAAAGCCCCCACTTGTCATGTGAGCTCCATCAAGGGTTGGGGGACAGGGGCTGAGGCTCAGAGAAGTCTATCGAAGTTACTAAGGTCACACAGCAGCGATGAATACATGCATCATTTGCCGAGAAAGAAATGAATCCAGGTCTGTTTATTGTCAACCTCCTTTGTTTTTGCTCTATTCTACACGCAGCACTAAGACAGGTGACCCTCTCCTCTCCACGGTCAACTGTTCCACTGCTGTACTCCATCCAGTCCTAGTCATAGCAGTGAGTGTTTATTGAGTGCCTACTATAAGCCAACCATTGTTGCATGCACTTGCTCCATTCAGTCCTTACAACATCACTCTACATTCGAGTATAATTGTTCAGATTCCAGAATATGAGAATTTCTCCTTAGAGAAGGGAAGACACTGGCTCAAGGTCCCCTGGCTGTAGATGGTGAAACCAGACTGCTTGGTTATCTCATCTCATCCCTTCCCCACTTCCATCAGGTATGAGTCCTCTAATTAATCTATCAAATTAACTGATTCTTTCCCCACCACCCCCTGGGCTGCACCCAGTGGGGGGTACACAGGTAGCACAACACTGAACACAGAAGTCACTCTGCTGAGCTCAGGTCAAAGTCATTCTCACAGCTCAGGCTAGTAGGGTTACTCAGGGACTGGCAAACCTTTTCTCCACAGGGCCAGACAATAAATATTTTCTACTTCATGGGCCGAAAACAATCTCTGAAGGCAAACTACTCAGCTCTGCCTTTGTAACATGAAAGTGGCCATAGACATAAAGGAATGAGCATTGTTAGGTTCTAGTAAGACTTCATTTATGGACACTGAAATTTGAATTTCATGTAACTTTTACATGTCACAAAATATTCTTCTGATTTTCCCCTCTAACTATTTAATCAGGTACAAACCTGGGCACCTGGGTGGCTCGGTCAGCTAAACATCCAACTCCTGACTTTGGCTCAGGTCACAATCTTGCAATTCGTGAGTTCCAGCCCCGCATGGGGCTCTGCACTGATGGCATGGAGCCTGCTTGGGATTCTCTCCTTCTCCCTCTCTGCTTCTCTCTCAAAGAAATAAAAAAATATATAGACTGTTCTTTAAAAAAAAAAGAACAACAACAACAAAAACAAGGTAAAAACCATTCTCAGTGTAAAAGGCACATAAAAACTGGAGGCAGCTGGATTTGGCTTATAGGTCACAGCTTGCTGACCTCTGGTTTTAGTAAATGCTCCCTCCTCTGGGGTTCTGCGTCCAGCTGGGCCTGCATCCAGGCCAAATAGCCTGTGGGCTGGGCTTTGATCCTTCTCTCCCCTCGCCTATAAAACCACACATGTTCAGTTCCTGAGCTTCCGCACATCACTCTCTCATTAGGAGCACTCCTCAACCTCTATAGCTTCTTCCACTGAATAAGAAGAAAGGTGGTCTGCTGTCCCTGAAGGAGGTGGCCATCAGATAAGACAGAACTGCCATTACTTAGATGATCCGGTGAAGCTAAGCCCCAGGGCAGGTGAAAGGAGTGTTACCCTAAGGCTGTGACAAGGCTTGGGAATAATATGCTTCAAACAGACGAATATCCTAGAAGGAAATCTCCAGGGAGGGTGGAGAAGATGTTGCCAAGAATGTGTCTCCAAGTAAGGAGTCTTGGAGCCCAAAATGGGAATCTCTTTCTCATCCAGAAGGCCACAAGACAAGAGAACAAGGGATGGAGGGCAGGTGAAGGACAGGAATGAAACTCAGTCCACTGCCAGGGGACAGCATAAGTCCAGAGCAGGGAAAAGTGACTAAGAAGCACTAAGGAATAACTGAGGATGATAACTGCTAACATTTATTAACCATCTGCTATGCTCCAGGCAATATATTGCTGGGTTCTTTACATATATTATCTCATTTAGCCCTTTTAACACTCTGGTAAAATAGACACTTAAAAAATTCTCTTTGCGGGGCACCTGGGTGGTTCAGTCCGTTAAGCATCCAACTCTTGATTGCGGGTCAGGCCATGATCTCACAGTTCATGGGTTCAAGCCCTGCATCAGGGTCCATGCTGACAGTGTGGAGCCTGCCTGGGATTCTCTCTCTCCTGTCTCTGCTCCTCCCCTGCTTGCACACATTCTCTCTCTCTCTTAAAAATAAATAAATAAACTTAAAAAAATAAAATAACTAAATAAAAATGCTTTAAAAATCTTCTTGCATTTATTTAAAAACACAAACAAAAACAAATATTTTTGTGCATCTTCTATGTAGCAGACACTGTGTAGATGCTGAAGACAGATGAATAAGCAAAAACAGACCCTGTACCTGCTCTCACAAAGATTACAATGTAGTACAGAAGTTGGCAATTTTTTGCGATAAAGAAGACAATAAATATTTTAGGTTTCGCAAGTCATAAAGTCTCCACTACAACTACTCCACTCTGCCACTGTAGTACAAAAATGGCCACAGATAATATGTAAATAAGTGAGCTTGTTCCTGCTCCAATAAAACTTTGTTTATCAAAACAAGGTGCAGGTTAAAGCTGGCTATAGTTTGCTGATCCCTGGTGCAGCAGTAGACCAACTTAAGCAAATAATTTCACAAATAATAACCATGAAGTGCTATCACATAAAAGTTCCTGATAATAGAAAAGCCTATAATAGGAAGGAGTTTACCTATTCAAGGAAATTAGAGATTTCCTAGAGGGAGTGGGTTTAGATCTAAATGTAGTGATTACTGAAGAGGACAGCAAGAACTATTCCAGAGGAATCAGTATGTGCAAAGGCCCTGTGGTAGAAGGGAGCATGATAAACACAAGCTTGAAATAGAAGGGTTATGTGGTTGGAGCAGAAAGAGTGGCTGAATATAAGATGAGGCTGAAGAAGGCACATAGGGGCCAGACTATGGAAAATCTTATGGATCTTACTAGGGAATTAAGTCTCTAAGTACAGAAACTATGGCATAAGAAGTTAAGTAACATGCTTAAGGCAGTATAGCTAGTAAACAATGAAGCTAGAAGCCTACTCTGTTTACCTCCAGACCCAACTTCTGTATTCTACTTTGGTTTTATGTTTGCCTGTGTTGTTACAAATTCCCTTTATGAAATTCCAAAATCTCTTGGCTAGATTAAAAGGAAATGGAATTTTGTCTACCCCTAGGCTGGAAGGCTAGCAAAACCCAGGCATCAGCTGAAAACCAAAGTAAACCTGGTAGAGGAGTCCTAGTTATAGAGAAGGAAGCACTGGGGATAGCTGTACTGTCTATTCTCTTTCATCTCTAATGTCCCCTTACAGGGAGCCTGATCAAATTGTTCTTAACACTTAACGTCAATTAGTAGTCTTCAGAATCTTGCCAAATTCCTTCAACCTGCTCTGATGTCCCTTCTTTTTTCCCTTTTTATAAGATTTTATTTTTAAGTAATCTCTACACCCAACATGGGGCTTGAACTTAAAATCCTGAGAACAAGAGTCACACACTCTATACCAACTGAGCCAGTGACATGCCCCTCTGATGTTCCTTCTTGGTCTAGCCCCTGCCTGCTCTGTCATCACCACTTTGTCACCCTTCCCTTTGGGAAAATTGCATGACTTGATGTTGCATGAAAACTCCCCACTGCCTCTTCAATTCC
The DNA here is from genome assembly GCF_014898765.1 of Herpailurus yagouaroundi. Classification (NCBI taxonomy): domain Eukaryota; kingdom Metazoa; phylum Chordata; class Mammalia; order Carnivora; family Felidae; genus Herpailurus; species Herpailurus yagouaroundi. The sequence continues at coordinate 187,325 of NW_024412430.1, forward strand.
ATACAGTTCCTTCTGCTGGAAGAGCCAGGCCACCCCTGTCCTTTTGTCAGGATACCTTCCCTTCTTCAGGAATTATTCCTCAGGCTTCCAGTTCTGCAGGAAGCTTTCCAGGCCTATTCTGCACCTAGCCTGAATGCTGTGTTCCTCCTCTGTTCTCACACAGTTTCTTGTGTTAATGGTTAACACATCCTAACCTACTGTTCATGGCCAGCCTCCCTCACTGGACCCTGAGTTTGTGAGCTCTGTGACAACAAAGAACTTCTCTGATAGATATTTAGCATTTTCTATGTAGAGATTGATTTGTTTAACATCACTTTCTATATGGAAGTTAACTTGCTTAACTTGTTAATCTTCTTGCTTCTCTGCCTCCTAATTAACTTCATATTTCTTCTTTGGAAGTCCCAGAATCCCAGTTCTCGAGGTGAGGTCGGTGGTCCAATAGCATCAGCGTTACCTGGGAACATACTAGAAATGCAGATTCTCAAGCCTTCCTCCACCTCAGTAATCAGACACTCTGAGGGGTGGGGACCAGTATCTGTGTTTTTCATAAGGCTCCAGGTGATTCTGATGGTCTCTAAAGTTTGAGAACCACTGCCTTGTAGGAAGTTAGTGCTCATTTAAAGTTTCTTAAATAGTACCCAGAAGACAGTACCCTTCAGTACCCTGAAGATAGTACCCAGTTATTTTCAATCTGGAAAAGAAAAAGTAATTGAGGAGATGACAATGGAAACTTTATTAGACTGGATTTTTAGAAAAGGAATTTTTCTGACATGACACTTCAAATACATAATTGGTTCAGAGAAGGCTTTCCTTCATATGCCTTAAAAATAAGATTCCTCCAGGGGTGCCTCAGTGGTTCAGTTGGTTAAGCGTCTGGCTTCTGCTCAGGTCATGATCTTGGATGTGAGTTCAAGCCCCGTGAGTTCGAGCCCCGCATCCAGCTCTGTGCTGATAGCTCAGAGCCTGGAGCCTGCTTCAGATTCTGTCTCTCTCTCTCTCTCTCTCTCTCTCTCTCTCTCTCTTTGGCCCTCCCTCGCTTGTGCTCTCTCTCTGTCTCTCAACAATAAATAAAATGTATTAAAAAAATTAAAAAAAAAAAGACTCCTCTGTCTGGCTTGGGTGTGGTTTTGGCAGGGGTCTGAACAAGATAACCCTACTAGGTGCCTTCCAGGGCTCAGGTTCTCTGCTTCTAGGATTTTCTATACACTGCGAAAGAAATACAAGGTATGGGGCAGGGCATTATTAGTAGGGGATCTGGGGCTTTCAACACACAAGGAAGTATATGCTTTTTTTCCCCTTCCTAAGTTGAGTCTTTGCCAGTCTATACTCATAAAAAGAGATGACCAGGACCTTTCGAGAATGGTAATTGTTTGTTTTTAGGTCATAAAAATGAATCCTTGCTTTGTTTTCAAAGGAACACGCTCTTCATGCAATCTATACAAACTGAATGACAAGTAGGTGAGGCCCAAGATTGGGAAGATAAAACTTCATTTGTTGATTTTTGGCCGAGAGCTGAAACAATGGGACAAAGGAGTGGCTTGTTGGTAGAAGCTCTATAAAACACAATAATATTAGTCATGTAAACAGAAGAAAATAGGAGAGGCTTAATGAGATAAATTACACCAAGCCACCACATTAGGGATTAAAATATTCTGATAAAGCAAACACTAAAAGGACCAGAAGAAAGGATAAGGGGAAGAGTGATAACTTTAGATTTAGAAAACAATGGGTCCTTCTATCTAGGGAGCTGACAAGAGGAGTTTTCAGAGGCTGCCTGAGCTGACTGAGCGCCCATTAAGATCCTACTTTTCATCCAAAAAAAAAAAAAAACCTCTACTCAAACCACTGGCAGACAAAGCCAACACATTCTTTTCTTCTCCGCTTCCCTATTCTTTTTTTTTTTTCCTTCACAATTGCAAAGCAATCCATTTTGCTATGTAAGTCTGTGAAGGGAATAAAAGCGTTCACAGGTTTCTCTCTATTTGCATTCGCTAGATTTGTTGGCCTGACTTCCAAAGTGTGAATCGGCCGTTGTTCTCAAGCTCAGAGAATAAGAGCCAACTTATCAATGTTTAAGATTGCCCATGTACCTGTGTGAACAGCAACTTTTTCATAACCGTTTTTATAAGGACATTTGAACAATTGAAGTATAGTGCATGGATTTGTGCTATTTAAACTAATAGCGCTGCCAGGCCTTGAGTGGATATTACATATTTCTATAGCTGTCTTTATTAAGTGTATGTCAATAACTATGAAGTAGAACTTTTCCCAAAACTTGGAACAGGTAAATTCTCACTAGGTCACACTACCATAAACTTCTTGGCAATGGTGATGAACACAAGGGTGCCAAAAGCCAGTGAGTGTTTAAAAAACAGTGAATAGTAGTAGCTGTAATAATATTAATATTAATAATAATAATAATAATAACCACGCTACCAGACCTGCCCCAGTCCAAGAGCTGACATTGCTACTGTTAGAGATAAGACTCCAACTGTGCTTTTCAGAAATATTCTTTCTGAGTGTCAAAACTTGAACCTATGGGGGAAAAAAAACAAACTTGAGCCTATGGGGAAAAAACAAAACCAAACCACTTGGGCCTAGGTATTTTCACAATAAACTTCTGCTGATTTGGTTGTTTTTATTTATTTTTATTTATTTATAAGTAGACTCCATGCAGAACATGGGGGCTTGAACTCATGTCCCTGAGATCAAGCGTTTCATGGTCTACCAACTGAGCCAGCTAGGTGCCCCTATTTGGTTGCTATTAAAAGAAGTATTATGTACTTTTGTATTGTTATTTTTTAGAGAAAAAGAACACAAGGGAGGGAGAGGGACAGGGAGAAAATCTTAAGCAGGCTCCAGGCTCAGTGCAGAGCCTGATGTGGGGCTTGATCCCATGACCCTGGGATCATGACCTGAGCCAAAATCAAGAGTTGAACACTCAACCGATTAATGCACCTATGTGCCCCAGTATATATGCATTTGTTGTGGAAAATATTAAAAATATTAAAAATGCAAAGAAAAAATTAAAACAGCATTGATCATAAGACCTACATAAAACCGTATTTTGGTTTATTTCCTTCCAGACTTTTTCTGTGCATATATTAAAACATGCATACACACACAAATACACAAAACTATCATCCACTTCAATACCATACTATGATATACTACTGCATTATGTACTTTTTCACTTAAAAATTATACACATTTTCTTGTCAGTAAAAATCTTAAAGCAGAGGTTGTAAACTGATAGCCAATGAAGAGGTCTGACTGGCTCACACAGTGGTCAACCAAGTGGAGCTGAGGAACAGCTAAGCCTGTGAGACAAGGCTGTGCTCTCTACTTTCCTGAAGTCCCCACTACTCTATTGTTCTCCATCTGAGACTGGTAACTGCGATTTCTAATTTCACTTGCACTGTTTATAAATAATAATAATAATAATGATAGCCTTAGAGGAACGTGAAATAATCCTTCTCTTCTCCATGTCTGCACTTTATATCCAGACTGCTTCACTCACTTCTGTTACTGCTTAACCCCCAGGTGTGGGATCCTTTTACTAAAGCATGTTTTATAAAAGCTTTAGAAATTACAGCATTATGTGACTTCCATAATTTATTGAACCAAATCACTGCTGCTGGACATTCAAGTTGTTTCCAGTGTGTTGATATTACCATTAAAAGGAACATCCTTTTACATAAATGTAAAAAAGAAGTTCCTAGAAGCAGAATTGGTTCTGAAGGGCAGAAGTATTTTCATTCATTTTTGATATATGCTTCCAAATGCCTTTCAGAAAAGTTGCACAAATGTAACAGGGGGTGACTTTGCTTATTTCCTGTTCTCTGTGCCATAGCATTACTATACATTTTGGTAAAAGTAGTTGCCAATTTGGGGAGTTAAAAGTGGCATTTCAGGCATTATACAAAGTGAAATAAGTCAGAGAAAGACAAATACTGCCTGAGCTCACTTATACGTGGAATTTTTAAAAATGGCATTTAAAAAAAATAATAAAAATAGGGGCACCTGCGTAGCTCAGTCAGTTGAGCACTGGACTCTTGATTTCAGCTCAGGTCATGATCTCATGGTTTGTGAGATCGAGCATATTGGGATCTGTACTGACAGAGCAGAGCCTGCTTAGGATTCTCTCTCCCCTCCCCCTCCCAATACATACATGCATACATACATACATACAATACAATAAATATAATAAAAATGGCATTTTTAGGGGGTCCTGGTTGGCTCAGTCAGTAGACCATGTAACTCTTGATCTCAGGGTCATGAGTTCAAGCCCCATGTTGGGTATAGAGTCTACTTTTAACAAATATTATTTAAAATTTTTTTCTATGTTTATTTATTTTGAGAGAGAGCGAGCGAGAGCATGTACGAGCAGGAGAGGGGCAGAGAGGGAGGGAGAGAATCCCAAGTACTGACATGGGGTTTGATCTCATGAACTGTGAGATCATGACCTAAGCCGAAATCAAGAGTCAGACACTTAACTGACTGAGCCACCCAAGTGCCCCCTGAAAAAGGCATTTTTAATATGTATTTCATACTCATTTTTTCATACATAGCCAATTATATTTTCTTTTGGAATTGCCTATTCATGGGTTTGCTCCTTTTCTACTAGGGTATTCATAATTTTCTTTTTTTTTTAAAGTTTATTTATTTATTTCAGAGAGAGAAGGGGCGGGAGAGAGAGGGGGGGAGAAAGAATCCCAAGGGGACTGGCTCTGCAATGACACAGGGCTCGATCTCATGAACCGTGAGATCATGACCTGAGCCAAAATCAAGAGTGGGATGGTTAACTGACTGAGTCACCCAGGCTCCCAGGTATTCATAATTCTCTAAATGGATTATAAAAGTTTCATATGTTAATGATATTATTTTACTTGGTCATATATGCTACCGGGTTCCTCCAATGTTCATTTTAATGTTTTGCGTGTGTGATTTTCTTTCACATGCTGAAGTATTTAACATTCATGAAGTTGAACCTGGCAATACTGTGTTTCCTTCTTTTGCTTTTATGCTTACAAAGTTCTCTACCTTGTGCCTGGGTACAATTTGACATATATTTTCTTCCGTTCTTTTACATTTATGCTTTCAATACCCTCTTGCCCTCTCAGCAACATTGGCCAGGGCTCTGTAGTGAAACTCTGCTTCTTGGCTGTGTGGCACCCGTATCACCCAGAGTTACCTCTTACCTCTCATGCTTCTCTAATTCTTCCCAACTTACCATAATAGCTCCTTGCATTTTCACAATCCTTTAAATATTTCTTAGACTGATATATGCTTCAGAAAACACTTTGGGGTGGGGGCTCCCTGGGTGGCTCAGTTGGTTGAGCTTTTGACTTTGGCTCAGGTCATGATCTTTGGTTCGTGAGTTCAAGCCCCATGTCAGGCTCACTGCTGTCAGTGCAGAGCCTGCTTCAGATCATCTGTCCCCCTCTCCCTGTGCCCCCACCTGTGTTCTCTCTCAAAAATAAATAAACAATTAAAAAAAAAACTTGGGGAGTATCATAAAAATGCATTTGTTCTGCTCCCTGAGGTAGGACCCAGAAAAATGCATTTTCATCAAGCATCTGAGAGAATTTTTCTGCAAAGTGATGAAGGAACTCTTGGGCCCTCCTACCAATCTGCACTCTGTCTATATCTGTTTCTCCATGTCTACACAGAGCTACATCCACATCCATATCTGTGTAGTACCCACTGAACATCTCCAGCTGTCTATCTCCCAGGTACATCAAACTCCATCTGAAACACAATTCACTACCTCTCTGCTCAAAACTGCTCATCCACTAACAACAAGATGTTTCCCTGCTCCAGATCTGAATCAGCCATTTCTTCGAGGATATCTGATATCTTTTATTGGCTAATGGTATTTAGAAACTAAGATCCGGGCACTGTATACCTCCCATTATCTTGCCTTACTTTGAACTGTTCCCTCGGGACACAGTTCCAGCAGTGAGATTATTGGATTAAGGAAGATGAAATATTTTATGGCTCTTGATTCAATATTGACAAAGGTACAACCAGTCCATTCGTGGGCCCTGTTGGGACCATGTATCTTTACCTCTCCACCCCCAGCTTGTGTCAGTTGCAAATATTAAAGCAGCAGCATTCCCTAACACTGTCTTCCTGATAGTAGAAGTTTGGGGAAGAGTTCTGACATACAGCTCCTATCTCTGCCTTCTCTAGTCTTCCAGGGATCTTTGCTGTTGGAGAGAACAGGCACAACTCTGAACAAGAGCCAAATGGGGAAGAAAGAATTAGCGGGGCCAGTACCCTAACCAGCTCCCACTCAGTGCTCCTTCTCTAAGTCAGTGCGTGTCTCATTCGTAGAGGAAGATGGGGCCAAGGCCAGGACCTGTAAGAAAGGCTTCCCACTTGCATTTACCTCCTTGGTCTAAGCATCTTCAAAACGTACTGGGAAGGCTAGCCTCAGGATGGCAGTGAAAAACAGAGATGAATAGTAACAACATCTACCAAAAATGTGTGGTGCATATTAGCATAGTGGAGGGAACGGAGGATGGAAAGAAAGGCATTCAAGAAGAGGGTAGAAAGGGGGCAGAATGGTGACTTCTCCTAGACTCCCGTAGAGTTATCGCTTGTGACAAGGAGATGAGATTCCCTCTCCTAAAGTACTACCAGGCATGCCCTCCAACCATGTTTACTCTCCCTTCCCTGATGTAAAGTCCACATTTGCTCACCCAAACTAACTCCAAAAGACACTACGAAGCTCTTGGAAAGAACAAGACTTGCTATAAGCTATCTCAATATCCTTAAGGACTAGAAGTGAAGAAAGAAATGCCAGGAATACAACACTGTATATTAACTATCCTGGAATTAAAATACTGGTCAGGGTTCTCTACAGAAACAGCACCAATAGGCGATATATAGTGGAAGTGAGTGAGGGAGAGAGAATTAATATAGGAAATAGCTCATGTGATGATGGATGATGAGAAGTCTGCCTGCAAGCTGAAGAACCAGGAAAGTCAGTGTTGGAATTCATTCTGATTCTAAAGGCCCGAGAACCAAGGGAGCTGATGGTGTAACTCAGTTGGAGGCCAACGAGAGGACAAGGATTGAGACAGTAGTAGGGAGAGTGGGAGTGGTGATGGTGTAAATCCCAATCTGAGTCTGAGGACAAGCAGTACTGTTGGAGGGTAGAAGATGGGTGTCTCAGCTCAAGCAAAGAGAGCAATTCACCCTTCTCCTACCTTTTTGTTCTATTCAAGCCCTGACCTGAGCTGACTGGATGATGCCCAATCACATCGGTGAGGGCAATCTTCTTTACTCAGGCGGATTCAAATGCTAATCCCTTCCTGAAATACTGCCACAGTTACACCCAGAAGTAATGTTTTACCAGCTTTATGGGCATCCATCCCCCTTAGTCCAGTCAAGATGACCCATAAAATTAACCATCAGAGGTGATAACAGTACTGACTTCAGAGTCATTGTGAAGAATAAATGGATTCCTACGTAAAGCACTTAGAACAGTGAACTCAGGAACAATAGTTAAAAGGTGACAATGATTTCAGCTCAGGCCATGATCTCCTGGTTCACAGGAACCCCAGTTTGGGCTCCACTCTGATAGCACAAAGACTGCCTGGGGTTTTCTCTCTCCCTCTCTCTGCTCCTCCCCTGTTCACCCATGCTCTCTCTCTCTCAAAATAAATAAATAAACTTTTAAAAAAAGAGAGAAGGTGATGATAATGGCAATGACAGTGGCCACTAGGAAGGTGCCAAAAGGCATCTTCCTTCAACCTTCCAGTACTAAAATTCCCTCTGACCACTGCTATAATTTGAAAGTGGTCCCAAGACCATGTTTCAGGAGCTGGACCATGGACCAAAGTAATGTACTGCTAAATCGAACAATGATAGCCTATCCTGCCCCTTTCTCCACCCAATGCAGACCAAATTAAGTTAACGGACAGAATTTTTAAACTTATATTCTCATCCTATTAGTTTTTACACCTTCAGTGCCTAGTGAGTGTTTGGAAGGAAACAATTATTATTGGAAATGCTCAGAAATGGACACCTAAGCCTAGCTCGATAGCCAGATTATTTTTCATGAAGATGTACTCACTGTTCGTGTTCTAGATTGCATAGGTTTAAGAGTTATTTTCTGCTAGTAAAATTAGTCTTAATTTGTATGAGAGAATGAAATAGGTCAGAATTTAGTTTTGCCCTGGCAAGAGGATAGTAGCATCAAGGTTCACTGCCAGCTCAGAGAATCTGGGTCCCCAAGGTGAGGTACTAAAGGCTTCCTGAGCCATCTCCAGGCACAGAGCTCCTCTACTGGGTACAGGGCTCACTGACTGTAACACTTATTTGAGTGTTAGCATGTACTGTCTTACAGGCTTTTAAATTTTTTTTAATTATTACTCATCATTTAAAGTAAAAGTTTTTATTTCCCAGTAGTACTTATGCTCTCTGAAAGAAGAACCAACTTTTATATAGTTCTTTGTGTCTTCAGTGTCTAGAAGAGAGGCATATTTTTGTGTATATCCAAATAAACACATTGGTTAATAACCTTTTACCTAGAATGGATCATGCTTCGAAACATTTAACTTCCATTAATCACCCCCAAAGTGAGACGTGGGGTAGCTAAATCTTAACAGTTAAGGGAAAATGTCCACCTACTAAGGACCAACAGCCCATAGTATGAGGTCTGAAGCTGGAGCTTCATGAGTCAGGCATTAGCCCCTAAGAGTTGTTGTGGCTGGGGAAAACAGAAAAAAAGAAAAACACACCAAAAAAAACAACCCGCTCCCCCAAAGAAATGCCACTCACTTTAAAGGCTGGCTGGAGGCCATCACTACCAAACTGTAAAATGATTTGCACTTTTCTGTGTAATATTTGAAGAGGCTGTTTCTCTACTGACTCCCTTTACATATGGAAGAACTGTTTATTTTGCTTTCTATACAGACCACTTAGCTAAACTCAGTGAAGCTAAATTCAGCTTGAGATTCTTATTGGGTATCTGTTGAGACTGCGGAATTATTCGGCATGCTATCAGAACATTTTTCAAGAAATGTGAATGATAGGGTTCACGGAAGGAACATTTTAGGCTCTTTTTGCACTAGAAATAAAGATTCTCACCATCAACCTCTTCCACTCACGACGAACACCCCCTCCCCACCCACACTTTTCCCCAACACCATCTTGGCTGCCATACTCAACCCAAAAGGATGATGGAAATGAGAATATTTCATGCCTAGAAAAGAATCTTCTAATTCTAGCCCAGTGCAATTATGGACCCTCCAGTCCATGCTTGTCCTAATGTCTGTGAATGTATTATTATGTGAACACATGTATTGAAAAAGAGGGGTATATTTTGAAAGATCTGCTTGAAGATATTGGATAACACTTAAAGGACTGCAAATTCTTGATATGCCTCTCCATTTGACACTGAAGGAATTCTTACTGAGTGAAATGTAAGAAGAACTGAGTACCACCTTCTCCTTGTTCATTATTCCTTCTTCATCTCCCCTCCTCCAATCCTGGGAGCTCAGTACTGTTCACAGAATAAAGACAGGCTTTGTTCTATCTTCCCAAACAGAAGTTTTCCTGAAATGGCTGCCATGGGGGAGGGAAACAATAGCTATGTAAAAGCTGATAGAATTGGTGTACATACACAGCAATGCTAAGCATACTGTGTTTTATAAATCATAAGGCATAAGGTTCTTTTTTTTTTTAAGTCTAATTGGAGTAGCCAAGATTGTTTACTTGATGGTCTAATTTTTCCTCACTGGGAACAGCCAAACCTACAGAGAAAAATCCTTTTTTTTTTTGTCTCTCATTCTTCTTATAAACAAAGGTTTTATATTTCAATTTTTCCCATCTTTCTAAAGTAGGCAGGCCTGATTTCAAATGAAAGATTTCAAATGAAGAAAGACACATAGAAGAGGTCCTAAACAGTCTCTTGGTAGACAGAGAATTGTTGAATTTAAAGATAATTGAGTTTGACTTCTACCATATAACAGCAACCCATGGCCATTAGGATTCTTACTTAGACAGGGCTCATCAATTCTCACTAAACCTTATTCACAGATTTGAGAGACCTCGGCCACCGCTAATAAAATAGATGATGTGAAAGGGAAGTCTCTGGGAGGAAAGTGGAAGTTCCCAGTTCAAAAATAATCCTAGACCAGATCACACTCCTAAAAAGAGTTCCATTAATATCTAACTGACTTCCTAATTTCTGTATGTATTTCTCGAGGTCTTTCCAATGTACAACTTCATATTCATCGGGTGAGATGGCGTGACATTCAAGAAGAGCATACTTGAGACCTAACTCCATTAAGCTCTCACTGGTTAGCTACATTTTTTTTCCTTATTATATTATCTAAATTGGGCAATCCAAGGCATTTGGCCACCAAAAGTAACTGTTTTATGTTGTGATGAAGTGTTGTTCATTATTTTTCATAGCCCTTCCGCCCCAAATTCCATTTTTATTTCCCAAAAGATATGTGTATTATTGTTATTTCTTCTTGGGTATGAAACAGCCTATGAATGTAGTTGGGGGGGGGGGCCCCCCCCATTCCAGGTCAATGGCTCCTGCCTTTTCCTGAGATCCACTTACCCTGTCCCCAAGAAGCACATGATGACGTACTTCTTGAGCCCCAGAGGACTGGGCCATGACTGGACTAAAGTTCCACAGAAAACACCTTTGGAATACATGCTGCACAGTAGCAAGCTTGATACTTCCCGAGCTCCGAGGGGATAGGGCCTTCATCAAGCCCCAGGCAAAGAAGGGAAAGGGAAGAAGGCTGTCAGGGCCAGCCACGGTGTTAACTACTTTACTGCGTTATCTCAGGTCATCTTTCAGTCTAGCAACCACCAGGAGAAACCTGTGCTATCATCTGACTTAATAGGTGAGGAAACTGAGGCCCAGAGAGGGGAAGTGGTTTGTCCAAGGTCACACAGTAGGAAGCTGACTGGAATTCCATTTCAGGATCCCCTGTCTCTGAGCCTGGTACTCTGTTACACATTTGATACATTTTTGTTTTTGTTTCTAGGGTTGGGGGTATGTGTGAGCAGGGAGGTAGATAAGGGGTACCATGGATGTGGGGGATGGGATGGGGATGCAGAAAGGAAGAAAAGGGCCAGCGGAAAAGGGAATGACAAAAGAATATGCAGGAAATTCCCTGAAGAGCTTTGAATCCTACTGATTTGGAACTGTGACTAACGTTAAGGCAAGAACTATGATTTATCATTGTAAAAAGTGTAAAGTAAAGAACAATCTTGTCCGAATGTTACTGAGTATTGTTTGGGGTAATGACTTTCGATGAGCGTGAGGTGTTAATTGAATTAAAACATTCCATAGCTGTGATGGTTCATCTTAGGTCAATTTGACTGGGCCAAGGGATGCTCGGATAGCTGGTAAAACATTACTTCTGGGTGTGTCTGTGGGTGTGTTTCTGGAGATTAGCATTTGATTCAGTAGAGAATAAAAAGGAAGAAGGGCAAACTCTCCTTTTTTCCTGAGCTGGGAGGTGAAGCTCCTGGTTCTCTGGCCTCTAGTTTCCAAAACTGATACCAGGAGCCCCTCTGTTCTCAGGTCTTTATACATGAATTGGATTATACCCCTGGCTGTCCTGTTCTCTAACCTGCAGATAGCAGACAGTGGGACTTTCTGGCCTCCATAAAGTGTATGTGCCAATTCCTAACATCGGTCCCCTATTGCTTCTTTTTCTCTAGACAACCTTCACTAACATGACTGCGTAATTTAAAGCAGTGTTGGTCAACCAGGTGTTATATGCTTGTGGCCTGTGTATGCATGTGTATGTGTGTGTGTGTGTATGTGTGTGTGTGTGTGTGTGTGTGAAAGAGAGAACTAGACAGAGATTTAAAAAATGTATTTCTTACTATGGTTCATGGTCAAAGATACTTGAAAGCCATTGATTTTAAGAAGGCTTTGGAGGATAGAAATAAATCCATTTACATTTGATAGGCCAAATGTTTCCAGACGTGTTATCGAGGCCCCAACTGTATGTCTACTGTTACCAGCACATCTCAAATTACTATTAATCACAGAACTATCTTGGTCTTCCTAATTTTGTAAGTTTATTTTAAAAAGTGTTACCATTTGTGAAATTGTATATAAGAACAAGTTGCTCTGCTGTTCTAATTGAATGAAGACTTACAGTCTCCCTCATTCCTCTGTTCAGTTGGCTACTGAGCCTGCCTTTATTTGCTGAACTGCAATTTGGGGTATGGATTGGGTGCTGCCAGAAAGCGCACAGCTGAAAGTGACTGCGTTTCTCTGCTGGCGGGCACAATTCCAGAGCCCTGAGGCAGCTGTTAGCTCTGTTTGCAGGAATATAAATTCTTAAAGTATCAACCTTACCTCCAAAGTGCCAAGAGAAATCCTACCAAGCTTGTGGGCAAAAGACATATAAACCTTTTTCTATCAGTAGGTCAATGAGGGATGTAATCTAGTGAGAGGAGAGTGAGAAATGGCACTATGAAAGGGTAACTAAGTACTCAGCTGTGGGTTGTGGCTCCTAGTGAGCTCTCCCGAGTGCCAGGGTTCAAAACCAGCCCTCCCAACTGTGACTCTGTACTCGGCTGTACTCGGCTTCAGGTTTCTTGTTCCATAAAACATGGATAATGATAGTACTTGCCTCATAAAAATGATGTGAGGATCAAATGAGGTAACACAAACAAGTAAAGCACTCAGAAGAATGTCTGACACATAGTAAGCGCTCAATAAACAATGGAATGTATACACAAATTTAGGAAATGAATAGGATAAGAATCCACTGTAAAACTAACTGGTGCACAACAGAACGGAATCCTATTGACTTAACAAAACTGGTAACATATACATAACATAAAATGTATCATCTTAACCATTTTTAAGCACAGTTTAGTGTCATTAAGTTCATTCTCACTGTTGTGGTGCCCTCCCCACCATACATCCGGCGGACTCTACAGCTCGCAAAATTGAGACGCCGAACCTATTAGGCAGTAATGCCCCATTCCTTCCTCTCCCCAGTCCCTGGCAACTTCAACTTGACTTTCTGTTCATGAATTTGGTTACTCTAGACATCTCATGTAAGTGGAATCATACAGTATTTGTCTTTGTGTCTGGCTTATTTCACTTAGCGTAATGTTCTGCAGGTTTGTCCATATTGTAGCATGTGTCAGAATTTCTTTCCTTTTTAAGGCCTGTTGACTTTTTAACCTATCAGTTGCTTTTTTTCAAGTTTTCAGAAAATAAGATGTCAATATGACAACCCCTCCCCCCCGCCCACAAAGACAAATAACTTCTTGAAACACTCCCCTGAGTTACCTGGAGATACCTGTCTCCATAGAAATGCTAATTGGAAAACCAGTTTTCTTAAGAAAGATATTATTCCTTGAGGCAGGCTGTTTACATTAATCAACATTCCTGTAATACTTGTCAGTGTTTTGTAACACTTTTCTCAAGTGCCAATGGTAGCTTGCCAGTTCTTCTGAAGTGTGGAGGCTGAGAATGGGGGAAACCAGAATGGTAACTCTGTCCCCTGGGGGCTTTTTCCATCAGAGTGAAGCAGTCATTTTTATCATTTTCATTTTACAGTCATTACTTAGGTGGATGGTGGCTAGAAACACTGGATGGACTGATTTGTCCCTGTGTGAAAAGTCCCGGTTTCCCTGTATTTTCCTATTTTGCTTCCCTGTAAGGTACTCAAGGTTTTCATTGAAAGTCATGGATTTCATCTGTTCACACACAAACCAGAATCTGCTTACCACTGTCACAGAAAGTTTTCCTTTCAATAAACATAATGGTGATAGGAAAAACAAAAACACGCTAAACAGCTACAATGAAAGAAAAAGAAAAGATAGAGGGGACATTCCAACTGTGGACTCAGATAATTCCTTGTCACTCTTCACGACTTTCTGGGAAACTCCTTTTAGCGCATCATAAATATGTGCTTCTGTGGTTTTAGATAAGCATAACATCAGTGTCTGGGATTTAGTGCTATTCTCATTTCTTTCATGATTAATATTTAAAGGTTAGCATAGAACAATCATATGTTTCAGCATTAAATTTGAAAATATTAAGGAAATTTCAACATCAAATCAATAATTTATAAATTTCACTGTGAGGCTCAAGTGATGAAACAGACAGCAGAACAACTAATTATAATGGGAATTAAGAAATTAAAACAGGGATGCCTGGGTGGCTCAGTTGGTTAAGCATCTGACTTAGGCCCAGGCCATGGTTCTCATGGTTCTTGAGTTTGAGTTGATAGCTCAGAGCCTAGAGCCTGCTTCAGATTCTGTGTCTCTCTTTTTCTCTGTTCCTCCCCTGTTCGCACTCTCTCTCTCTCTCTCTCTCAAATATAAATAAAGATTAAAAAATAATACTTAAAATTTATTTGCTGCTACCTTATTTTTAATATATAAAGTTTTCTTCGTTTTATAGTAGATTTTCTGGTGATTCTGAGCTTGATGGCCCACAAAACGATGCATTTAAGGATTACTAATGTAATGTGCTAATTTATTTAAAGATTTCCATTTTAGATTAATTGATTGCTAAGGTTCATTTGAGACTGTAGAGAAAACAAACAAAAATAAAGTAACATAAATAATAAAAGAACTAAAAGATCCAGAGCAGAGATAGTGGGTAATACTTCGGTTATCAGTATGGCAGCTTTTCCATGATCAGAAAGAAAAAAATACACACCATTTTTTCTCGTACTTTTTAAAACTGGAAACATCATGAATCAATCTTTTCGGAATTCCCTTTTTAACACATGAAGAAAAGGTGTAACACTGATCTTGAAGTGGTTTTCCCATCTTTAATCATGAAAAATTTCAAACATACAGAAAAGTTGAAATGCTAAAAGGGGTAGCTACAGGTTCTATCCCTACATTCTGTGACTGCAGACCCTCATCAAATTTGCTTTTTCTTTCTACACACACACTCGTTATTTGTGGTTGCAGACATCACTTGAAGTTGCATGCCATGCATCTTCTCAGAACAATATCCTCCTATACAACCAGAATTTTCTCACATCAAGAAAATTAACCATAGTTCCGTATAACCTAATATCTAGTCAACATTCAAATTGCCCAAGAAAGTGTTCGTAGGTGCTGGTTTTCTCTTTCTTTCTTTCTTTCTTTCTTTCTTTCTTTCTTTTTTTACAAGGAGACAATAAAGATTAACATATTGCATTTCCATGATTATGTCTTTGTTTTTAGGGAATACTCTTCCCCATTCGCTTCCCCACACCCATAATATTGACTTTTAATTTTTATTTATTTATTTGTTCTAAAATAGGCTCCGCATCCAACTTGGGGCTTCAACCTAGTACCCTGAGGTGTTTTTTTTTGTTTGTTTGTTTTTAAGTTTATTTATTTTGAGAGAGAGAGAGAGAGAGAGAGAGAGAGACAGAGAGACAGAGTGCAAGCAGGAGAGGTGCAGAGAGAGAGGGGAGAGAGAATCTCAAGCAGGCTCAGCACTGTCGATGCAGAGCCAGATGTGGGGCTCAAACCCAAACCAATTTAACCAACTAAGCCACCCAGGAGCCTCCAGGCCAGTTGTCTCATGAAATGTCCCAACATCCTGTACTTATGCCACATGATTTGTTCATCTAGGCATAGAATTTCCAATCTAGAGACCTTGAAGCCAACTGGAATATTGCCTAGGCTTCTAGCTCCTTATCTATTCCCAGAGCTCACCCGCCTTCCACCATGAGGAACACCAAGAGATCAGAGATTAGCTGAACTCCAGCTTCAACTCCTCAAAAACAATTGCTAGTGTCAGGAAGAAAAGTTATTTAAACGATACTGCCAAAGCAAAAGCTTTTAAGGTCAAGAGAGAGGTGTCCCGGTTTCATGTTGATTTCCTAGCAAGTCCAGGGCCTGCAGCAAGGTAGGTCATCACAGACAGCATTCAGGGGTCAAGGCTGGCTCTTGTTAGGTGAATATGTCAGAAGGACCAGCAAAGGTGCTTCCTTTAACTACTTTTTTTCTTTTTTTCTTTTGACTCTTCAGCTTCTGTTGAGCTAAATGGTAAACTGAAATTAAACTTTTATCGGACATTGGAATGGGCTAAAAGAGGCAGGGGCTTGCTAACTTCACTGAGACACACTGGTATGTTATGGTCTGAGCTCCAGGAAATATCTGATCTTGCCTCAAAATACTGTCTTTGCTTTTCAAGGGCAGCTCCCCAAAGACTTGGAGCACTCTGATGGAAAGGCCCTCCGCTTGAACTATTTCAAGGAAAACTAATCGTGAATCTACGAACACATAGGAGCATGCCATCCATGCACATAAGATGGAAACAGGCCGAGAGGGGCATGTATATGTGGGAGAAAATGCTCTAGTGGGGTTTGTATCTGTGCTTCCATGACGGCTTATGGACGCAGGCTATTTTGGACAGATACCTCTCTAGAAATACAGACTTAAATAAATAAAAGTTCAGCCTCCACGGAGGTGGTGTTCTTCTGCAGGCCAAGTGTTTTTAAAAACGTGACTGGCCAGCTAAGAAGTTTATCCGCCTGGTGCCTCAAATTCTCAAACAGTTTATTTGAATACCATGTGAATGGCTAATCTCCTACAAGTTTTGGGGCTTTAACAAGGTAAACAAATGAGTGGCTGTGAAAGTAAACACTGCATTTCCTTTCAGGCTCATCCTTGGCTCCAAAATTCTGTTCCCTCCAATCCTCCCACTAGCCCCAGCTTTCCCCTTCCCAAGCTTGGTCTCTTGTACCTTGTGCAAGTACTGAAATTTGCAAAAGAGACATTTTTAATTATAAGTACTACAGTAATGAATTCAAGTACACTCGTTTATCATAAAGGGCTTTCCCATCTGTCTCTAAAGTATACTTAAAAAGGCTGTGTATTTGATAACATTAGCACCAAGCATCTTCCACATGTTAATGTTCAGCGTTTTCGATGTTCACTTTCCCCCACTCCCAAAGACAACATGGTGGTTCCGGAAAAGGCACATTGATCTCCGTGTTTGGGAGTGCCTGTGTGGTCTCTTCCTAATTTATTTGTACTCTAATCCTCAGGGATAGCATCCCAATCCCCATAGGCAAAGGGAGATTAGGGAATGGGGCTGTCTGCTACTCCCCACCCTACCAGAGAAGGAAAACAACTTCCTCAAGTCCCTCAAGTTCATCTGGCCACTGTACAAATTGTTCTTGAGCATGGAGGGTTTCCAAAAGCCCTAATTAGCAACTCACAGCAAACATTTCTTTGCATTAGCTAATGATCCGGCTACACTTGTAAGCAAACAGAACCAACATATCTAATCAATGCTGAAAAACCAACCAAATGCCTATTAAACATCTGGATGTAATTTTCTAGTTAGAACAAAATGAAAACATATGCAGGTTCCTTTGATCTGCATCTTAACAAAGAAATTGTTGATAAAAAAGCATACTGGTCAGTCAATGTGTCATTTTCATAAACTCTGCTCGTTTCTCTTCAAATGCTCCCAGTTTAATTTAGTTGGTTTCCTGCAATCTCTAATTTTACCATATTGTGTGAAACCGCAAGAGATTCTTTGGATGTGATTTTATTTGAGGTTTTACTGCTGCATGGATCTGCTACTGATTTTTTTTTTTTCTTTCTTTGCTTTCTCTCCTCCATGCCCCACGCCCGTACTGCCCTTTTCTTTGGTAAAGAGGTGGGGGAAAGGGTTATATAGCAATGCTGAGAAAATTTCTTCTGGACCCTACATTCTCAGGTTTAAGAAAACTCTCAGTTTAAAAAAAAAAAAGGCAGATGAGAAAACATATAAGAAATAATTCACAGCTATAAGAGAAAATAACAAGTGAACTTTAGATATTATTCATTTCAAATAAAAAAGTAATAGATTTAAAAGATGCATAATTTCTATGACCAGCATCCACAGTGTTTTCTATTTTGTCCAGAATCTATACTATATACAACATCTAGTTTTTGTAATGACTTGTGCCATTTCATGAGTTATGAAAATTTGATAGTCAGCAACAAATGAATGGAAATATACCCATATATACATCAATGATAAAATAAACAATTTGGCAATCTTTTTGTTTCTTTGCAGAGGATGAAAAGGGGATTGTTTTTTTCAGAGACAATTTTCTGTGGAAGTGCAGTACTTAATATCATTTCATGTTAAAACATCACCAACATATGAATATGTTAAAGGTAAAAAAGACTACGGTTAGCAGACTTTAAATAGAAGACTAAAATTATAGATTTCATGAGTAGGATTATTTTCTTCTAAACAGGCTGTAGACAATCTGCACATATATCATTTAAAACATAAGATTAAAGCTACTTGATTGTTTAAACACCATCATTTGTAATGCAGTTTGATGAGAGTTTTGTAGTATAATTATTACAGCATGACAATCACAGAGGAAAATATGACCTTGAAAAGGGGCCCAGCCTTCTCCCTCTGTCAAGGAGGATGGGATACACTCGAAAACCAACCATCTTTATGCACACAATTAAAGGTCTTCCAATTTTAAAATCATTACTCTTTCTTTTTTCCAGATACTACATTATAAGGAATTCAGAAGGCTCCTGTCTCAAAATACACCGTTTTAATTTCTCTGTTTAAACCTAATTACCAGTGTGTGCCAGTAAATCAAAGTAAAGCTTGGGTAAGCCAGGGAGAAGTCTCCGTTGTTTCAGTTGGACGAGCAGGCACAGGCATATTTGTGGCATCCAAGTTCTTTTTACACAGTCCTGAGGCTGATTATGGGATGAACTGACCACAGACTGGCCCACTCAAGAGACCAAGTTTTCGAGGGAACGCAGGTTGCCAAAGTCAAAGCTTAGTTGCCCATGGATCCTATTATTTCAAAAAGTCCTATATGTGGAGCAAGCCTGCTTTGAGTCATCAATCAATCTAACTCAGGAAAGTGGGGCAGTGCTTGCTTCCTTTTCATTCTCCAAGTTAGCAAAATGAATATAACCCCCTCCCCAAACCCACTTAATGAGAACACTGCAAAACCGCATGCCGAAACTTGTTTAAGAATTTACTATGGCCTTGTACAAGCTGGCTAAAATTGCTCCTTTAATTTTTCATTTATAATTGATATTTGGGATTGATGCAATTATAGACAAATCAATATCATACATATTTAAAATCAACTCCAACAGTGAAATGTATTATCTAAAATGATTCTTTTAATATTTCAAGAAAAAGGTCTCTGAGAAAGCAAACCTTCGAATAAAATGTATTTCTGTTAAAATAAATGCCTTTTCATAAGTCTCTTGAAAGTAAAATAATGAGGACACGGGGGCTATTAATACCAAAAACGTGTTAAGTATATTCCAACGTAGGATCAATGCTTGTCGATGTGTCTTTCTTATGGAAGAATTCACCACCATTTGGCTACAACACCGTTGTTTATTCACCAATCGTGTGTGTGTGTGTGTGTGTGTGTGTGTGTGTGTGTGTGTGTGTGTG
>NW_024412430.1:206748-323867 GCF_014898765.1 Herpailurus yagouaroundi
GTGTGTGTGTGTGTGTGTGTGTGTGTGTGTGTGTGTGTGTGTGTGTGGCAACAGCTCAACCTAACTATTCTTTAAACAAAAATATAAATGCGGCAATACTGAAGGTTTTCTGCTGGGTGGTACATTTGGAGAAACAGACAAAAACCGGAGATTTACACAGTGTGCCCCATTTGTTTAAAATCTCAAAAAACCTTTTAGGTCAAATTCCACTCATAAGAATTTTAGCCATGTCATGCACCCAACGCTTCCCATTTAGCTCCTTACGCAGCTCAGCCCGGGGAAACCACCCGAAGCATGGGGCTAAGAGTGGGCAGGACAGGTTTCCAGGTCTCGAAGCTGGTTTATCCCATTGTCTCCCTTTGTTTCTAGTAATTGGAATCAGACTCGTGCTCAAGCTGCTGAGAGGCCCCTAAAACTCTCAGCAGTCCCCTACTCCAAGCCCGCGAAGTCCATACTTTGAAGACAAGGACCAGAGATTTCGAACCTGGGCAAAAGCCTCGATCTAAGACTGGGACGCGCGTGCCTTACCCTGGCAGTAACTTAGGTATCCTTCCCGCCAAACGAAAACAGGCCAACCTTTTTGCAAAGTCCTTTGAAAGGCGCCAATAAAAGCCAATCTCTACCATGTTGGGTGCAAAGAAGGGAGTGAGCACTAAAATTAAAAGCCTAGTGTTAGACGGCCGGTGTACGTACGCCAGGCAAGGCGCTGCCGCATTTTCCACCAAGTGCACAGTCCACGCCTTCTCACGAAAAGGCAGCTCAAGGAAAAACAATCCTCAGAGAAATTTTTGAATGTGACCTCACTTTCAAAAGAGGAGCATCAAACAAGGGGCGAACACTGAAAGACGCGTTTGGCTCGAACTACCACCCCTCCCACCCCCAACTCCCGCACCCCTTAAGAAACTACGCGGTTAGTTGAGTTACTTTCACTGATATTTTAGGATTTCCATTAAAGGGAAAAGTGAACAAGTGGCAAGATTTTTTTTTTTTTTTTTTTTTTTTTTTTTGCAAACTCGAGCCCCCAGCTTCCGCGACTACACACTCTCTGGGCCCTCCCGCTCGCGCGCTCCCGCGCGCTCCCTCGCAGGCCCCACGTTACTTTGATTGACAGCCCAGCCCCGCCGCTCTCCTTCCCACCGACCTTCCCATCCACAGTGCCAATCTCCGCGTCTCGCCTCTTCTCATTGGTTGGTTTCGACGTCCCGCGGCTCCTCCAGGAACAGATCCTCTCCGAGCCCGGGAGGACGCGGCTGGCGGAGGAGGGGTAGAGGGGTGGGAGGGGAGACCGAGGAGACGGCGGAGATGGAAGCAAACGGGGTAGGAGAGGAGGGGGAGGACGGTCCGTCTGGTGCTCTGCTGCTATAGGCTCCGGGGACGCGTCGCGTCAGCAACCCACGTTGGGCGCGACGCGCGCGATTGGCTGGCGACGCTTCCCTGCTCCCCCCCCAACTCCCCCCGTCACCGCCGGGCCCACGTCCCCGCCGGCTCTGCGCTCCCGCCCCCCGCCCGCGCGGGGCTGGGCGGGGCCGGCGCTGGTTAGCTCCGGAGTGTGAAACCGCGTGTTAATGTAACCGGCGCGAGAGGCGCGGGCGGCGGCGGCGGGAGCGGCGGCTGCAGAACAGCAGCAGCGGCGGGTACCCTGTGCCCCGCGTCCCTGAGGCGGCCGACTGCGCCACCCCCACTCTCTCACGGCCGGGCGGGACCCGCGCCACCATCCCGGACCTCCGCCGGCCGGTGGCGACCTAACCCCCGCCGCGACTACTCTCGACCCGCCCGCGGAGTTTGCCCGCCGGGTAGGGAGGCCGAGCTTCGGAGCGCACTCCTGCTTTTTCCCCCCATCATCTCGTGGATGTCGCCCCCCGGGTCGTGAGAGAACTTTGCAGCGGGCTGGAGCGCCCTTTGCGGAGCAGCAGACGAAGGGAAGGAAGGAAAGAGGGCCGAGGAAGGGGCTCGGAGGAAGAGTCCAGAGCGGCCGGGCCGGCCGTGCGGGGCGAGTGCGCGCGGGGCGCGGCGCCCGGATGCGCCCCGGGGTCGAGGAGCAGCGGGCGGCTGCGGGACTACCCTCCGTGGAGTAGCCCCGCCGGGCCAGGAGGGTTTGTGCAACCGGGGAGAACACCGAGTGTTGGTCGCACGGGGCGTGCCGAGCCGCCTCCCGGCGCGCCCTCCGCACTTTCCCCGCCTCATCGTCATCCCGCGCTCCTCCGCCCGGGCTGAGGCTTCGGAGCGTCGGGCGCGGAGCCTCTGCCGCTCCCCGGAGCCCGCGAGCGCCCGGCTGAAGGCGCTGCCCGGACCCGCAGCGGTCGGTCCTTAACGTCGCCAGGTTTGTTTGTGTGGTGTTAGCCGGGGGCGCCGGGCCACCTGCACCTCACCCGCGGTCGGCGCCGCGGGGAAAACCCGGAGAGGAGGCGGACCGGGGGAAGAGCGAAGAAAAGCAGTCCGCTTGGATTTGTTTGCCCCGGAAGAGTGCCGCGCACGCGGATCGCGGAGAGGAGCGCGGCCAGAATCACCGCGCCCTCACCTCCCCGCCGGGGCGGCCGAGGCCCGCGGGTTGGATCGCAGCCCCCGCGCCCTTTTCTTGGGGGCCGGCGTCACCGCGCAGGTTCTTGGTGTAGCCGGGCCCCGGGCGCCCCGAAATGTGGCCCTGAGCGAGGGAACCCGCAGCGGCGGGAGCAGGAGCAGCCGGGCGCCAAGTGACCGGTGCGCCCCGCCGAGCGCGCCTGCGTGCGTGGCCAGCGCGCTCCCCGCGCTCCTCGTTTCTGCCTGGCTTCTCGGCTAAATTTTCCTCGGCGGGATTAAAGTTGGAAATTGAGCGGAGAATTGAGTTGTCCGGAAACAGAGCTGCGGCCGCCGCCAGAGCGATGTTCCCGCAGAGCCGACACCCGGTGAGGGGCGGCAGGGTGCTGGTTGGAGGGTCTGGGCTGTGGGATGGGGGGTGGGGTAGGGATGGGCGCTTTTCCCGAGCTGGAGACGGGTCTCTGTTACATTTCTGGAGGACTCCCTAGCCTCTAGGGGTGCAAGGCTGATTAGGGCCCCTCTTGGGCTGGGGAATGAGCTGAAACTCTCAATTTCCCCCCTTTACTATGGGCCCCCTCCAAGTTGATGTCTAGACAGGGCGGGTGGGGGCGCCCGGGGAGGCTGGGGTTTCTTTTTCGAAGCGACATCGCCCGCCCCCCCCCCCCCCCCCGCCTCCCTGTGGCGGGTAGGGCGCCCCCACCCCTTTGTTTCTCGTCTCGCCTATTTACATGTCAATGCAGCCCCCGTTCCGGCGCTCCTGGAGATGGCCCCGGCGATTCTGGGAACGGGGAGCGTTAGGGAGTTGTTTTTCTACTCTGATCCTTGGGGTTATTATTGCTCCCTTGGGGGAGGGGGCGGTGTCCTCGATGACAATCTGGCCGGGTGTTCCCCGGCCGCCCGGGAGCCTCTGTCGTTCCAGCCGGGCGACTTGGGCGCACGTAACCGCGACCCGCCCTGAAGCCTGGAAGAAGCTCTAAATCGCTTTGGAGGTTCGAGCACGGGCGAAGGACCACTTCCTGCCTCCGTGAAGTGCGGAGCAAACTCGAGTTCGGGGCTCCGTTTCTTGCCATTTCTAACTATTTTTTATGTCCCACTCACTTCTCCGTTCTCTGACTTACTGTTTTATCTATCTGCCCCCACCCCCGTCCCTCGGTTCCCCTCACTGGTGGCCCCCAGACGCCGCACCAGGCTGCAGGCCAGCCCTTCAAGTTCACTATCCCGGAGTCCCTGGACCGGATTAAAGAGGAATTCCAGTTTCTGCAGGCCCAGTATCACAGGTGCGTGTCCGGCCGCGCTGGGCGAGCAGTAGCCCGGGGGCAGCCCGGTGCCCGTCCTCGCCCTGCCTGGTGGCGGTGGCGGCTGTACTGAGTACTTGCGTCCAGGCGGTGGCGTGTGGAGTCGCAGTTAAGACCTGTCATTCAAGTTACCCCCTTTCCAGGTTCTTCCCGGGCCGCCTCTTCTCTAGTCTCCTCCTCCTACCATTGTTTCCCTTTTGCCCGTTTGCTGCTGTTCCAGGGAGTCTTTTCGAGTATTTAGGAGTTGCATGAGAACCGTCAATATTTGCACTTCGTTTATTTATTTTGCAACAAGCTGAGCTGAAACCTTGGTTCAATCGATGCCCCAGCCCTGGAGTGCAGGTTTAGGGAGGCAGAGCCAATGTTGAAATCGCTCTGCTATACTAAAGGATTGGGTTGTCTGAGGCAAAGTCCATTATGGAAGGCTAGATGCTGGTAGCTGTGCCCATCATTGGTGGTGAAGATGGGGGTGGATATGTGTAGGGTAAAGCTTCCCTGCTTTGGCGTCATTCTTCCTTGGTTTGGGTAGGACAAGGGATTCCAGTCTCATTTATATACATTTCAGGTTAGTCTCTTCACCTGATGAGACCTACTTCAAGAGGTTCATAAATGAAAAATGATTTAAAACACCTGTCCGTAGTGAATTTTCCAGAAATGTTATTTTCTTTCCTTGTTTCTATGAAGTCTTAGCTGATTAGCGCTAAGAGAGAACTGTAATGACAGTTTTTATTTTTGTCCTGCTTGAGAAAAAGCACACAGACGCTTGGGTGTGAATTTTCTTCTTTTGTCAGAGGCTTTCTGATTATTGACCTTTTGTCTGCTTCAAGATAATTATCTCTGGAACTTGAGGCATACCTGCCCACTAGTGTTTACCAAGCAAGGAGGACTTCAAACCACTTTATTGCAGCAACTACTTAACATATTTTGGCAGGGATTTAAAAACCAAAGGTTTTAAAACGGACCAACAATTGTAGAAGTAACTTTATAAGTACAGTTTTCAAACCTAGAGACTATTTGAGTTGGCAAAGGTAGTACAGTCTATGTCTGAGGCTGAGAATTGTGCAAAGGCCAGATTTTGGTGGAGTCCAAAGGAGCAAACTGGTGTGGGGAAGTAGGAGGGAACAGATGACCAGGAGGAGGAATTGGTCTTCTGGAAAGATCAGATGTTTTTTTTTGACAGATCCTTCATTCTTGGTATCTGACCAGGTATACACTAAGAAGGAAAATAATAGCTGAATGGATACCCTATACTGTTCACCTTATCCCTTTTCCCTATTAAATGCAAGGACAAAGCTTTTGGATGTTTACCTAGATAGTTTATGGCTTTTCCACATTGGTCTGTGTTTTTACTTGAAGTGCAAATATGTGAGGCAGATGTTAAAACAAGTGACATAATGTTTACATTAAGTTGCATGTTTTGTTTTTGTAGCCTTAAATTGGAATGTGAGAAACTGGCAAGTGAAAAGACAGAAATGCAGAGGCACTATGTGATGGTAGGTATCAAAGATTGTCCTTTTTTCCTTTTTATATAATATTAGCAAATATGTGTTCTTAACATTATAAAACATGAGTTAACGAAATGCTTGATTTTTTTCTTTTTGCAGTATTATGAAATGTCTTATGGATTAAACATAGAAATGCATAAACAGGTAAGCTTTAGTTAAATCAAGTTGAAATGAGAAATTAGTGAGGATTCTATAAAACTGGCTTTATCCTCAATAGTGGGAGGATTTGTATGCTGGTTTTCTGCCTTGGTTTCCCTTCCTGTGAATTGGTGACAGTGTTTTGCAGCAAGGGTTGCTTCTTGACAATTACAGAATCTTTAAATGACTAGATGAGAGGTGCTTTGAAAATGTGAACCAACCTGTTTACAGACTGATAGAAATTGAGTCTTAAGTTGACTTTTCCACCTGGATAGATTTATTCTTCTCTTGAAAGATCTGGGTATCCTGTAGCATTCTGGAATTCACAATAGCTAATGTTTTTTTGCTAGTTTGGAAAGCAGTGTGGTCTTTTGGGGGAAAGAAGGATATTTAGGAGTTCCCTAATCAGGTTAAAAAATGTATGACTAACTATGGGGTTCTCTTTTATGCTTTGGGGTTGCATAAAATGACACTCAAGGTTAGTGGCTTATTAGCAGACATCTTTTTGAAAAATTTCTCAATTGATGCGGATTTGGAGGTGAAAAAGCATTCTTTTATGGCCACAGCATATGTTGGGAGTTGCTTCAGTCCTAGTGGTTTTAAAAGCATGAAAAGATTAGTGACTGGAAAGCTCTAGCTATGACTATGAGTTTGCAAGTTCCCATAAAATTCACACTTATGGCTACTATAATGGTGTATAAAAAGAGTATTGAGCTGGAACAAGGCACTAAGGACCTCATAAGAGAAGAAAAGCTAAATGATTGCTCAGCCCAAAGGACCCTCGATTGAGTAGTCATTGTCTGCCAAAGAAAGCATTAATGGCAGGGTGTAAGTATTCTGGAGATATGCTGACATTCACTTTTTCATCAAGACGCTGGTACAATAAGTCTTTTAGAAATCGATTGCCTCTTAAAAAATTATCATCAGATGAAGTTGCACAGTTGGACACATTTCAAAGTGCAACAATACAATTCTTACTTGATGTATATGTGCTATTTCATCTCAAACCCTTGTTTCATTAAATTAAAGAGCATGGCTGACCGGCTGGGGCACAGTGGAGAAATTGATTAGTTCAGCCTTCAGATCTTCCTTATATTCAAAGACTTTCATTAAGCAAGTGTGTTTCAGAGTTGAACTCTGCTTTTGTAACTCCGCACTCTTTGATTTTTAATTCATCATAGATTTCATAATGTTAAGTTACCGTCTTGTACAGTAGATCTGTTCTCAGATATGTTTTTGGAAAGAGATAGTTAAGTTCAAGGCCTTTCATTAATAATAGGGCCTTTAAAATGCTGATTTTATTCTGATTTGCAAAGTTGGTAGCCTAGATTATGTTGGGCTTGTGCCTTTGTTTTTTGTGTGTTTCAGTGGCTAGTGTCTGACTGAGGCAGTTGTAACTTGTTGATAGTAATTGGGCAAGAAGTTGTATGGTCATTTAAATGAATTATGCAAATAAACTGGGTGAAGAGTTGTAACCTGCCACTTTTTTTGTAAGTTACCCTAAAGGCACGTATTTTGCTAACAAATATCGTAGAAGGGTAAGAGGAGACTGAGTTTTTTCTTAAACTCATGAACTCAAAGAATTTAATAACTTCACCAACTCCTTTACAAGGAAGTACCACCTCCGTATGATGTTGTATGCTGGTGCAGGATTTATTGGGGAGGTAAAGGAGGTGTATAATTCTTCTGGGTTCCTGTAGGTTACATGACCTCTTCGTTATCAAGTAGGAAAAAGGAAGAAGGGGTGAAGAGGGTCAGGAGCCCCATGGTGTGAAAATAGGTTTCTAATGAGTTTCTATACTCTATTGGGCATTTGTGGGTATATATTGTCCATCCATGAGCCAGTATGCATTAATAATATGCTGTGTGTAATTGGCTCAGTAATTTGAAAAATGTGAAAAGCTGAGAGATGCCATGTTCTTCATGGTAGGGTATTAAGTCCCCTGAAATTTAGTTTATACTGTAAATGCTGACAGACCCTTAACTAGAGTGGTGTGCAAAGCAGTGCTATAATTCAGTTTAAAGTGGCCTTACATTTGAAAAACATCCTTCTGAATGTCACACATTAATAATAAGTTCTGAGGAGGCATTTGGTGCAGCTAGTAATCATAATTCTTATTAAAACTGGTGACGTCTGGCCCCCAGGGTGTAGCCAGGCTCAAATTGATGCTTTTTGCCGCCTGATCACCAGCATGGCCTAAGTGCTCATTATATTGTAGAGAGAGCCTTTGGAGCTCTCATTAGATTTGACAGGAATTCTCTCTGGGGGGAAACTGGGCATTAGCGAGACTCCTGACAGGCTGGAATTAGTCCTGCTTTATGGCTTATAACCAAATGCTAGCAAGGCATCATCAAGGGACACAAAAAATTGTCATTTCTGACAACATCTTTGTTACTGAAGAAAAAAAAAAAAAACACAGTGATGGGGAAACTTTCCGTGGAGAGAGCTTTAATGTTGTTAAGATTTGTCTGCAGTGTGACTACCGCTCTCTCTCCCTACCTTTCAGCGGGTTTGTCGACAGAGTGAGTTGTAGAGATTTCAGTGTCAGATCTCACCACCGACTTTTCCGTCTGGAAGTTTTAAAGTGGAAGTGCGTCCAAATCGAGAATGGTATAATTGTGGTTTCCTTACTTGGTTTTGTGCCCACGGTCCATGTTTATGTTGTGTCAACACTTCCTGATAAGCCTTCCCCTTACTTTCTCTGTTCCCATTTGTGGCTGGTTACTGAAAAGTCAGCAGACTAGGGATGGTAATGGGTACTTAAATTTGTTATTGTAGCACTAAGACAGTTTTTTTGTTTTTTTTTGTTTTGAGTCTTTTATAGATCTCTGCCTGTCCTTCTCTCTCCAGGTAGATCATAAATTTTAGGTATATCTCTACAGGAGAGGTGGAGACATCTCATGAAAAATTGAGGCAATTTGATACCACCAAAGTGGTAGAGTGCGTTAGAAAATAGCAGGTTAATGTGAATCTAGTTGTTTTGAGGGCTGTGCCTAGTGTGTTTGGCAGTGTGATCTTTAAAGTTTTGTTTTCTGTCATGTGGTGTGTGGTATTACCTCATTTGATAGTTTTGGAACAAGATTCACTGTAAATACATAAGCCTTATTTATTCTACTTGTGTATCTTTTCAGCGTGCTGATGAAGCCATGCCATAAGTTGTCTTTAGTGGTGTGAATTTATATAGCACTTAACAGTTTTGAAAAGTGATTAGCCCCATCCTGTGATGAGGTATTTTGGGTAGGTGTTTTGATCTGCCTGCAGCTCTGGGCCTGTGTTCAGAGTGTGGGATTTGTCAAGCCCAAGTTTCTGTTGCAGCTGGATTTGGGTCACCTCGTCCCTAGAATTTAGGGCTTCATTCCTTTACCCACCCCGCTGCCATTGGAGGATGAGGCTAGTGATGAAATCACCTTTAGGCCTGTGTGGTGGCCCAGCCTGCCTGGCTGTGTGTCTCTCTTGTTCTCTCGCTCTTTGTGCTGACAACTTCATGATACACAATCACATCGGGCCTCGGTGCATGTTCTAGGAGTTCGTGAAAATCAGCAGTACTGACTGGTCTGTGGAGGTCACAGCCATGGGTCGGTAGAAAGTTGTAGCCAACCGAGCAATACTGTCTGCAGGTTAAAATATGTCTAAGAACAAAAGAAAATTTGAAACTGTTGTCGGGACTCCTGGTTGAGGCCGAGCTCACAGCCAGCGAGTGTGATCAGTCACTTTGTCTCTCTGTGCCTCTCTTCTTCTGAAGAGCGGGCAGAGTAGGCACTCGGGGCTCTCCAGGGCGGCCAAGAATTTAAAAATAAATGAAAGGACTAGCTCTGGAAGGAAAGAGGTATTCTGCAGTGCTGGTTGTGGGGTGGGGAAGGAGAGGAGAAAGAGAAAAAAACAGATGAGAGCCTAACCAAGCTCCATGTGATGTTGCAGCCAGCGTGGTGTCTCAGACCACGTAAATTTCGGAGTGACAGTGCTTCCACCGTTTTGATATGTGCTTTAAAGTTTCCCTTAAAAAATAAATTGTTCTCTGGTAGTGTTTTAAAAGTGCTTAGGTGGCCCTGTTAAGGGTTCACCTGTGGGTTAATCCCTTAGATGTGACTTACTATTTGTCTGCAAGTCTTACCTTTCTTCCTGCTTTTTAACCATGTGTGTTTTCTGTCTACTGTTCTCACTTTGAGATTTTTTTTTTTTTCTAAGTCCACGTCTCAGAATGGGAAAAGACTAGCTGGAGTACTTGCACTCAGAGTTAAGCTCCACCAGGTGTTAGTAACCTTGTGATACAGCAGCTGTCATCAAGACTGAAGTGGTCCCCAACCTTACTTCAGTGGCCAGGCCTGCCCTTGATAAGCATCAGTTAAAACAGAGAAAGTTCCCTGTGTATTTAGAACCCACATTTTGAGGCACAAGGTTAGCCTTTGTTTTTTTATTGGCAATCAGGGCGATTCCTCCCTACTTTCTGTCACCCTGCCCAACCCCTTCAACAGTCAACTAGTTCACGGTTTCTCTCCAGAGCCTGGACTAGGGTGAGGTGAGGTATGCACTTGCCTTGGGCACGCAATTTAAGGGAGGGTTCACAAAATATAGTCCTTAAGATAAAAATATTTTTAAAATTCAAAATTAATGCCAAAAAACTATGAGGAACCAGGGGTGCCTGGGTGCTTCAATGGTTAAGTGTCTGACTCGATTTCAGCTCAGGTCATGATCTCACGGAACCCCGTGTCAGTCTCTGTGCTGGGCCTGTAGCCTGCTTGATTCTCTCTCTCTCTCTCTCTCTCTCTCTCTCCCTCTCTCCCTCTCCCTCTCTCCCTCCCTCCCTCCCTCCCTGCCTCCCTCCCTGCTTCCCTCCCTGCCTCCCTCCCTCCCTCTGCTCCTACCCCTGCAAAACAACAACCCAAAAACAAACTCTGTGAGGAACAAAATATGTGATCTTTATTTAGGATGGCCCTTGGTGTAAAATACAGTTCATTTAGGGGACCTTGATTAGTGACTGGGTGAGTCATTGACTAGTTGCCTGGGCCTCAGTTTCCCTTTCTGTAAATGAAGTTAGACTGGGCAGATTCTCAAGTATGGATTCTCTTAGGAGAGGAGAATCATCCCTCCAGACCTCACCTCCAACCAGTGTTTGAAACCCAGTGCTTGGGTTGTGTATCCGTTGAGAAGAGTCTTTGGCCAGAGGGCTTAAGACGTTCCTCTTCTGTGTTTATTAAGAAACACAGAAAGAATCTGTTCCTTTAGCAAATATTTAAGTAAATCATCTTATGTGGTAGTTAAACTAATGATATATTCAGTTTTGGGCTCATGGAACCATTTTAGTTTTCCATAGATTTTGAGTCTTTGCTCTTCTGTTATTAAATATTTGTGGTCTTCAGGAGTGGATTAAATTGGACGAAACTAAGAAACTGACTGGGCTTCTCATAGGCTTGGATTGGCTGGATTATCCCTACCACCCCCATCCCTGTTGCTTACTGTTACTTCAGATTTTGAAAATTGAGATTTTTTTTTAGAACTCTAGTACCTTTAATGCTGAATATTTGGTATAATGATTTTTAATTAAGTTTTAGGCAGTTGTTTCAGAGGGTGGCTAATAACTGATAAGAGTAGGCATTTATAGATAGAAAACAGTCCTCACCAATGGGATTGGTGAATTTTGCAATATGAAACATGCGATAGTATTGTTCTATGACTGTAGTTGGGTGTTTTGAGTTAGAGTGCATGCCCGAGTGTGTGTGTGTGTGTGTGTGTGTGTGTGTGTGTGTGTGTAGGTGTGGGCACTCATGTGGGAGAGCTTTTCTAATTTTTTTCTGAGACGTAGCTTGATCTGAAAAATGAAAAAAATTTACACTGATATGTTTAACATAAATTAAGATATTCATTTGTTGTTATTCACTTGGCTTAACAAAAAAATGGTTTCTAAAATTGTTTGCAAAATGATGATGTTCACAGAATCGTTTACTTTATAGACCACCCACTTGCCATGCGTTTTGTGAAACCAAGAAATGTTGACACAGTGTTATCATACAACCTGTGAATTTGCACAAACCTGTATTTCATCATTTCACATTTCCATATTTTTAAGTTTATTTTGAGAGAGAGAGAGAGTGAGCATCAAGCGTGAGTAGGCGAGGGGCAGAGAGAGAGGGAGAGAGAGAATCCCAAGCAGGCTCTGTGCTGTGAGTGTGGAGCCCGACGCCGGGCTCCATGTCACAAACCGTGAGATCATGACCTGAGCCGAAATTAAGTGTTCAACGTTTAACTGACTGAGCCACCTAGGCGCCCCTCACATTTCAGTTTTTAATCATTACTGAGTTTAATTCTGTTTGCCTGCTTTGAAGCAACATGAAAGCAACTCAGAGCACAATGTTTATAACCTTCCCCCACGCATTCTCGCACAAGGTATAACAAACAAATCTTGGCTTTTCTGGAAGTATTATTTGCTGCTTAGATGTTCTTTGACCACAAAACGTTAGCCAAGAAAGGGTAGGGTGAAGGTCATTTTGGATATAAGGAAAAGACTGAGAGGAAAAAACAAACAGAGACTTCCATCCATTGAATTTATTTTTTCATCTGCCAAATAGAGAAAACTGTGAAATGTGGTGTGTGTATTCCACCGTACATGTGGGAGAGGTAGAGTTGTGTGTACAGCTATTTCCTGTGTACTGGTAGATATTCATTAGATTTGCATTATTCACTTGATGAAGTGGAATCAGTTTTTGAGAATGTAAGTATGTTTGAGTTTTGCACGTTCAAATCATATGATTTGTACAGCTGCCGAAATACATGTAGTACTGTATTGGGTTTGGTGTTAGTGCTGTTATTGGTCTAACTGGATTATTAGCTAGTGGTATTTTGTGCAACGTGTCAGTAAAACGCTTGAAAATGTATCACCAGACTTATACTTACAGATTTATATATTATAAATATATTATGTACTAATATATTGTATACATTTGTAATAAGTGGAAATTTTAAGCAGAGGGATTAAAATACAGGTTTTATAAGTTATAAATATATTATGTACTAATATATTGTATACATTTGTAATAAGTGGAAATTTTAAGCAGAGGGGTTAAGATACAAGTTCTCATCACATCCTCCATGCCCCCTATTGGCATGTCCTGGGCGGCCTCTGGGATACGTGCACTCTACTTTAGAGACCACCAGCTTACGTCCAGATGCTCATGACTCCAGCCCTGGTATTGGGGCATCTTTAAAGTAGTGAAGGCAAAACCCCTTTAGGGTCTCTGGGTATGTTGGTATGTCTGTTCTTTCTGATTTTGACTTCTTACTCCAGTAATGGCCTCTTTGCCCGTCACTCACACAGCTTCGTGTGTCTGCCCTGATCACTGTCCTTGGTAGTCTTACCAGGTCACCTTTGTCCTCCTCTTAACAAGTCCTTTATTCCAGCCAGTGGGTCTCCTCTTCGTGCCTGAAAAAGTGTTGTGTGTTGTTGTGTTTTCTTTATAAAAAGTCCAGGTCTTTTTGTGAAGCTTCACATGGCCTTTCTCAATATCCTTCAAGGTCCAGTTCAAATAACAACACTCATGTGTACTTCAAGGCCTTCCACGACAGCTCCAACAGTGGCCTGTCACACCACTGATTTTTGCTCCAAGTTCTGTAATCATGTTTTTTTCATGTGTGTCTTTTGTTACTCCCAAGGAGGCTGCGGACTGCTTGAAGCTTGCATTCAAGACTTCCCTCCGTACCCTTGCCAGTGGGTTGGACTGAGGGGGCACTTGTTTTGTAGTGTTTAATGTGCTTCCTATGGAGGGTGCTACTTGTAAGCATTGCGGATCCTGAGCCTGTATGAAAATCAGGTAGAAGTTGCTTGGCAAAAAAATCCCACACATTTAAAAAAAATTTCTTTAATGTTTGTTTGTTTGTTTGTTTGTTTTTAATGTTTATTTACTTTTGAGGGAAAGACAGAGCATGAGCAGGGGAGAGGCAGAGAGAGAGGGAGAAAAAGAATCTGAAACAGGCTCTAGGCTCTGAACTGTGAGCACAGAGCCTGACGTGGGGCTTGAACCCATGAACTATGAGTTCATGACCTGAGCCCAAGTCGGACGCTTAGCCAACTGAGCCACCCAGGTGCCCCTAATGTTTATTTATTTTTCAGATTACACACACACACACACACACACACACACACAGGAGCCGGGGAGGGGCAGAGAGGGAAACAGAATCTGAAATCCGGAGCAGGCTCCAGGCTCTGAGCTATCAGCACAGAACCTGACACGGGGCTCTAACCCATGAGCCATGAGATCATGACCTGAGCCAAAGTCGGACACTCAGTCGACTAAGCCACCCAGGCGCCCCCCCCAATTTTTAAAAAATTTTTTAAATGTTTATTTATTTTTGAGAGAGAGAGAGAAAAAAAACATCCCACATGTTTTTATACACAACATAGCTTTTCCCCAACAACTTTGGCCGTTTGTGGACATCTTACAATCCTTCAGTAAATCTGTGGAATCCAGATTGAAAATTTGAGCCAAGAGTAGGAATCTGGGTCCTAATGCTGAAATTCAGAATGAAATCTCTTTGAGGCGCCTGGGTGGCTCAGTTGGTTAAGCATCCAACTTCGGCTCCAGTCCTGATCTCATAGTCTGTGGGTTTGAGCCCCACGTCGGGGTCTGTGCTGACAGCTCAGAGCCTAGAGTCTGCTTTGGATTCTGTGTCTTCCTCTCCCTGTCCCAGCTCTGCCTGCACTCTCTCTCATAAATAAACATTAAAAAAAAAAAAAAAAAAAAAGAATGAAGTCTGTTTGATATCACTAGATGTTTTACAGGACTTTAGTTTTCACATAACCACTTTTGCTCAGTTATTTTTCTTTTGGAAAAGTGATTTATGGTCAGAATATCCAGAGGTTTTTAAAAAAAATTTTTTTTAATGTTTATTTATTTTTGAGAGAGAGAGAGAGAGAGAGAGAGAGAGAGAGAGAGAGACAGCACAAGTGGGGGAGGGGCAGAGAGGGAGACACAGAATCTGAAGTAGCCTCCAGGCTCCAGGCTGAACTGTCAGCACAAAGCCCGATGCAGGGCTTGAACTCACAAACTGCATGATCATGACCTATTTGAAGTCAGACACTTAACCCACTGAGCTACTCAGGCGCACATCCAGAGGCTTTGTAGTGGGGAGTTTCATTATAGTGATATATTTGGGTTTGTACTGAAGAAAAGACAGCGAAAACAGAAGTAGTGTGGCCGAGGCCTGGGTTTCTGTGTGAACTGAGTGTGTGTGTGCATCTCTGTCCCTGAAGCCCCTGTGTGTCTCTTCAGGATGACCACAGCCCCTAAATAGAGTTGTGGATTAGTTGCTTGTAATGCATTAAGTATAAAGGCATTTAACTTGCCTTAGTTGCCAGATTTAATAATAATGATCATACCCCTTGATGATTTACTTTTGGCCATTGCATGGTTCCTTCACCCCACCAAACATTTTATTGAGAATTTCCTTTTTTTTCATGTTTATTTTTGAGAGAGAGAAAGCGAGTGTGCACACAAGTGGGGGAGGGGCAGAGACAGAGGGGTCATGATCCAAAGCGGGTTCTGCGCTGACAGCAAAGAGCCTGATGCAGGGCTCAAACTCATGAAGTTAGATGCTTAACTGAATGAATCATCCAGGTGCCCCTGGAGAATTTCAAATATACAGAAAAGAGGAAGGAAATACAGAGTGAACACCCATGCTATCCCCACTTGTATGATCCCAGGAGTCTATAAATTAACATTTTGTGTTATTTGCCTGTCGCATACCTTACAAAGAGCTTTTGCTCCCCTCTCCCCA
This sequence comes from Herpailurus yagouaroundi, assembly GCF_014898765.1. Lineage (NCBI taxonomy): Eukaryota > Metazoa > Chordata > Mammalia > Carnivora > Felidae > Herpailurus > Herpailurus yagouaroundi. The sequence goes on from NW_024412430.1 coordinate 221,967, forward strand.
ATAGATAAGCAAAAAACTCTGGAAAACTTGGAAGGATTTGTTGGAGGGCCAGGCTTTAGCTACCTACCCTGTTTTAGACTGGTAGATGAAGAAGGGCTTTTCTCCAGGTACATTTTAAGATTTCCATCTCAACAGGTGTTTACAACATTTTATAGTACTTTCTCCTGGACTCACCCTTTGTGTTTTGGCCTGGTTGTATTAGGGGGATCCACCATTATATGGTGTTAGGGTGCTTTCTTTTTCAGCTGTCACCTGGAAGCAGAGATTTGCACTTAACAGAAAAGCCAGACTCCCTTTCTCCCCAAGCCTTCCTACTTTTTAGTCTTCCGTAATGTACCTTTAAGGTGCCATCAGCATGTTTGCAGTGGGGAATAGTTTGAGCGTCCTTAGGTAGGAAACCAGGAAATAATTGTGCTAAAGGACTCTGATTTTGAACTTTGTATGACTGGAAACTGTCCTATTAGAGAGTTTAAGTTGGCCTCAGAGGCCATGGTTGGTTCAGGGATATGAAGTGCCAAAAAACAAACCTCTTTGAGGACCCTAGTGTGAGGAGGAGGCTCTCCAAGGCTGGGCCCTCCAGGAGCACAGCCTTTGTCTCTCGTAGGCGCCTTCTTGATGCCTTGAGCAAACAGCCGGTCAGAGCCTCTTACAAGTAAGGTGACCAGCCAGTGTATTGACACGCACAGACACAATAGAAAACTGCATTAGGAGGCAAGCCGTTGGGATTTGCAGTAAATATATTACAGAACACAAGTGACTTGCCGATACTGCTTGTTTAGCAGTTTGCAAGGGCAATGGCAGTATGGATTTTTGAATTAGAAGGGAAGGGCTGTTCTTTCTCTGTGCGGGAACATCTAGTTGATGGCTGGGGAGAAAATTGATTTAGAGCACAAAATGCAGCCGCCTTTATTTGTGCCATTTGAAAGGCTTCTATGGATTAGTGAGTGAAAATAAAAAGGTTGAGTTCAGCTTAGGAAAGGAGGTCTTAACATTGATCTGCATCTTGGTCTGGAATGGAGAGAAGGAAGGTTGGGCCACTGGGATGGAGGAAGGGTATCCGGTGTCCAAGCAGCCTGCAGCTACAGGTGCCCACTCGGTTCCTAGTTGTCTTTTTCAGCGCTTTGGATTTCAAAAGTCAGCATCTCGGGCTGATTGTTGTAGAGTAAGCTGATTTGGGACATCAGAGTGAGCAGTCATGGCCCCCATCCATTGAGTGCCCATGTACCCTAGGAGCTGTGTATAAGTCCTCCCAGCCTCCTTTTGTGTGGTTATTATTCCTGCTTACAAAAGAGAAGGAAGGCTAGTGGGGTAGGGGATGGGAACAGTGCCTACTCCATGTAGGTTAGTTGTCGGGAGTGAGTTTCTCACATGGGAGCAATTACATTGGTGCCTGGCACTTGGACACTTTGAAGGAAGAACACCTGTTCTTGAAATTGATTATCTAAATATATTATTGGTCGCTTTGAAACTATACCCTGTTGTTGGAATTCTAGGCCATGCTCCCATCTTGTTTTTCCAAAGCCCAACAGCTTCCTTCCTCCCTATATCTGAATCATTCACTTCTCATTATTTCCCCTCAATTACAAAGGTTTTTGTTTCCTTCTAAGATCAGAAGAATTTATCTTTAGGCTCAAAAGGAAATGTTTTTGTTTTGTTTTGTTTTGTTTTAAGTCACCCATTGGTAACCTCTGTTGTCTAAGCAATCTAGAGGAATTAAAATGCCTTATTTAGGCTAAGCAGCAAAATGTCTCCTTGCAAGGCAACGGTCTTAAGTATTTAATACAGCTACCATTGAGAATAGAGTTATGTGGAGTTTTTTTCATTTAAGGGGATGGAGGAGGAACAGAGAGGATTTGGTTCGTTTTGTGGAAGTGAGTTTTGGGGGGAAAAAAAGGATGAGAGCTTCATTTTTTAAAAAATTTTTTAATGTAGTGTGAAAGTTCATCTCTTAATTGGAAGAGAGATTTTGTCATCCTGAAAAAAAAAAAGGGAGATCAGGATTACCAGGTTCAGTTGTTGCTCGGTTTGAGAAGGAAAATGTCACCAGCCTTGGTGAGGTATACATACAGACCAGTGTCCTTTCAGCTTGAGTAGACACTTGTGTTATTTTCTCCACGTACTCCTTGGGCTTGGGATTTTTGTGGACTGTCACCTTCATAGCTGCTGCTTGTATGCTGGTATTTGGGGAAGCAGGAAAAAAAAAACACAGGAGGGAAAGCAGGGCCATTGGGATTAGACACAGTGGAAGATTAGGCTGTTGGCTCTTACTGCCAGGCACGATGCAGTAGAAACTGGACATCATCATAAGTGGGATAGAGGAGAGCACTGCTCAAATTGTGTTCCAGTTGTGCCATTACCTGCTCTCACACTTAATTCAAGGCTCGGCCACCTGCTGACATCTGTGTCCTGAGAAGCCCCATGTTGCTATCTCTGTGTTGAGCTTGAGAGAAGCAGTCGTGAAGTCCTGAATATCTGCAGGGGAAGCACGAGGTTCTGCACAACCCATTCAGCCTGCCATTTGGCCTGGGTTCTGGAGCCTTTTCCATTTGTGAGTCGCTGGCTCTTTTACAGTGCTCGGGCCACGAGCTCCTGCCTGCAGAGCCGGTCTCCTTGCACAGCTACCCAGAAGATTGGAATTGGACCGCTGAAATGTGTCCAGCTTCTGTACTTCTTAGCTGACCAAAGGCCAGAAGCATACCACTAACTCAAGAGGGGAATTGTTGACTTTTGAATCTCCTAAGAAATCTGTATTCCATAATAGACTTACCCAAGATGCTGTAGTATTTGTACATTAACTGAAGTACAGAAAGGTCACATTTTGACTACATGTTTGGCTTTCTCTAAGGGTACAGAGATTTTTGAGCTAGTTGTTGAATTCTGTATTCACTCTTATTCTTGACTAATGCATCAAATATGGCTTACCCACCTAAAGAGCCCAGGCAGATCAATGTCAGTGCACTGATAGAATATTGTGTAGCCATTGTTTTGGTTATTATTTTATCACAAGGTCAGATACCTCCAAAAAGCTGTGATTTTTATTTTTATTTTTTCTGATTAGCTTGTGGAATTACTCTTGTCAGTTTCCTTCCAAGTACTGAAATTGCTCAGGGTTTGTGTGGAATGAATCCCAATTGTTGCTTCTCAAATTAAAACAGTATAAAAGAGAAGGAGCTTTTGAGTAGACTTTGCACTGTGAGAATATTGGTATTGACACCATTTATAATTTGGAGTATAGTTTGAAGACCAGATTCTACTGTTTGTCGCATACTGGTTAATATGGCTGTAAAGAGGAGATGAATGTGGCTACTTTTCCAAGTCTATTACTCAGGAGGACTGTAAATTTGATTGGCTGTTACAATTCTAGCAGAATCATTCGATTTGAGAGCAATAGAAAGATAAGATATCCAATTACCCAAATGATTTGCAGGGTTAGCCAACGTTGTCATGGAGACACGAGTTGGAACAAATTAAATTTTAAGCAATAAAATAATCTTAAAGCCCGTCTGGGAACAAGAAAATTTGGCAGTGGCACTTACCTGAATTGAATCTTAGCTTGACACGATGTTGTTTGACATTGATATACTGTGGGGGCCTAAACTTATATATGGTGCAACGTTACCTTAAAAAAGGAGCTCCGCCAAACCAGTGAAGCGGGGAGGGGGTGGGAGGGGTGGGTATTAGTATAAAGTCAGGATATTAATGTTTATTCCATGGCCTAAATGATAATTAGGGTCTGCGTTCCCAGAAATATTTTGTATTTAAGGATTGAAATGCCTTAATAATGATTAAGCAGCATTAATTGGACACTTGGAAAAAAAAGATTTATTTCATAGCAGCATGCAGTTTCTGGAACTACTGCTGTTCCCTCTTTGTGTGTGTGTGCTCGCAGATGTAATAGAAATCGTGTGGATGTCTTTTGGTGGGGGTGGAGGTGTAAGTATGCATATATTTGCATGTACAAACAAGGAGATTTTGGCACATGCCCCTGCACTGCAGAGGATTCTCCGTATTCGTTAAAATTTCTACTTTGCAGTGCCGCGTGTAGACTGGAAAATTGCGTTCCAAACTTTAGCCGATGGCCTAAAACCTGAGTAAGCGTCGGTCTGGGGCTTAGGAGGTTATTTCCCCTCATTAATGTATTGTTTAACTGGTTCCTGGCTTGTGCTGCGGATTTGGAAACAGCCGAGTGGCCCAGAAGGAGGGAGGGGAGGGCCTTTTATCCACATGTCTATTAGACAGATGGAGATGAAAATTGGTCTGAGGTCAGGCCATTTGCAGTGTTCTCTCAGCCTTCGATTTTCCTCTCATCCTCACCACAGATCATCTCAAATGATTCAGTAATGACCAAAAGTGCAACATTGACCTTTATTCCCTGGTGGATTACTGTTTCACAGTCCAAATGGCAGGAAGTCTATTCTGTTCTTCCAGAAGGAGCTCAGCATTATTGAGGCAGCCCAGCCTGGTGGGAACCAGTGTAACAGAATACAGGGTTCAGTTTGGTTTCTGCTGCTCTGGGAAACAAGAATTGACATGTCCCAAACCCACATAATGAATGAAAGGGTATCTGGGATGCTTTCTAAAAACACACATAAGCATATAAATTGATTTGTCCATTTGTAAAAGAACTGGTGAGTTACAGGAGTAGTGACTTCTGGTGGCCTGTGGCTTATAACTTGTTTTCACATTCATGGCCCTGATTGTTCCCCCTTCTATGTAATGCTTCCTCAGTATAGCTTAGACAACACAGTGACATCATAACGCTGGTTCATTTTCAAATTACAAGTTGGCGTGACAACTCAGTTTAAGGGGACTCCGGGTTTTTCTTTGACGTGCTTTTAATTGTATATATTTTTGGTCAATCCATGTAACCCTGAATAAAATATCTCTCATGCAGCACCCCTACCCCCAAAGTGGCTTGATTGTTGTTTTGAAGAGTTGGTAATTTTTTTGTTGCTTAGATTTTTCCACAGATGGCATTGTGATGCTATGGTCAGGGTTGTTTTTTTTTTTTTTTTTTTTTTTTTTAGTAATTTAATTTATATTTAAAATGATATTCCTGTTTGCCTCCACTTGCATTGCTGAGTAAATACTCTGTGAATCTTTAATACACTAGTGAAGTCTGTCATCTAGAATCCTTGTACTTACCCTCTTCTAAATATTTAAAAACTTTTGCAAAAGGAGTATGCGTTGGAAATTTTCACCAGCATCCCACATTTCATTTTAATCACGATCTAAGATGCTTTTCAAGAAAATAATTTGTTTCTTGACTGTTGATTTCACTGTGCGCAGGTTCTTTTTCTACCTCAGTGGCTCCCAGCCTGTGATGGCTCCCCCTGCCCCCCATACTTGCTGCATTCTGGAGCTTTGTGGGCTTCTTCGATTGTGGATTGGAAAGAGAATCCCAGGTTCCAACTGGGAAAGGCCAGGAACCTTGTCTTCCTTCCCAAAGGACCACCTTTCCAGTAGCTCAGCCTGTGAGGAATAAAGCCCAGGGGTGGGACTTCCCAGTTGAGACTGAATTTGGGGCTCTGAAGGCTTTGCCTGGGTGCTCACCATCACAAACCTGTATCTAACTTGTGGCCATTCTGCTGCCATGCCACATGGCACTGATGGGCTAGGCCTCCCGGTAGGGTAGCTGCTTTCTTTCCCTAAGAAGTTGCTTTGGAAGAAGAATAGCAGCCGTCATGCATGTGTGTGGGTCATTCATCTGCAGCATGCTTTTTAAAGTTTGGGAACCCCTGGGCTGGAATTTCCTTTCCCACTATCTGGATTGGCTAAAGATTCCAACATGTTTAGGGAAATACTCAGTGCCCAACTATTTATTCAGTGATCTCCAAACAAGATGTGGGAAACGAGGCAATGGTTAATGGTAAAGCTAATAATGATGGCTAGGGCTTTATACAGTTAATGTGCACTGGTTGTTTGCTTTGTCGTGACGGAAGACGTGGAGATGGTGATTGTAGACGGTTGGAAGTCAGTACCAACCAAAGACAGGTTACACAGTTCTAAAAGGTAGGTGTTACTACATTCTTTTGGGAGGAAAATAATGTTAACAATTTTTGAAAAAGAACAGCCTCCTAAACCCCATTTTCAGAGGTAACTGGATTTTTGCATATTCCTGTGCAGTGTGCAGTCTTTGTCTTTACATAGGCATGTTTTATTTTCGTAATTGTAATTTTAGCCTTCGTGCCAGGATGATGTAGTCTGCTTTTCCTCCCACTAACCCTGCTATTGTATGATATTATCTAATTTCTCATGAGTTCCCTAATGACTAAGACCCGTGAAGAGGGTGAAAGGTGTGGGCTTGCTCTGGGTGTGTTCCAGGAGAGGCTTGTTCTCTTTCCAGAGCGAGAACAATAGGTGGTGACTTCATGGTCGTGTTCTGTGATTCACCCCATGGAATGTATCTTGAAAACCTTCTGTGGCATAGCAGTGCATTTTCCTTTAAGGGCCACCAAAAGCTGTCTTTTTCCATCACGGGACAAGTCCGTACTATTTCATGTGAGCAGCACTTGCTGAACTCCGTAACAAGGGTTTCTGAATAATGGAAATGTGCTGTTTGAGCCCTGAAACAGCTGCGATGCTTTTGTCAAGGATGCATCTTTACCAAAATGACAAATTAAAGCCCAAATGCTCTGCTTGGCAACAGTTGGGTCAAAACATTTAAGTCATTAATTAGAAGGAACTGAAGGGGGAACATTTTTACACAAATACACAGTGTTGCAGACTCAACTTCATCTTGGAAAATGCAACTGAATTCTTACAAAAAAAAAAAAAATGAGGGCAGCCCTCAAGTGGGGCCTGCCAGGCTTGTCATTTGCAAATAAATCAAAAGACCATCATTGCAGGACAGAGAACCAATGAATAGAGTTGCTTTGTCATTCTTTGATGGGCCCCACACTCAAGCCTGCTATTAAAAATGAATGCATTCAAGAGGCTCTGCATTAAGAACATAAACAATTAAGGGCACTTGAGTTGCTCTGCTGAGAGCTTTCTCCGGAGATGCAGGCCCCTACAATCTGCCTCACGAGGAGCCAGAGAATGGGAGCAATTAGTGTTGCTATCTCAGCCCCAGCAGCCTTCAGCAGGGGTTTTTTTTCCCTCTCCCCTTCCTTTTAACCCCTCCTTGTTTTCAGAGGAGCCGGGAGTGTGAAAGATGGGGAGGGGGGAGGATGGAGTATGCGCCCAGTTGGAAAGGGCTCAGGTTTAGAACACGGTAGGAGCTGCCAAATGAGGGGGAGGTAGGACATAAAAGTTATTATCTGCCAGTAATTGGTGACTTCTGTTCTGATTAATTGAGCCACTAAAGGGTTTCTGTCATCTGGTACTCTTTGTTTTGTTTTAATCATAGGGTTTAAGCAGGGGCGCGACTACATTGGCAGGGATGGAATCATTTAAATGAATATTGTTTGAGGTTTCCCACAGTAGGCAAATGTGCTCCTACACCCCCCCCCCCCCCCCCGGTTGTGTTCCTGCCTTGCTCTAATTTGGTAAAATTGAGTGGAGAAGGGCTCCGTGGCTTGTGGCAAGGCCTTGGGGGAGAGATGGGCCTGACCTCCCTACCTGCTTGTTTCTGACCCCAGACAGGTTTTGCTAACCTTTCAGCCCCTTCTCTCTGGGAACCTGTACAAATTGACAGGTGTGAGAGGGTCGACCCTGTTTGTGCACTAAGCAGTTGTCGCTGCAGCCACTGTCCTGGTGGACCATGTTTTCAGCGTGGGTTCCTGGTCCAATAGCTGCAGATCATCTGGGAACCTGTTAGGAATGCAGATGCTTGGGCTGCAGACCTCTGGACTCAGTCTGGGGGCGGGGGGTGGGGGGCACACAGTCATCTGTGTTTTAACAAGGCTTTCATGTGATCTCACTGCACCCTTAAGTTTGAAAACCACTGACAACCTCGTTAAACCATTAAAACCTCAAAGAGACACCAGACCCTTTCCATTTGGATTTCCCCAAAATGTGGTTAGTCATTTATCTACGTATTTATATTTTAAACAGAAAGCTACTCTGATTGATTAGAATATAAAATAAAATTATCTTTCCATTAGCGTACCTGTGAAGCAAGGTGCCATCATGCTGGGATGGCAGGTGGAGGTCTGCTAAATAGCCGACCTTCTGAAGAAGGTCTCCAGGCAAGGAGCCTTTCTCCTCCTGTAAAGGACAGGGCAGAGTATTGAAAGATTATTTACAGTGTTTTGCATATATCATTTTAGGTACGCAGTTTTTATTCAAACATCTTGAATTTTTCTTAGGTATATCAGATGTCATCTTTAGGATTATAGAAATGTATTCGTGGATGTGTTTTTGTGGAGTTTGCTTTACGGTGGAGCTAGATTGTCTGATGTTAGGGCTGACGCACTGATTCTCTCTGCCTGTGAAGGGGAGGATGAAAATGCAGAGAGTGGGGCGGCTACTCTTTATTTGCAATTTATTAACGGAGGTCTCTTATGAAATCCGTGCTCTGCCTTGCAGAGCACTTCTGCCGTATCAGTGACAGACTGGGGCCACTTGTTGTGGTACCATTGTTGGCTGAGGAATAACACGCTCTTGGCTTTGAGCTGCTGTGGTCCTGTTTGGCTGTATTGCTTAGCAAACAAGGCTGAGTTCATCAGCTTTGTTTCCGGTTTTGAGTGTGTCCCTATTTCCCACTTCTACTTCTTAGAGAAAGGACTAGGCAGAGAAAGTGGTTTCTAATCTTGCTTTATGATCCTGGGCCAATCATTACCTTTAGACATTGGTTTTTCCATGTGTGATAAGAGGGTTGTAAGAGGCTGGGCACACCCAAAGGGTTTCAGGGTTTAAGTCAGTGCCACTTGTCAGTCACAGGAGTAGTGAGTGGGTCTGACCATTCTTTTCTCCCTTCCCCATGTAATCATACACTTAAACAGTAAATCAAGGGTGGTGTTCCCAAGGCCACTGGAGGGGGAAAAAAAGCTACAGATAACCCTGCCACCCCAGCATAATTACTGTTTTTATTTTGGGTATCAAATTACAGTGCTTGGCCACATGCGTACTTTTTTTTTTAAATAGGCAGCCTAACACCACATCTTTGTTGTTCCCCTCCTGCTTCACCTAGTAAATGTGTTGGCCATTTAAGCATCATTATCCATAAAAATGACTTTAATGGTTGCTAGCCATGCCTTTGGGTTGATGTAGTATATTTAAGCATTCTGCTAGTATTAGACAACTGATATATCAGGAGGGCAAATGTTAAGTTTTTCAAAAACTCTGCAGATGGTTGTGATGTGTTGAACTGCTCTTATATCTTTACCTGGCTTTTTCTCTTTTGCTTTGAAGCGAGTGCCGCAGTGAACAGCTTCATGCATGGAATGCTTTTCATCTGAACTATTTCCTTAGGATAAATTCTTAGCTGTGGGAAGCTTTACCAAAGGGTTTGAATAATTTCATGCTCTTGAAACACATTGCCGAGTTCTTTCCAAGACGACTATACCAATTTACTCTGTCATCAGTAATGTTTGATTGTTCTGGCTTCCCAGAGGACTCATCATTGTTGGGTTTTATTAATTCTTTTTTTTTTTAATAAACTAACTTAACTGGTGCAGAATGACCCACCTTGGTTGTCAGTGAGATTGAACTGTTTTTTGTGGGTTTTTTTTTTTTCTGTATTTCAGGTTGTCAATTCACAGACTCAGAAACTTCCAGTCATAAGGGATTTAGAGATTATTTATTTCTTTTTTTGTATGCTTTGTTTTCATGTTCTTGCCCGTTTATCTGTTGCCAGACACTTCTTACCAACACTTTACTGTGTTTTTCTCTTGGCTTCCCGCTTGGTTCAAGGAAACCAAAAGATCAGTTTGCCAGCCCTCAGCACAAGCAGCATTTTTTATGATCCTTCAATTTGCAATTTAATGGTGGTGGAGTTTCCCCTCCCTAAGCAGACTTTGGGCAAGGTGCCATTCATTGGATTGCTTGGAGACCCATGGACAATTATTCTTAAGCAGTCTTCGCCCTGTTTTGTGCTTCACACAACACTCATTCTGTATTACTCTGTGTAGTGGAGAAATGGGCAGACGTTGGGGAGTGGACTCTTCAGGCTAGTAAGTAGATGGAAGGTATAAGGAGTATGAAAAACTGGAGAGCCGAGCTCTTCGGAATCATAAGATCCTACAACTTTTAAGTTCAGATGCCTGGAAGAATATGTGTTCGGTTCAAAAGCCCCGCAAAAATACTCCAGGGTTTGGTTCATAGCTGGCCTTGGAGGTATTTGACCATATTTAACTCAGTCAAAAAATACATGTACGTGGATCTTCTCCTTGCTTAGATATGATTTCTTCATGTGAACAAAGCCTTATTCAAACACTGTTTAGACACATCTTATCTGGTTGCATCTTGGTCATTGAGTTTAGGGTGTGTGGAGATTCCATTTTAGTTTTAGTGAAACATTCCTTTCAAAGTGTGTTGAATGTATACCGTGTGGTCAGTGTTGGTGGGGCAGGTATGGCGAGGAGCTGTGTCCCTGTTCAGTGGATGTCTTGTTCTCATGCTTCCCATCTTGCATGGAGAAGACTTTAATGCCAGAAAAAGTAAGAAACTGGTGGGAAACTGTGCAGAAGCTTTATGTAAATGTGATTTTAAACAGAGGCTTGGGGCGCCTGGGTGGCTCAATCGATTAAACTTCCACCTTTCTGCTCAGGTCGTGATTTCATGGCTTGTGAGTTTGAGCCCTGCATCAGGCTCTGCTGACAGCTCAGAGCCTGGGGCCTGCTCCAGGTTCTGTGTTTCCCCTGTCTCTCTGGCCCTCCGCCACTCATGCTCTGTCTCTCAAAAATGAATAAATTTAAAAAAAAAATTAAAAAATAAATTGACATAGAGGCTTAGTTTGGTAAATGACAGTAAATGCTGTGGAAGATCTTGAAGGGCCTAGACAAGTGTTTTTGGTGTTATGGGGCGGCTTCTGACTGGATTTGAGACAGGCCTTCAAGAGTCAGGGTAAGAGTATTAACACTTTGTCTTTGTTTTTTTTTTCCTTCAAGTTTGTTTATTTTGAGAGAGACAGAGAGCAAGTGGGGGAGGGGCGGAAAGACAGAGGCTCTGAAGCGGGTTCTGTGCTGACAGCAGAGAGCCCTATGCAGGGCTTGAACTCAAACTGTGAGATCGTGACCTGAGCCGAAGTCAGATGCTTAATCAACTGAGCCACCTGGGTGCCCCAAGAGCATAGCACTTTGTAGTAGTGTAGCTATAGTTGACATATTTGCTCACTTGATTCTGATGAAACACTAAAGTAGGTTGGCAGAGACCTGGGGCTCAGCAGTTGAAGTGACTTCCCTGAGGACACCTCCTACTCATTTGCTGAGATGCAAACCCAAGTTTTTGGATTAGGAGAGCCAACCCTGGTATAAGCAAATCAGTATGGGGAGTTGGCATTGACAAGGAGAATTGAAGATCTTTCTGGACAGGCAGTTTGGATTCCTGCTTCCTGCTTGCTGCTTCAGTGTGGCAGTTATTCATGAAGTAAGGTTTGATACTGGAGCCTTTCACCTGCTGGTTAAGCTTCTGGGCACTAAGTTTCCTTGCAAATCTGGTTTGGGGAAAGCTCTTGAACGCTGACTTAATGTTGTTGCCTTATGTGGTGTCAGAAATACAAGCACAGGGAAAGTTTATTTATAAGCGTTACGACTATTAGCAGGGACTGAATATAATCTTCAGCTTTGGGCAGGAGAAGGATTTCTAGGTGGAAAATATGGTTAGCCTTCAGGTTCCCCCCCTTGATCGCGCCCCCCCCCCCCCCCGCCGGAGTTGTCCAGCCCTCGGAAGACGTAGAAGGCAGTCTTGAAAGAGTCACAGAACTTTCTCAATCCCTGCTGAAGCAGGGTCACGCGTCCAGCTTAACCTGCTTGCAAACTCTGTGGTCAGGAATTAGAAGCACAAGTGGAAAACTGCACCTTGTTAATTTGTGCTAAATGAAAGGTCTTATCAGAATATCCTTGCATTCAGGCAAGAGGTAATACTGAAGAATTATTGTCAGTTTTTATGCTATCATCCACACTGTTTTATTTAAGGGCTGGGAAGAATGTTTATGAAACCGTCCTGGGTGGGGGGGGGGGGGGGGTATTTTAGAACGCCCAGAGCATGCTATCAGGGAAGCAAGTGGCATCCTCGGGAGGGTAGGTACTTTCTTTGTGGAGAACCAGGGCAGCTGGAGGAATGTTGATAAGTCAGAGGTGAGATCTGAATTCAGCTTCGTGGCTCAAAATCCAGCTCACATGTCCGAGGATAGTTTAAGATGAGGGCTTTGAGACCTGGCAGAGGAGGGGACAGCTGGGATAAGAACCTCCTCTGTTTTTCTTATTTCCATTCTTTCTCCAGATCATTTATTGCGAATTCCTGGGGCAGATGGTATGGCTTTTGATGTTTCTTCATTGGTTTGAGCTTTGATCTTTAACCTTCTTCTGTTTTTGTTCTTACCTACTCTCCCCTAATTTATATTGTCTCTGCTTTAATCTGTACTTTTCTCCTTTTGTGTTTAGTAACTTTGATATTATTAAAGGTTCGTGAGTTCATTCCATTCAGAGTCTTAACTGTCCCCTGGCAATTAAGTTTAGTTCTCCCTTAAAGCCATTTTATGTAATAACACATATAATTATTACAAATTACATCTTCTTAAACAAAATAAATTCCATTAACAGCCCTAGAAGAAAATTAAGAATGGCTTCTATAATTTTGGGGTGTTCTAACCCTGGCATGAAAGCCAGGAACACAGGAAAAAATTCTTTATTGTGACCACATAAAAATTTAAAGTTACGGCAAAAAAATCCATAGTAAGCAAGGTTGAAAGACAAGTGGCAAGCTGGAAAAACTATGGGAAAGGGTCAATATTTGTCATATGGAAAGGAGTATTACAAAAAGCGATGAAGAAACACCAAAGGAAAAATAGAGAAAAGGACATATAATGTGGATCAATAAATAATATGAAAAGATGTTTAACTTAAGGGAGAATCTAATGCAAATAAAAATAAGGTCATTTTTTAAAATCTACTAGGTGGATAAAGATTTTAAAAAGGTCAACAAAACCCAATATTGACATTGGGTAGGAGAACAAGCCCCCTCATAGACCAATGATACTGTAAATTGTTACCTTCTCTGCTGGGTACTTTATCAGCATGCATTACAATGTAAAATATGTATACACTTTGACCTAGCAGTTTTACTTCTAGCGATGCCTTTTTATTCCACACAGAGTTTGTAATTACGGAAAATTAAGTGAAGTATGAATATCTACAGATACCAGGAGTGCTTAAACACTAGCATGCTTGTATAGTGGATGGTGTTCTTTTTTTTTGCTTTTTTAAGTTCATTTATTTATTTTGAGAGAGAGAGTGCCAGCGAGCACATACAAGCAGGGGAGGGGCAGAGAGAGAGGGAGAGAGAATCCCAAGCAGGACTCCCCCACCCCACCCCCTGGACTGTCAGCGAAGAGTCCAACACAAACCGTGAGATCATGACCTGAGCCGAAATCAGGAGTCAGATGCTCAACTGGCTGAGCCCCCCAGGCGCCCGTCATATGTGTATTAATTGGGTGGAAAGGTACCCATATACGTTTCTTTTTCCTAGACATAACATATTATGGAAAAGCAGTGTTTATAATGGGACCTCTTTGTGTAGAAGTAGCTGTTTCCCCTCTGGGCTTGTGTGCACATATATAATGAAAGTCTGGAATGATGCTTTCCAGAATCACCAAAATGTTAACTAATCATGGATGATAGACTTAAGGTTATTTTAACTTTCTTTTTTATTTCTGTATATACAGCTGTGTGTGTGCCTGTGTATGCTCAAAGTGAGCATATATCATCTCTAAAAGTGGAAAATCTTAGGAGAAATTTTGAGAAGGGGAAAATACAGAATACTGTTGGAATGTATGGAGTGGAAGCTGACGACCTACAAGTCCACAAAGGGCATCCCTACTCCTTCACACGTACCCAAACATATAGTGCAGAACCCTGTTGTGAAAGAAAGGGAAGCCCGCCCATACTTTCGAGGAGAACCATGACCTTGAGTTAGCTTGAGTGTGTGGCTGTGATCAAACGAGCTGGGTGGGGCTCACCCAGTTCTGTTTTTGCACCTGGTACAGCTTCAGCCTTTTTGCATAGATCTATTTGCCCCGCTGGTTAAAGCAAGGTCACGGGTTTGCTCTCTGTGCTAGTCATTTCCCCCTTTCTTCCAAGGCAAGGTCTGTATGTAACCCTATCTCATTGGTGGTCAGGGAGAATGGTTGGGTTGGCCTAAGTCCCATCCCATAAAACCAAAGGCCTTGTTGCTCATTTAACTGGAATCATCTTGGAGGACAAAGGCAGCTCTTTTTAATGTACTTGATTACACAGTTCCCGAGTTTTCTACTTCATCTTACTTATTCCATTCTCGCTTTCTCAAGGGCATGGTCTGTGCACTTCATAATTTTCTTCTCCTCATGTTCCTTTTCATTGCCTAATTCGGTAATAGAGGTGACATTAGTAAGCATTGACAGAAAATGATGAAATAAATAAGGTCAACGCTGGGACTCTTTTAAGATGACTTTTTTTTTTTTTTTCTCCAAGCGGAACTGGTTCTTCAGAGTTCGAAGAAAGCATAGCTGCTTTGCAATGCTGGAGGATGTTGGAGGTGGGGTGGGCAGGTAGATTCTCCCCTAGGCTGGAAGCAGAGCACCTTTATTTCTTCTCTTGGCCAGTTTGTTCCTTAGAGCAGAGGGACTGCTGTGGATTTGGACTCGAGGCAGGGACTTCCGCTTTCTTTACAATAGTCTGTGCCACAGACACTCAGGACACATTTTGTTATGTTCAGCTGACCCTTGGGCTCTGTCAGGGAGGTGTTTGTATTTGATGCTGAATTGTGGGCAAACTTGACAAATACCTAGAACATCTCAATATGACCCTCATGTTGGTCTTGGGTTCTGTTTCAGCAATGTTTTTCTTGGCTTGTTTGAGACAGCGAGACTCAGTGAAGGCTACTAACGTTGAAGTCGAATATGAGTTGTATAACAGGTGGGACAAGCAAGGGGGCACCCTTGCTTGGGTGCCTCAGTGGGTTGAGCATCTGGGTGGCTCAGTGGGTTGAGCATCTGACCTTGGCTCAGGTCACAATCTCACAGTTCATGAGTTTGAGCCCCACATCGGGCTTTGTGGTGACAGCTCAGAGCCTGGAGCCTGCTTCAGATTCTGTGTCTCCCTCTCTCTCTGCTCCTCTCCTGCTTGTGTTCTGTCTCTCTCTCTCTCTCAAAAATAAATAAACATTAAAAAAACAAAAAAAGAGTGGGGACAAGCAGGAAGAAGGTCTGTGGGCTCCTTTCTTCTCTCTCGCTCTCGACTTTGTCTTGAAAGCTAGATGGTGTTTGACCGTGCCCCTGCCCCGCTGGCCTCTGACACCAGTAGGAATAAACTTGCTGTAACAGTGTAAATGTGTGGTGGTACACCATAATTGAATAAGCGTACAAGGGGCTTGGCAATCACCAGGTTAAAGGATCATACAGCCTTAAACCATGCAGATTTCCCAACTCAATTAAACTACCCATTATCTTTTCTTTAAGTGACCAATAAAGCGTGTGGTTATGTCTTACTTTGCAAGTGGGATTAATATCTGCTGTTTATCTCCAGATAAATATTAGCACAGGCTGGGAAAAGCCAGTTTTATGCCCTTGAGAGTGAGGTAGTGGAGGGCTCAAGTGTTGGGCATGAAGTTTTATCTTTCTGAACTGATTATGAAGTATACTAAACATTTATCTGGCTTTGTCTTTATAGACTGAAATCGCCAAGAGATTGAATACAATTTGTGCACAAGTCATTCCATTTCTGTCTCAGGAAGTAAGTAAAACTGTTCAGCTGTTAAAGTGCAATTATGTTGCTTCTCTGTTTGCAAATTAGCTAGTTTTAAGATGTTAATTTTATCACAAGGAACAAGTGTGAAGAACATCTGTTACAGCTGAAGTGTGTAAACCCCCTGCTATTCCATCTCACAGATCTGAGGGCACACTGTAAAAGTGGTGACAATAGCTCAACCCCAAATTAATTTTTTTTTCCTGTGGAAGACTGCAAAATGACGATCAAACAGAACAGCTTTTCTTTTCTTTGACGAGTAGTATAAGCCTGGTAGCTGCTGCTGATTCAAGTGTCCTTCCTCTAGAGAGCTTTTCCTTTGCTGCGTTTTCAGAATAGTTCCATCAAGGTTGACTTGACCATGAAAGCAGGTATCTCATTGGTTGGTCCTTTTACCTCAAGTCAGGTTGACTTCACGCTATCCACGGAGGAAGCGGATGGATGGTCATACTCTTCAAGTTTACTTTCGGATACATGCCGATAAATGCTACACTGTTTTAAGTGTGTACAGGATGCATGTGTCTTGAGACCGAAAAGCTAGAATACTGGGTGTCTGTTCATGTTGGTATCTGCTGCTCCTTGCTGGATAGCACCCCTCTGCCTTTTCCTGCCTAAAACATCTACTTGATGTTACAAGTTCGATTTGTTAACCTTTGGCATCATGTTGTTAGACTTGAGTAATCCTGGTTTCTGCTAAAGTCTCATGCTTCCCAGAACAAAGATGTGGCTTTGTTTTTATTTGTGGGTGGAGTTGGGAGGTTTCCAGTGTGTGAACTAATTGTTGAGGGGGGTGGGGGGTCCTTCATTTTCCCCTCAGGAGGATGAAAAATCTAAAGGCTAAAGAAGGAGAGGAATTCCCAGAGTTCCCAAAAACTGCTGGTGGGTTGAGATTTGTTGGCCAGAGAAGTAATTGAAGATTTCACGTTTAAATTTTCAGTATAGAAATGGGGGTTTTAAACTAGCTGTAAACTTTACCTGTTCAAACTTACAACAAACCCCTTTTGCAGGCCAGGGTGATCTTCCGAATCCCATACTATTGATTTTCTAAGGCTTCGGGTTATCAGTTTGGATGTCCTTTTTGACTTTTCTATCATTCCAAGCCCCAAATTCCCATCTGAAGTTAAGCGGGGACTAGTGTTGGTTAGAAATAGCGAAGTGCCCTTCTCTGTTTTCCTTTTCCTGCTGTGTACTTGTGTTCTGTGAAATAGCAGTAAGTGCTTGAGAACCTTCACATTTGAATCCATATTCTCCTTGATCTGCATTGCATGTGCCTTGGTGTTTTTGTTGTTGTTGGAAGGTACAGTGAAGTTCTTTGCTAACACTTTTTCTTCTCTTTGTTTTCGAAGCATCAACAACAGGTGGCCCAGGCCGTCGAGCGTGCCAAACAGGTGACCATGGCAGAGTTGAATGCCATCATCGGGGTACGTGGCCTTCCAGGTCTACCTCCTACAGTGTGTATAACCAGCTTTCATTTCTTATTAATTTGATGGCTTAATCTGTCTACCTATCTGTATAGTGTTATGTGGTTTAACATTGGCCTGTTTGATAAGTGTGGGGGAGGGGGGCTTAGGTATGGCAAGGTGTGTAGGGGAAATACAGAGGAGCATAAGGAAGGTGATAGCAACATGTTGAGGAGGGGAAGAAATACCTACTTTTCAATGGGAACATAAGTGCCGTGTATCCTCTGACACTTAAATCACCCTTGCTCTATTAGTTAAATCAGAGCTTCAGGTTAGAGTTGTACATACTTCCCTTACTTCTGGCTTTTTTTATACCTTTTTTTATACCTTTGGATCACAGAGAGGTCAAGACAGGTCTCAGAATTATCCCTTCTTTGGTCATCTAGGGTATTAGACCCAATGTAACTGCTCTTTCCCTTTCTTGTGCCTCCTTCCTGAATTTTTAAGTGGCACCCCAATGAAAAGGGCGCTCTCTTGCCGTTGAAGAAGTGATAATTGTCTGCCCCAGTGCTCTCTAGCCTTTCACCAGGTTTCTGCTCTCCTGCCTTGAGTTCAGTTAGCACTCCATGCTGGCGACTGCTTGTCAATCACAGGTCATTTGCTCTGCATTAATGAGCCCAGTGAACCATGCGGTCCATCCCCTGCATGAGCCCTTCCCCCGCCACTGCAGGACCCTGGACGGTTCTCATGTTTGCTGCCCTTCCAGACTAAGCCAGAGAAGTAGCTGAAACAAGGGACCATCCTTTCTGATTTTATTCATATGTGACTGCCTTGAGCGGATTCAAATCACTCATTTATCAATTTATGTTAATTGCTTGTGAGAAGATGCCCTGCTGGTCTTTATAGTTCCCTCAGACACTTTGTAATGATAATTAGACATGCTGCTGTACGGATTAAGAGTGCCATAGTCCAATGACGGCCACAGACAATGGAACCAGTTAATCCATCAGGGTTTAAAATTACATCCCAACTGGAGATGGAGAAAAAACATAAGAGCCAAGGAGGATTAAAGAATGAGCCTCAGCTTGAAAACTCTCCTTTCATCAGTTTCTCAATTGCGGATCTGCAGTCGGGTTGCCTGTGGTAAGCTATTGGCAGTCAATTAGGTGAAATAAACTGGGAGGGTGACCTTCATTTCCTTTTAATAGCTTTTTCCTCCCCGAAATGGGGAGCTTCAGTGGATTTTCAGCTTAAATTTTATTCAAGCTGCTTTATTACACTTGACAGCTTAGCTCTGCATAAACAATTCTCCCCTCCTCCTCTTTCCCCCAGACCCAGGCTCTGCCTTTCTCCCCCTTTAGATCACATTTTTGACTGTTACTTAGTGGGCTCTCTAATCACATTTCAACAAAAAACACAATTACATCTGCGTTTGTCGGCTGCCTTCTGTACCCTTTTCTTGTGTAATGAATTGCTTTATTTCAGAGATCAAATCAAATATTCGCTGGTACTTTTGCATGTACCGTGTTTGATTAGCAAAGACTAATAGCAAATTGTACTTGTAGCTCGAGCACAGAAATTTTTTAACCCAAATGAATGAGGATGGAAAAGCCTGTTTTGATTAAAGAAAAACATATGCAAAGCAGTTCTCAAGTACCCAGTTAAACTTTGTGGAACATGTTTGTTTTCTGATAGTCTCTCAATTTTTACATATCATCCTCGTACCTACAAATTCTCAAAGGCAATGCCCAGTCCTACACATTAGAAAGGAGGAAATTGTATTAACCAGATGTTTATAGGTAATACCCACTTTGAATTGAATCAGAAAATAAAAATAGCAGGTTGCTCTAGAAGGGCAGATGAATCGCTAATTTTATGAATGGCTTTCATCCAGGAAACATGTTGTTGAGATTATAAAGGCAGATTAGCTCTGATAGCTAGCAACAATAACTCAAATCAGTGAATTGGGCCTAGCACAAAACTTAATGCCAATTGCATGTCTCCAGCATGTGCAGTTTTTTATAATTGTAATTTTTGGCTCAGTATATTAATTTATGTCAGAAGGCTCTTTTAAAGTTCGTAGTGATCAATAATTATCCTGCAACCGTAAGTTTCATGCTCTGGCATATGCTTGATTTTTGCTTGAAAGGAATTGTGCGCGTCCCGGAAAATTGAAGTAGCATAAAATTGGGTTGACAATTCAGTGGACCTTTGCACCCCTTCATTGAACATGCAGTGTGTCAACCTGTCTCCCCAGAGGGGAGGAGGCTCCGGGAGGCTGTCTGTTCCTACAAGCAGCAGCTGCGCACAGAGTAAATGCAGCCCGGTTTGATAGCAGCTGTCAGTATTGTTCAGGAACGACTCAGGATGAAGAACAATGGGAGAGGCCACGCTCTTCGTCTGCATCGACTTTCAGGCTAAGAAAAGAAATAGTAATTTAACGGTTTAGACATCTATTACAAGTGTGAAAGATCATGAAAGAGTAGCCTTTAAAATGCAAATGAGCCGAAACATTCTCATTCCCTTTAAGGTACAATCAAGGGGGCTTACTGCTTGCTTGGCAGGGCTAAAGACATTTCTCTTTAGCAAACTTGGAAAAAGTGAAATCTTCTCAAGGACACCAAGCTTCTAAGGTAGGCTCAACTTGTGTCCTGGGACTCTGGACGGTCTTGGAGGAGGACGAGAGAGGTTCAATTTTTTGTGTCCTTGAGTGAATTAATGATGCCCATTTCTCAGCAGCGTAGCAAACTTAGTTCTCGTACCTGACAAAAACCACTGAATTTTAAATCTTTTCCACTACAGATAGCACATGCCTTTAACTTACAGATTACTGGTATTTAAGAAAGATAAGTCTCTTTGATACTTGATATTTGGAGAAACTATTGAAATAGTTTGGCCATACTTTTTTTTTCAACAGTTTCACTGATAGCGTATTTGATAATTGGTGGAATAATTGCAACCCTGATTCCTGAATTTTGCTTTTTATAAGCTCTTTTGCTATTAAACAAGTTACGTTCTTGTAGCAATAGAAAGTATTTAATAATGCAGAGATCTTAATAGGCACAGTGTTTATATGGTTTGACACAGCTCACTTGTGCTTTAGAAAACAGGTGGGAACGGAAACTTACTGGAGGCCTTGTTTTTTTTTTTTTAATTTAATCAATTAAATTTATTTATTTTTTACATCAGGACAGTCTCCATGATGTAAGCAGTCTTCCTCAAAAGATTTTTTTTCTTTGGGGCACGTGGGTGGCTCAGTCGGTTGAGCGTCCGACTTCAGCTCAGGTCATGATCTCACAGCTTGTGAGTGCGGGCCCCACATCGGGCTCTGTGCTGACAGCTCAGGGCCTGGAGCCTGCTTCACATTCGGTGTCTCCCTCTCTCTCTCCTTCTAACCCACTCACATTCTGTCTCTGTCTCTCTCAAAAATAAATAAACATTAAAAAAAAATTTTAGAAGATTTTTTTTCTTTTTCCAATTTAGAATTCTGTTAAAAATGCTCAAAACAAGATATGTTTTTAGATGACAACAGTTTTGGGAATAGTTAATGTCTTCCTGAAGGCAGGGAAAATGATTCAGTGACTCTTCAAGATCACCTTTCCTTATATTATTTGTGGAGTTTGGCACTAAGAACTTTTCTTCTACTTGCTATAATAATAATTGATTTTCATTGAGATTAATTTCCAGATAATTAGTGTTATCTTTTAATGGGTTTATGTCACATGTAATTAATATAGATCACGTAGATGCATATATATTTGTACATATGGGCTTTTTAAAAAATTGAGGTATATTTTATATTGTTCTAAATTGCACCAATCTTTTTTTTTTTTAATTAAAAAAAGTGTTTGTTTATTTTTTGAGAGAGAGTGAGTCAGTGAGGGGCAGAGAGAACCAGGGACACAGGATCCCAAGTGGGCTCTGTGCTGACAGCAGCAAGCCCGACGCGGGGCTCAAACTCATGAACTGTGAGATCATGATCTGAGCCAAAGTTGGATGCTCAACTGACAGAGCCACCCAGGTGACCCACACCAATCTTTTTTTTTTGTTTTTTTTTTAAGGTTTATTTATTTATCTTAGAGAGAGAGAGCAGGAGGGGCAGAGAGAGAGGGAGATGGGGAGAATCTCAAGCAGGCTCCCTGCTCTCAGTGCAGAGCCTGACTTGGGTCTCACATTTAGGGACCATGAGATCATGACCTGAGGCAAAATCAAGAGTTGGATGCTTAACTGACTGAGCCACCCTGGTGCTCGTGAATTGCACCTATCTTACACATATAGATCACTTTGGTGTGTGCACATACCCTGTACCCCACACTACTTTCGCAGTGCAAGTTTTCTCTTTCACCCCAGGAAGTTCCCTTGTACTTCTTCTCAGCCAGTGTTTCTCTACTCCCAAAGAAAGATGGTTTTGTTTGTTTTTTGTTGTTGTTTTTGTTTTTTTGAGAGAGGAAGAGAAAATCTAAAGCAGGCTCCACACACAGCATGGAGCATGACTCGGGGCTCCATCTCACAGCCATGAGATCATGACCTAAACCGAAATCAAGAGTCAGACGCTTCACCAACTGA
The DNA here is from genome assembly GCF_014898765.1 of Herpailurus yagouaroundi. NCBI lineage: Eukaryota > Metazoa > Chordata > Mammalia > Carnivora > Felidae > Herpailurus > Herpailurus yagouaroundi. The sequence goes on from NW_024412430.1 coordinate 243,757, forward strand.
GCCAGCCAGGCGCCCGGTTGCTTTTTGATGAGCCACCCAGGTGCCCCAGTTGCTTTTTGATTGAAAAATAAAAAATGATTGGCCAAGTGTAATTTAAAACAAAACAAAACAAAACAAACCCTGCATGATTGTATGTCCGCTTCCATCCGAGTACTGGCTGCCCAACTTCATGGTGTTCTGTGCTCATCTTTCTAAGAGCATTTGCCTTGTGTTACCTTGGACAGAGCATAGGTCTAGGATCAAATGGACTTAAGTAGGACGCTTGGTGCTACCACTCTGTAGCCTTATGACCCTGTACAGTCAGTTAACCTCCTTCAGTGTCACCATCTATAGATGGATAATACCTTCTACCTTGCATGGCTTTTGTGGGGATAAGACCTTGACTGGCAGCCTTTACCCAGTATGGTGTCCTGACTCCTTGAACTGCAGTTCTGTCTGCCTTGTCTCTAAGTACCTGCAGCAGATCTGTGAGTCCATTTGGCTAAGTGCCCATGAGGGGTGATGGCTGCAAGTAGCGGGTCACCTCCCCTTTTGTCTTTTCTAGTGGTTATATGGGGTGTCAGTATTTGAGATTAGACCCATCCAGACGCTCTGCTCCTGCCATTCCGTTGTCGTGCATGAATGACTTTTAATAAGGAGGCAGCAGTGAAGAAATGTTGGCTATTTGACTTTAGATGAGCAAAATTAAGGTTCAAAACAGAGGAAAAAGTTAAATTTGGTGAACAAATGGAGAGAAAATTGAGAAGCAAAAGTGAGGATAAGACCCCGTTGGCTTCCTTAAGAGGAAGGGAAACAAGGCTTTCGCTGGCACTGAGGGATTGCACAGATCATCGTGATGGAATTGGAAAGAGAGAGAGAAGGGGTGACCAGATGACCGGGGCGGGGTTGCCCTTCCCATACCACAGAATGCCTGATATTTGATAGCTGCCCGAGTGCTGACGTGTTGGATGTAAGAACATTTGAGCAATTTCCCGTAGCAATGCCTGTGAACTTCAGGAACTCCGAACATTTAGGGTTAATGTAGGCCACCTTGTTTTTCCTTTCTTGTTTATTTGGATCTTGTCTGACTTAATTTTCCATGAATAGAACTTCTGCCAAGGCCTTTGAAGCTGCAGTTACTGGTCAGATGTGTATATTCCTGCTTCATAGGCAAACTTATAATTCTCTATATTTTGAAACAACTCAGTATGAAACGAAAGAAGTCTGGGGGCTTTTGTGATGTCTGACTATCTATGTTTGTGTAGGGGATGGCTATGAATACAAACTCCTGATGTGTCTGTAGTAGACTTCCTGTCCTTAAGAGATTGAGTTGTAGACCTACAGGCTCCCCATTGTTGCATGAGGTGATTGGTTTAAGGATTAGCAAAATGTTGGATTATTTTTCTCCTCCGGCTGTAGCTGTCAGCTATCTATAGGATTGTAGTGTGTGAAGTTTAAGAGGATGAGGTTAACCTCTTATTCTTATGAGTATGCAGTTAATCCCTGGAAAGCCCATCAATAACCCAGCTGTAAGTTTCTTTATAAAGCAAATTTGCCCTAGGAGAATAATGCATAGCCTGCTACCAAGAGGAGAAAATGAAATGGCTACAACAAGCGTGGATCTTCTAGCTCTGCTAACTTACATTTAGTGATACACCCTCCACCTAAATTCTAGTGGTCCAGCCCGTTTATTAATTTTCCAAGGAGAAGGAGCAATATTGCAAAGTCTGTTACATGTATCCCACTTCTTTGGTTCAGGTTAGATTTTTACTGAGAGTTGATGTAGGTATGTCTGCCAAATGCAGGGCTTGGGTTCAAAGTCTGGGTTCTTCCGAATAGTCTGTGTGCTTTTTAGTTATTAGAAAACTTGTTGAGGCATTGTTTACTTTTTCATTTACCCGCATCTATTCATGTGATCTGTACTTGATTCCTTGGAAGAAGACATCATCATGTTTTCTCTCTTTTCAGAGTAGAAAGTAGAGCACCCCATGTTAAGAGTTCGAATTTTGAGCAGACGAGGTAGCCGAGTGGTTAAGGCAATGGACTGCTAAGAGTTAGATTTTGGTGTTTTTTTAAAGTTGATGTATACTTTACATACCATAACATTCGCTCTTCTAAAGCATACGAATCAGTGGGTTTTAGTATATTCACAAACTTGTGCAGCCATCACTGCTAATTCTAGAACATTTTTATCACTTCGAAAAGAAACCGCATGTCCATTAGCAGTTACTCCCCATGCCTCCCACCCCCCAGTCCCTGCAACCACCGATCTTTCTGTCTCTATGGGTTTGCCTGTCCCGAACATTTCATGGAAAAGGAATCCTATAACATGTGGCCTTTTGTGTCTGGGTGCTTGCACTTCGCATGAAGTTTTCAAGGTTTATTCATGTAGCATGTACTGTAACCCTTTTTACTCGTGAATAATATTCCATTGTACCAATATATCACATGTATTAATCCAGTCATCAGTTGATGGACATTTAGGTTGTTTCCACCTTTTGGCTGTTACGAATAAAACACAGTGAATGTTGTGTACATGCCGTGTGGACGCATTTTCTTCTCTTGTGAGTCTAAGCCTACAAGTGTAATCACCGAGTTATGTGGTTACTCTGTTTAACTTTTTGAGCAATCGCCAGATTGTTTCTTAAAGTAGTGGATGGGAATTCCAGTTTTTCGACATTTTCTCCAACATTTGTTCTTGTCCATCTTTTTGATGTTAGCCCTTCCAGTGGGTGTAACATGGTATCTTGTTTGTGATTGAGATTTGCATTTCCCTGATGGCTACTGACATTGAACATCTTTTCATCAAAACTTAACATGGTTTTAGAAGTGGATCTACCTAGGGGTGCTTGGGTGGCTCAGTCGGTTGAGCATCTGACTCTTGATCTCTCCTCAGGTCATGATCTCACCAGTGATTTATGAGTTCAAGCCCCACGTTAGGCTCCACGCAGCACAGAGCCTCTTGGGCTTCTGTCTCTCCTCTCTGCCTCTCCCCAACTTGTTTTTTTTCCTCTCTCTGTCTCTCTCTCAAAACTAAATAAATAAATATTAAAAAAAAGAAGTGGATCTACCTAAATAAACATGGTGTATTAAAACTTACTCTAATTCAGGCCTTTCAGTCCTAGTGCTCTCTGAGTATTGTCACCACTGTAACCGTCATCTAGGGCAGGTGGGACGAACGAGGAAGTCGGTGATGCAGGATGAGTTGGCTTTTGTGGATTCTCTGAAATGCAAAAAAAATAAAGATGAGTTCAGATCCTCTTTAGAAATTTCGCCCTTCATCCTGGTGCCTGCCTTCATATAGGCTGTCCATTTTGCCTGCATCATTTTCTGTGCGCTCCTGCATTGAGATGAGGCCTTGAAGTGGATTGGGTTTTGTTGTTGTTGTTGTTGTTGTTGTTGGTGGTGGTGGTGGTGGTGGTGGTGGTGTGTGTGTGTGTGTGTTTTAAACTGTGTTCAAGTGGCTTGAGAATTCTTGGCCCCAGTAAGCAGTTTCTGCCTGTTTATCACCCTTGCCCCTCTTCATGAGAGAAGCCATTCACATAACGGGAGGTTTTCAGGTGACTCCTATACTAGTGTCCTTGATGCTTCTGCTCCCATACAGCTCTTTCCCACTCTCCCTGCTTGTTTACTGTAGCATGCCAATTTTCTTTTTCTGCAGTCTCCCAAGATAAGAACTGAGTGTTTTAAAGAACAGGGAAATAGAAATCGAGGAAGAATGATTTGGAGAGAACTGTCAACAAATGCTACTTTTCACATTTTTTTTCCCTTTAAAAGTGTTTAAATACCAAACACCATAAATGCCACTTACTGTCACGCTTTTAGCATTAGAGATGCTATTTTGGGCCATGGTCTTAGTTCTGGTTGGGTTCAGTTTGTGATCTTGTGACGTGGTTTTCCCTAAGGTTATAAAGCGGGTTAACTTTCAAAAATTCAAGTTGATTCTGTAGTCGGTGATAAAGAGCTTAGCAATCTGGTGAGGTTAAGGTGGGCGTTAGCCTTCTTTTTCTTTCTGGGTGTCCTTTCCAGTTGTACAGGCAGCTCTGTGGCGATAAAGCATGTGCTACAGCTGTTTCAGAAAGAAAACTGTAGAAACCACTACAGCATTACATTAAAGCTGGGAATGTAAACAGCAAAGTCAATTTCATTATAGTAACATAATTGACCCAGGCTGCACTAGGTAAAATGGGAATTAAAATTCTGAGTGCGTGGCTGTTGTTTGACATGGATGAGGTGACTTTATTCTTTGTGGGTTTTCATTATCATTAACTCAGGGTTTGGTGTTTGTTTTACTTGTCTCGCTCCCAGCCTGTCCACATTGTTTGGGTAAGAGCAAGTGCATGTCTCTCCTTCTGTCAACACTGAAACCTTTACAGAACCACCTGAGAGGCGCAAAAACACCAGTGTCTGGAAGTTTCCAGTGTAGCTGTTGTACCTTTTTTTTTTTTTTTTTTGCCTTTTGTCCCCCCCCCAGTGTAGTTTTTTAAAATTGTTTGATGAAATGTGAACTTTTTCCCCATTGTTTTATTTTAAAATACTAGTCAGCTCTGGGAAGCAGATGCTTGTTTTGTGAGTTTTGACAGGGTATTTCATGGCGATGAAGGGACAGTGAACAATTGAATGTTGGAAAGCGTTTTTATTTTTTTAAGCAACAATTTGTCAGGTCACTTGCTGTATAATAACATGAATTCTAATGTAATGGGGCAGGATTCCAGCTTCGATGTAGACTAAAAGTTTTCAGCCTCTGCACGGTTGACATTTTGAGCTTGTTAATTCTCTGTGGTGGGTGGGAGGGGGCTGTCCTGTGCATTGTAGGATATTTAACAGCACTCCTCCCACCCCCACAATTCCTCCAGGTGTGACAACTGTAAATGTCTCTATACATTGCCAGATGTCCCTAGGGTGGGGAAAGGAGGGTGTCAAAATTGCTGTTTGAGAACCACTGGTTGTCTGAGAAACCACCTGCATTGCTAAAAACGACCATTGCTCATCCAAAATATCTTTTCTGGTAGCTTGACAAGCTTTTTGCCTGTGTGTCCTGTGCTGTATAAATCTGCAAGCATTAACTAAAAAAAAAAAGAAAAAAAAGGTTTACTAATTGGTATAAGGTAACCAGGAAGTGGAAGGTTGGATTGTCTCACCCTTGCTGTCATGTTGAGAAACATCTCAGTTTCCCCATTAATCTGTGCAGGTTTGGGTCTATGGAAGACCGATGCATGTAGGTTCCTGTAGTTGGTAGAGCCTTTGGGGTTTTTTTGTTTGTTTTGTTTTTTTGAGGTTTTCCTGGCTGTATGGCAATGTCAGTATCACTTTTGTTGTAAAATACATTTTTCAGGTAGCATTCATGCTATCCCATTCCCCCCCCCCCCCCCCCCCCATTTTGGTGAAGGTGGCGATCACTGGATTGTTTCCAGTGAGCCCTGTTGAGAGAAAATGTCCTTTCAAAGACACACGGTGCAGGTGGGCTGCTCTTTTGGACTTAATTGTTTACTCTCCTGGATGTGGTCCTTGTGTGCATTCCAATATGTGTGTGATGTTCAGAAATAACACTTTTTATTTGTTAAGCATCTTCTTCTGCAAGAAGCCATAGCTGCCACTGTTCCAGGCTTAATTCTTTGCAAGCTTCCTTGGAAGAGAGCTGGAACAAAAGAGATCCTTCTTTTTCAAACATAGGGACGGAGGATTGGGGATTGGAGACTAGAGAGTGGGGCTCATGAGGCACAAATCTAAGAACACGTTTCCATCTGTCACTGCTGTTAAGGCTTCATGGTAAAGGTGGATTTATCTCTGGTAAACGTCCAGTGGTGAAGGTGGATTGTCTCAGGATATGTGGCATTATATGCCCACAGGAGCATCCCCTTACCTGGGAAGGGAGAGACATGGGAGGTCTTTGTTGGAGGAGATCACCTCTTCCTTCCTCTTGCTTGGGAGAACACTCTATCTAACTGCTTGTGAACAGGGCTGGGCTGCTGGGTCATAGGAGAAATACTGTTGTAGGGAATGAAAGGCTTATAGTCCTCACTGTGGCTGTGAGCCCCCGTGTAAGCCACTCTCTTTTCTGCGAAATGGGATCTGTGATGCCCACCCTTCTTGCCTTGGGTGTGTTCTGAGCTGAGGCCATGTAGTGGACACGAAGATATCTAGGAGTGCTGCATGGCAGGAAAAGAAGTAGAATGTGAGGCCACAGAATCCACGTTCCCTGGATCCACAGCATCTTCGGTAGTTGTGATCCATCCTGTCACTGCTTAGTACTCCTTCCAGTTTGATAGGATTTTGCTTTAAAAGAGGGAAGAAATGTGGCTAAGCTAGGGATGGAGGAACTTGGTTGCCTCCAGTAATGAACAGGGAGCTTTCTTCAAGAGGAGGGGAGTTTCCCTGGGGCCTATTAGGCTGTTGGATATCCCTGTTGATAGTTATTCGCTTAAATGTTGGGTTTAATCACGTGGGTCTACTTCACAGCTGTGGTGAAGCCCCTTTATTATATAAGCTAGTTTTTCTTTTTACTGATATATCAGACAGCTTTCTAGTTCATCTTTCTCAAAACCAATTTGGGTTTGGCAGAAAAGCTCTACTTCTCGGGTATCCAGACATTTGCTTCAAGTATGCCTTTGCTGTGACATAAAATCGCACCTCCAGGAACATCTTTTGGTGACTCTGTTCTGGATTTTTGGGGGAACGGGGTGTGCAGGGAGGGGTGAAAGGGTGGTGGCCTCCACCCGGTAGTTAAACCCCTTCCCCTCTGCTTGGCCTCTCTCATCTTGTAATCCGTGCCGTGCTTAATTACCCCGTTGCACTTGCTTGTGTATGCATCATTGCCTTTCCCTCCCAGAAGCCGGACATAGCTCTTATTCTCCAAGTAATGATAGCAATTGCTGGTAGGGCAGACCTGTTCCTCATCCTTCTCCGAGCACATTTCTTATGGCAGGTGTCTAGTTCCTAATTAAGCGCTAATGAGCATGCCTAGTGGACCATGAGCCTGCTGCCAACCCCTCCAGTTTTATGTCTTGCTATTGCCAAGCTCTTAAAAGGTGACAGAGCAAGAATTAGTGTCTTTGGGATGACAGGAAGGTGATTTTATGCATAAAGAAATTGTTATTATGATCTCAGATGGTGAATGAGGAGTTTATAAATACTTTGCAAGGATACTATCAATGCCGCCTGCTCTGACCTCTCCCCCTTTCCACTTTTCCTCTGTTTAGCACTGTGCTCCCCTCGGAAGGATTGGGAGTGTCAAGAGAAGGTTGGCTCCCAAAGATTTTTTTAAAAGACGCTAGGAGTGGTTGAAAATTTATTGTAAACTGACTGAGACACCAATTTCTGGCTTTAAGATGCTGTTTTCTCTCACTCTGGAGGGCGGGAAGCATATTTAGGATTCAATTAAGGACCAGTGGTCTGGGTAGAAATTACTGAAGATCTGGCGTGAAGATTTAATGTATTCAGTACACGCGAGGGGGTAATAAATAAACGAGTAATTGAGTCCCAGGGAAGTGAGCACAAATCAGAATCTTAAGAATTTTCTAACATTACACCTTAGAAATTGAGCTTTAATCGTTTTTACTGTCTCATCAAAAATGAGTTTTATGTTGGACAGCTGAAATGTGGCCAGATTTATGGCTCAGGGGCCATTTCTTGGATACTTTTTCATTTACTACAACATGCTCTTAAATATAATATATGAGAGTAATGGTACTTTTCAGTGTGAACAGATTTCTAACTTCTGGAATGGGTTAAGGGATAGAGGCAAAGGCATTGGGAGTGGGGGCTTGGGTCACCGTGGGTAGAGTCCACACAACAGGGGAGAGTGTGTTCCTTGTCAAGGCCTCTCAGTGTTGTCCTCTGTGACACTACAGGGGTGGGTTTAGGGAAAGGAAGCAATAAACAAAGTCTCATGTTATGGTTTCTTCCAGCTATCACAGTGTGGCCCTTGGTGCCTCCCTCTGTGTGTGGTGGGATGAGGGCAGCCTTGAGGGGCATTGCTACATGACCCCACTCCCCTCCCGCCTGGTGGGACAACCTTGGCAGTTCAGTCAACACCCTGAGCCTCCGTTCCTTCTGTGAAATGGGAATGTCAGTACTTCCTCCTACTTGTGTGAGGGCTTGTGAAATAAGGACCCAGGGGTACTTGGGAGGGGAGGGGATATGCCTAAGATGCTGATTCTTTCTTCAGCCTTCCATTAATTTAAGGTAGTATTTTGGTTATGTCTCCTCATACTGCTGTGGTAATTTAGCACAAGAATATTGGGGAAACAGGGTCACCTCATGTCACTAGTCCCTGGTGACTGGTCGAGAGTAGAGTTACGGTCTGTGGGGTGCACATCTGCGCCTCCCCTACTTTAACTTCCTGAAATCAGGAAGAGTCTCACCTTCAGCAGCACACTGTGTTTCGTCCCTGGAGGCGTGGAGAGATGGATCTAACATTGGAGTGCCTACCCACTAGCCCAGCTCACTGCTGGTCATCGACACTGTGCCAGGAGGACCCGTGCCAGAAGGAGGCAGTGTAGATAGAGCTCCGAGTCTGTTTGGGGAAGATGGGGAGAGCTAACTGTGTAGGTGGAAGCTTTTGATGAACTGAAAACACTAATCACATTTTTTCCTTTTCTCCCTTTTGTGTCTTTGTTCTTTTCATGTGTTTGTTGAACCTCCTGTTTTGTTTCCTCCATTCTCTCATGTCGTGGGTATTTGTCCTCTGGATGTTGCTCTGCCACTGCCACCTCTTCCCTCATCTTCTCCCCCTTGCTGTCTCATCACCTCTTCTCCTTCCTCTTCCCCCTCCTCCCCCTCTTTTCTCTCCTCCAATCCCTTCCTCCTGTACTTCCTCTCTCACCTCCTCCCCTTCCTCACATCTCTTCCTTCCCCTCCTCCCTCCCTTCCTTCTCCCCTTCCATTCTCACCTCCTCCCCTTCCTTCCCCTCCTCCCCCCTCCTTTCTCCTCCTCTTATACTTCCTGTCTCACCTTCTCCCCTTCCCCATCACTTCCTTCTCCTCCTCCCCCCTTCTTCTCTCACCTCCTCCCCTCTTCTCTCACCTCCTCCCCTCTTCTCTCACCTCCTCCCCTTCTTCTCTCACCTCCTCCCCTTCCTTCTCCTCCACCTTCCTCTCTCTGCTCCTCCTCTTCCTCCCATCTCTTCCTTCTCCTTCCCTTCCTCCTCCCCTTCCTGTCTCACCTCTTCCCCTTCCCGCCATCTTTTCCTTCTCCTCCTTCCTCCCTTCCTCCTCCCCTTCTTGTCTCACCTCCTCCCCTCCTCCTCCCCCTCCTCCCCCCCCCCTTCCTCTCTCACTGCCACCAACAGCAGCAGCAGTTGCAAGCTCAGCATCTTTCTCACGGCCATGGACCCCCAGTGCCCCTAACGCCTCACCCCTCGGGACTTCAGCCTCCTGGCATCCCGCCCCTCGGGGGCAGTGCTGGCCTCCTGGCACTGTCTAGTGCTCTGAGTGGGCAGTCTCACTTGGCAATAAAAGATGACAAGAAGCACCATGATGCAGAGCACCACAGAGGTGAGAGGCCGGGCAAGCCAGATTAGGACTTGGTCCTAACACTCATACAGTGCTGCAAAGTTGTGTGCACCGCTAAAGAGAGCCCCACCCCATGCAGAGAGCAAACAATGAGCTAAGAGGAACTGTCGCAAAGCTTGGCCACTGAAACACAGGTCCTCCCTGGAAGTTTTCAGGGTTTAACGTGGGCATCTGTAGATTTCCCGATCTCTTTAGATTGCAGGCATCTTGACATCTTGGCAACTGCCTAGTTAATGCCAGTGGCCTGTACCATATTATGGAAAACTGTTAACTGCTTAATTGGGTAATTTTCAAAGAAAGTAATGTTGTTAAATGGGGCGAAATAAGAAGTTAAATTTGAAAGTGAATGTGTTCAAATGAAAGGTTTGATAATTGCATCTGTTACTACTTAGTTTCATAGGCTTTAATTCTAGTATGCATAAAATATTGGGCAAAATTGCACTTGACTAATTTTTTGAAGAAAAGTAATTTATTCTGTCAAGAAATAAAAAAATAGGCTTTGTGTATGGTTAAACTGTAAATCTTATGTTTACAAAATACTGTAATTTTCAGGAAATCACTGTATTAGGAATGTGCAATGACTTATATAAATAAAAGCCATTTTTAAAACTGTTTGGGGCTTGTGTTCTAATTATTCCCCCCTTTTTTTTATTTCTGTTCTTGCCTCTGTGTCTGAACGGGCATGTCTGTGCGTTTCTTGGTAACCTCGGGAGCAGACAGAGAACCGGGCACAGTAAGTACTCAACCGCCTGCTGCACATAATACATTTCCCTTCCTCCAATGCACCCCAAGCTGCCTTTTGTGAAACAGGCACAGACACGTATATTCTCCCTGTCTCTCTCAGCGACCTGGTTTTTTTCTTTTTCTTTTTTTTTTTTCATATGACTATCCCCCATTTCCCCCTGCCTTTTGTCTTTTATTTATTTATTTATTTTTAAATAAAACTTTCGTTAGGTGAGAGGGACGTGATTTGGAGGCAAAGCTGTCTGCTATGATTACTCACTTGGAAATATGCTTTGATCTGTAGGTGCTCCGAACCCACTTTAAAAATATGTTTATCATTGCATTCCGAGTCCAGGTTGCCTCTAGTTTAAAAGAGTATTCATTTTTATCTTAAATCAGTTTTACAGGCAAGAGGTCACAATCCATATGTGAAATTGGTTAGTAATGTGTTATTTCTACCTAAACCATTCATTATCCTCTACAAATGCATCTTAGTTGCTAGGTTTCCATATCTGGTTTTCCTCCCGTAATTGTCCTTGGAGGGTGAACTTGAACTTTAATTTATTTTCAACTGAAGAACCGTGTGTCTGAGTAAGTTCTTAAAAACAAGGAAATTCAGTGGACGGAGGTTCTGGGCTTCTACGGTTCCATTTTTTCACCAGCCTAAACCTTGGCTGCACGTTTTTACATACTGCACGTTCAATCTGTACATGCACTTGCCAGTTAGCTGTGGGGAGATCTGTACCTAAAATGCATCTCTCAAATGTTGTGGAGCAAATGGAGTGAGAAATTGGCCCCTTTCAGCTGGGATGACCTACAGTTTTTTGCCCCCTTTCCTTTTTCCTTCCAAACACGGCAGTATTTTGGCCATGTTAAATCTAAATAAGGTAGCAAAATTGGGATACTGAACTTTTAAATCATTCTGATCCTTTTTTTTTTTTTTTTTTAAATGAGTTTGGGGGAAGATATGTACGTCATTTGAGTTTGAAAAGTTCCCCTTACCTCTTCTGTGTAGAATAGTGGCACTTTTAAAATTCTCTTTGAGACTGATCTCAGTGTACTTTATGTATCAGGATGCATTGGGGGCATTGGGTAAGGGTGAAAGGATGGGGTAGCTAGTTTTAAAATCCTTGTACTATAAGTTTTCTCTGGAAAACGTTGGGAAGGAAAGAGGGGAGGAAAAATTACAGCTAGGGAATAAAATATCCTACTCCCAAAGTACAAACCTAAGTAAACTGACTTTGATGGAGGTGACCTTTATGTTTGTTGCTGGTTCAGTGTCACTGTAGATTGTCATTGTCATAGTTTTTTATACCGTGTTCTTTTAGTAGAGTGTCAGATTAAAAACCCTAATCCTAGACCAAAGAACAGAGATGGCAGGAGACGTTGAGAAAGCTCCTGTCCTGTAGTCTGCTGCAGGTTTTAATTTATTGAGCTTATGCTACGTTTAGAACTATATTTCTAATTTAGCTTTCTGTTCTCAGGACTGTTTCAGCTAAAAACCAATATATATTTATTGAGTACTTACTATATATGTAAGGCTACATGGGAAATGCAGCTATAGTTAGAGATATGTAGGCACACATATTACAGGTCTTTTCTCAAAGAACTGAGGAAATGTGACAAAAATACTACAAGATTTAAGCCTGTAGAAAGTTTCAGCAGGAGTTCTAGACAATTGTTGAAGGGGTACCATGGTATGTATCTCTGAGATGCCGTCGCAAGACTGCTGTTTTCCATACCGCTGCGTGTGTATTTTTGAGTGTATCGAATAACTTCCTATTTATATTTTTGGCTGATAAATGTAAGCAAGAACTTAATTCATTGGGGAAGTGAGGGTGGGTGGAGGAAGGGTAAGGAGTTCTACCCTCCAAATACAAAACAGTTCTTGAATTTCAGACAGATGTGGATTGTTTCTAGGTCCTCGTGGTGAGTTCACAGTCTGGACTGTTAAGTCAAAATATGGTGAATACATTGCATAAACCAAGCTAAGCAATAACACAAAATAAATGCTTAATGTGTTGTTTGCATATTTCTTTCACAACAAATTTTACACAAGTTTCTTAATGATAATTTTAATGGGTATTTTCAGAATAAGTATAGTTACTGTGTTTCCTGCCTAATTCCTACAAGCATCTCTTGGTGATGATGATATAAAATGAGAAAACGACACTAATTTGTAACCTAAACATTTAATTCAGTCTGTAGAGAGGAATGAAATTGTTCACTGTCCACATAAGTGGGATTTCGCTGCAGTTGTATAAAATGAAGTAGCTCTTTAAACTTTGTGTAAAATTGAATATGAAAAGCAATGGATAATGAGATGATGTGTACTATTAGTTGCCTAAAATATTGTAGTACTTACTTGTTTAATAAAGTGGTTTGAATTATGAAGTATTTTACTTGGCAGAAAAAGTCAGTTGATCACCATATGGTGGCTGTGGTTTTTTTTTTATTTTTTGTTTTTTTCCCCCAACCAGTGAAGGGTTAAGGGCAGTTGCTACAGGGCACTGGTTTTCAAACCTTATGGTCTCAGGATCTTTACATCTTAAATTAAAATTATTGATGACCCCAGAGAATTTTTGTTTATGTGGATCATATAGTTTGAAAATTTTCTGGAAATTAAAAAAAAAATTAAAAATCACTTTAACAGGTAAAGAGCTACTTAATTTGGGTTACCGTAAATAACATGATTAGTGAAAACTATTTTCCGAAACAAAAAATTATAGTGGGAAGAATGGCTTTGTTTTGCACGATTGCAGATATCTTCAGCGCTTGACTAAAAAGAGGATAGATATATTCTCGTCCACATCTGCATCCAATCTTTTGCAAGACATTGTTTTGGCTGAAGTATAAGGAAGAAAATCTGCCCCCATAGAGATTTGTAACAGTCTCTGGGAACCTCAAGGGGCCCTTGGACCAACCTGAGAACCTCTGTCATAAATAAGGCTAAGGAGTTCTGAAACATCCCACGCTGGTATATAGTCTTATTTTTTTCCTGCTGTTCTTTCTGTATTGAACAAATACGATAATTATATGTGTCAAGTGCAGAAGTCAGGGACTTTTATAGATCCAGAGGGGATGTGAGTATGTATGGATTTTCATCTGTGAGTCTAAAACTGGTTTGTAGATTGTTTGTTTGTTTATTGTTAGTGACAAAATTATTTCATTCCCTAGTTTAAAGTTTTGTTGGTAGGAAAACAAATGAGCCCTACTGTGGCCTGTTTGAATGTAAAACCTAGGAAATTAAGGTACTAAGGACAGTGAAAATATGGACACTATTTTTTAAGTTTCTTCTTTTTGACAAGGATGAATGATAAAGGTGGTAACTTTTAAGAGGGTTTGCTATTTGGCTATTGATTTTAAATTAAGATTTGACTACTGTTTTTATTAATTTGCAAAACTTGTTTGCTTTTTTTTTTTTTTTTAAACATAAGGCTGCTTCTCTGAATGCTGCAGTTGAGCAAAGAAATATGACCTAACAAAAAGGACTTTATTTCTTATGTAGTAATAAAAACTTGAGATATTTCAATTAATTTAAAGGTGAATTGTGTTCAATTTTGGATGAAGGAAGTATTTAATAAGTCTGCTTGAAAGCTCTGGAATCAGAGAATTGACAAAACGTTGTATGGCTTTTGAAAAAGTATGACGGAACATGTGTTTATTTATTTTTTTTTTTTAACAAACATTCATTGAGCACTTACTATGTGCCAGGCGCTGTGTAAGGCACTGCATGTACAGTTAACAACATGGGTTTGAACACTGGATTTTTGTTGATAAACACAATATAGTACTTTATATTTTCTTCCTCATTATTAACATTCTCTTTGGCTTACCTTTAAGAATACAGTATATAACACATATACAACGTATGTGTTAATCAACTGTGATCATTAAGACTTCTAGTCAGCATTAGACTACTAGTACTTAAGTTCTGGGGGAGTCAAAAGTTAGGCATGGATTTTTTACTGAGATGGGGGCACCCCAAATCCCCACACTGTTCATGCGTCACCTGTACCTGCTGCCATTTTGCAGTGATGCCTTTTAATGTCACAGTCAAATATTTGTTGAATGAAAAACACTGGGATACCTCACACATGTGATCACTATTTGGAACATTTGGGGAAGGGAGAAGACGATGGTGATAGGTGTCTGGGAGAGACTCCAGAGCAGAAGCAAAGTCTGTGGACTTAGGTGAGGCACACAGATGGGCTTCAGAAGGTCCTTGAATCCCTCTCCAGTTGTGTCCACATTGTTCTGGGTTCGTGCTCTACTTTCATCAAATTCTCAAAAGGGGCTCCTGGTCCAGAAAAGCGTAAGGATTGTGGATCTGTTTAGAGGTCATAACGGTGCAACACCATCATCTTACTGGTAAGACACCAAGCTCAAGGAGGCTAGGTGCCTCTAATCGTGTAGTTAATTAATGGAGGTAGAGATTGAGATTATGTCTTGCCCAAGGGACTGTTTTGTCACTCTCCCATAACTGACTTCTAGAATTACCAAGTTCATCTTTAGAACTTATTTAAAAATAACGATGACAGCCATCACTTTATCTCCTATGAGGTGGTGTCTTTGTGTTTCTTCTGTGGCTGTTGCACTTAACTAGATCTCAGTGGAATTCTCACTGCACAGGCAAGGTTTTTCATCCTTTTGAACATTCCCCTAGCCTCATCTGTGAATTGGTGATGGAGTCTGCCTCACAGGATGAGGGGTTTTAGGGACCACAAATGCAAAGTCATCAGACATAGCATAGCTTTTAGGAATGTTCTCCCTGTCTTCCCTACCTGCAGAGTAGCAGGACAGCAATAAATGCATTATTAGTCATGCTCAATGTAGTGACTGTTGGTTTCTTTTCCTTTTTTAAAATGTGTGAAGCATGGGGCTCCTGGGTGGCTCAGTCGGTTAAGCAGCTAACTCTTGATTTCTTTGGGTCAGGGTCATGATCTCAGGAGAGATCAAGCTCTGCATTGGGCTTTGCGCTGACAGGGTGGAGCCTGCTTGAGATTCTCCCCCCTCCTCCCTCTCCTCCCCTCCCCCAGCCCCCGCCTCTGCCCCTCCCCCACACATGTGGGCTGACTCTCTCTCAAATAAATAAACTTTATTTAATTTTTTTTTCTAATGTTTATTTCTTTTTTGGGAAAGAGAGAGTGCAAGCTGGGGAGGTGTAGAGAGAAGGAGACACAGAATGCGAAGCAGGCTCTAGGCTCTGAGCTGTCAGCACAGAGCCCAACACGGGGCTCGAACTCACCAACCATGAGATCATGACCTGAGCTGAAGTGGGACATCTGACCAACTGAGCCACCCAGGCGCCCCTAAATAAATAAACTTTAAAAAATGTAAGGCAGTTGTGAAGATGCGGGCCGTTACTGATGTTTCTCAGTGTCGAGATAAGACTGACCTGAGTCTATTATGAACTTGATTAGTTTCATGCTATTCAGTTCATGAAAGGAGGAGGTGTTTCCACCTAAACGTTTATGAATTTGTGTCCTGGCATATTTCAAGGGATTGCCTGGAAATTAAGGATAAAACTGAGATGAGTCACCTAAAATTTCAATATTTAGGCACTGTGGAAAACACTTAAGTTTTCTTAAGCAGTTGTCTCAGCAGATTTCCTTTTTGGCAAAATTGAAAACTGTGCTTAAAAAATCCTCTGGGAAAACTGCTCACTGCATCACTGCTGTGGGAAGGGTGAACCCTGAAGAATGGAAGGCTCCAGCAGTTTCTAGGTGGTGGGGAGTGGTCCATCCCTGTACTGGGCGGAGGGGTCTGTCTACCGTGGATGCCGTAACTCACTGAGTGGGCACCAGAGCCTGTGTGTAACTAGAGAAATGTTCAGGTTTTATCTCCCTGTGCTTACAGTGAAGATCGGCCATCAGGCGTCTTTACTCTAAAAAACCAAAAAGCAGATGGAGAATATTTCCTCCCTCCAAAGCTGTTTTCAGACTTCAGTTTGTGCTCTGCAAGTAGGAAACTTAATGCCCGTCATTTCGAGTAGGTTTTTGAAAATTTTCTTTTCCTTTTGGCCCCATGATCATTTTTACCATTCCTTCTGAAATGTAGTAAGCAACAAACTGTGTGTCCATCTTTCAGATGAGAAGAGGTGGATGTGAGTGCCAGTAGATATTCAAGTAACTCACAGGCAAGTCCTGATCCAGTGCTTTCTAATTTCTTGTATTAGAAAGTACCTCATCTGAGACTGGAGAAGGAAGGGGGACATTAACAGCGAAGCAGAGCTAAGTGGCTGTACAAAAAGTGTTTTTAAAAATGATTTGAAATATAGATTTGATTTTTGCTGTCACCAGGGTCCTGATCAGGGGGAATGAAGTTGTCATGAGGGCATTTAAAAGTTACTTTGAAATAATCGTATTTGTTGTGTACGCGTGGTGTGTTTTATTTTGCTTTACCTGGAGAACGCGGTGTAGTGGAAGGGCAACGTGGGGACTTAGCAAGAGAGGCCAAGGGTGACTATATAGTGCCTCCTCCAGACCACGTATTTACTGGGTCTGTAGGTCTTCTACCTGGCCACCTTCCTTTCTGAGAGTTCTCCTGACTGAAGCGCTCATCTGCCTCCGACAGCGCTGAGTTCCTAGATCGAGGTGCGAGAACACGTGGCTTCTTTCCCACATTTTGCATTCAAACCCTATGAAAAATGGACGCATACCCTTCAGACCCTCCAGCGCTCCTAGGGCGCGATGAGGGTGCCAAGTGGACACATTTCCACACATCTTCACTCTCTTACACTTCTCGCCATTGACAAGTGGGGATCCTGTTAGTTTTAGGGGTTAAAAATGCATTTGTTGAAATGTCAGGCACAATCTGTGAATGACCCGTTGGACTGCCGCAAAAAGTACAGCGGCAGGGTGATGGCTTAATTGGCACCAGGTGTAGCTGGAGAAGGCACACAGATGTGATGGGGGTGCGTCACTACCTAATTGTTTTAATGTTCACCGAGAAGTTAATTGTCAGTGTAGAGTGTGCTAGCAAATTAGGTTCCCACTGCCTTAGTGTAACTGAGGATAAATGAGGTGTCATGAGTTTCCAATCTGTACCTCTGACACAAACACTTTTCCTGCGGGGAGGAGAAAGTTCCCAAGGGGAATCAGCATGGCAGCTCAAGAAATCCATTTGAATAATGTGCATTATTTTCACATTAGGGAAAGCTGTCTAGCTTTTGCTTTCTCCACGAGTGAGTTTTCCTTTCAGATTTGCTGCTGGTGGCTTCAAGGTTTAGACACGGTTGGCAGAAGAGTTGCTTTGAGGTCTCAGAATCGATGAAGGATACATGAAGGCTCTGTAACAAGTGTTCTGGTAACACTGACAGTGTAACATTCCATTAAACTCGCTTTCTTTCATATTTTCTGGAGTTTACCTTCCAGAATATCTCCACTGACATGAACAGCCATTACTGTTAAATTGCTAAAGAAAGGTGCAAGTTTTGGAACAAAGGGTATAAAGACTGGTTTTCATCTGTATTGAAGGATCTGGGTCTCTCTGTCTCATTTTTGAGTAGATATTTAGAGCATGAAATAGAAACGTCATTGTCCAGGGTGGTGAGAATAAAGGTCATACAAAGTCCAAAACTTGATGTACTTGTTTGATTCAACTGAATGAACAGTCTCCAGGTCAGCAGGCTCTTAATGCTTAACATCGAAAGTTCTTGAATGAAGGTATGGTTTAATAATTGCATGTGGATGTTTATTTTTGATTTACAAGAATAATACATTGTCCACTTCTACCCACGAGGTTCAAACACTCTGCCAACTCTCTAGGTGCCAACTTGCACCCAGAGAACTACAGCAGGGAATAGTCCTGGTATGTGTTTTTAGAAAACATGTTTCACCCAGTTGGGATAACGGGATCAGGATCCAGCAGCTCAAGGTAGTGTATACCACTTGTAATAGATCTGCCACTTTTTTTTCTTTTCTTCTCTGAGTAGCTCTTTTACTCTTATAACTGTTCTTAACCATCACATCACTGAATGGGAGGAGAAACGACCCTCAGGGAGTGTATATTAATTGTAGTGAACAACTCGCCTGTTGTCAGGGAAGGTGCACACTGAGATTTTATGTTCTCCAGATTTTTTAAGAGGGGAGTTCCCTTGGGGAACATGTTTTCTTTGTCCCTGCACCTCATCTATTTATTTCATGTATAGTTTTCTACCTACAGATGGAGAGAACCGTATGCCATGGGGCTGACAGGTCTTGTGGACCCTCTTTCTTCTGACTGGTGGTCAGCATTGGAGGGGGATCTTTTTTTTTCTCTAGAGACCTGTCAGATGTACCTCTCCCTTTACTGTTTTCCTTGGCTCTCTTCTCATAAGTGTGTGCCACATGTACAGAAAATCATCGCGGTTTTAGAATTTTTTTTTTATTTTTAATGTTTTTTTTAAAGTTTATTTATCCATTTTGAGAGACTGGGGAGAGGGGCAGAAAGAGGGAGAATCCTGAGCAGGCTCCGCGCTCACATGGGAGCCCGATGCGGGGCTCGATCTCACAAACCTTGAGATCTCTACCTGAGCTGGAATCAAGAGTCAGACACTTAACCAGGGTGCCTGGGTGTGTCAGTTGGTTAAGTGTCCAGCTCAGGTCAGATCTCACAGTTTGTGAGTTTGAGTCCTGCGTTGCATCGGGCTCCGGGCTGACAGCTTGGAGTCTGCTTGGGATTCTCATTCTCTCTCTTTCTCTCTGCCCCTCCCCCCACATGCTAGCTCTCTCTCTCTCTCTCTCTCTCTCTTTCAAAATAAACAAACAAACAAAAAGTCCGACACATAACTAGCTGAGCCACCCAGGCACCCCATGGTTTTAGAATTTCAGTTTGTTTTGAAGTCATAATGTGTTTTTCGACCTTGATTTGCTCAGATTTGTAATCTCCCCTGTGGCTGTGTAAATCTCCCAATTTCGAGCTCTTGTGGAAGATACAGAGTAAATAAGATGATTTTGTTTAGTTAAAACAGAATTTTAAAAACGAAGGGAAACTTACATGCAGTCTCAAAAATCCCAGACCTCAGGACATTTGTAATAGAAATTTGCCCAGTAATTATCGTTTTTGAAAATTCTGGCAGATATTTAAATTTTACCAGCTGCAAGGTGAAATAAAACATTGAGTTTCTTGGCTAGAATTAGAGTGTATCAGTCCGTGTGATAACCCTAGTTCTCATGCGGATTGAAAAAACTCTGATTCGCAATTAAATATTTATTTGGCAGATTAAATGTTTGAAAATGAACTTTACTTGATGAATGCTGTTTAATAGATTAAAGCCTTTCAAAATATGAACGCTGGGAGGAGTCTGGTGGCAACTAAGTCTGCACAGCGGCTAGTGGCCGTGGTTGACATCGCGTGAAGTGATGCTGTGGGTCCCTGGACTACTTTGAGTTGCCCTCTGCTGACGCCTGTTTTAGTTTGCATCTTGGGTTGCAAAGGCAGGATTCGGGAGTGGAAAGGCAGGCATTTGGGACTGTCTTGGGGTCATTTTAATATAGAATGTAATTTTTAAAAATATGTTCACAGTTTTTGTATGGTGGCATAAAACCAAGTGTGTGTGTGTGTGTGTGTGTGTGTGTGTGTGTGTGTGTGAGAGAGAGAGAGAGAGAGAGAGAGAGAGAGACAGAGACAGAGACTGTTAAGGAATCTGAGTGTGTGTGTGTGTGGGGGGGGGTTGTCAGAGAAAGCATGCAGCTTGCATTAGGTATTGTTCTGTCATACCCTAAATGGGTAGGGGCGCCTGGGTGGCTCAGTCAGTTCAGCAACGACTTTGGCTCCGGTCATGATCTGAAGGTTCATGGGTTCGACCCCCACTTTGGTCTCTGTGCTGACAGCTCAGAGCCTGGAGCATGCCTCAGATTCTGTCTCCTCCTCTCTCTCTGATCCTCCTTTGCTTGCACCCTATCTCTGTCTCTCAAAAATAAATAAACGTTAAAAAAAAAAAAGAATGTTAAATGGTTAAATGTTAATGGTTAACAGAGCCAGTGTGACTTTTAAGTGATAAGTATGTGGGGGAAAGTATTCAATGTACGTAAGTTACATATAAGAATCAGTCCTCTGGGAGTGGAGACACTGAATAGGAAGAGCTTTGTGACTTTAGATAAATTGCCTCCCCTCTCTGGTCAGCCTCCAGATAAAAGGAGGGGGATGAAAAGGATGAATAGTAAGTCTGTTTAAGGTTGCTTTGGCCTCTTCAAAGGTTTGATCTAATTACCATCTGTATTTCCGATGTACAAGTCTAAAAAAACAGTGAAGCAGCCTTAAGTTCCATTCTTTTGCCTTTTTCAATGTTGATTAAATGTTAAAGGTTAATGTTGAATGTGATACTATCTTATCCAAGTCCAGATCTAACAAATCAAGATAGAACTCTAAATTTTGAAAAATCCAAATGATAGTCACTACCCAGGAATAATCTTTTTATTCTTACAGTGTGTATAAAATGGCTCCTAATGACTATTACTCACCCTTGAGCTGTGAGGAACAGAAGCTGGTGTGTGGGGAAAGCACAGAGCTCTGGGGGGTAGGGGGAGCTTATGGTATCACGAGACAGCCACTAATACCTGTGAAGTCACTTTTGGGTTTCTGGGGAGTGCACAAGGGGACCATGAAGATTAGGGTCCCCTAGGCAGTAGTTTAACCAAAACAGCTGTTGTTGCCGACAGTGAAGTTCATTAGGCTGGAACTGTTTGCTTAAATCAGGAAAAACAATGAAAGCAGTGTCAGAGCTGGAAGATGTCGGGGACGGTTACACAGAGGAGACTGGGTTCATGGGAACAGGGGTAAAAGGAAGTGGTCTGTTTTTGGTGGGGCTGCAGCATGAACCAGCTACCCCCTGGCTCCTGACTGTGGCTCTCCCAGGCCTTTCCACCCACAGTCTTTGGGGCCTTGTTTTGAATCCATTTTATGGCATCAAAGGTACCATGAGACATTGTGTTTCGTAACTTGTCTGAGTCTGCCATTTTGAATGGAGCCAATTTTCACATAAGTAGGGGTGCTAATTACTAGCTGTGTCCAAATTTAGAGGAACTTCCAGAGCTTTTCAAAACCTATTCAGATTATAGACCTCATTGAAGCCCTTCATGCGGGAATTACAGTAGTAACTTCTAACGTGTAGAAGCAGAGGTGTCAAAGCTTGACAGGCTTATGGGTCCGGCTATAGAAATGTCACTGTTTCTGACAAATTGCATTGTTGCTAACAGAAGTGTAGTTTACTTTTATGTTTACAATACCACTTGACATCATTAAAAAAAATAATAGGATCCTTAAAAAACTGTCTATGAATGGCTGAGCGGTTTGGATGTCCAGTGCTGGTTATAGCAGGAAGGCTATGGAGAGACTTAACTTTAAAATTGCATGTGGACACCAAGCCTATGCTGCATTCTTCAGGGCACTGGGGCAGCTGTAAAGTTGAGTGCGCTGTGGCACTGCCCTTAATGCATCTACCTGGTCAGTGTCTGGACAAGGAGACTTCAGAGCTGATAACATCGAAAACACAGGCAGGTGCATTTATTGGACGCTGTTTACACCTGAGCACAAGCTGCTCCTCCCCTCCATGGCTCAGCTTTTAGGAATACACATTAACACTTTCAGGAGTTTTCTTAAGTCTCCTGTGTCCTATTGGGGGCGGCGGGGGGGGGGGGCGGTGAGTCTGGGTCTGAAGGGTTAGTTTTTAGCAGACATTTACTAAGGTAATTAGTTTAGGGATCCAGCCAGCTCACCTTTCAGCCCCACACACTGTGCTAAAGACAGTACTCGGAGCTACTCTGTATTGAATTGCATGGGTCCCTCCCTCTGCTTTTATGAAAGCCTCCTGCATTTGTATAGCTTGAATGGTCATGAATCAAAGCTCAGCTCACTTCGGTGTCAGCCCCTGCAGTGGGCAAAGAGGCTTCAGATTGCCTCCTGGTCCCCAGTTTTGATTTCCTCCTGTGTGTGGTTGAGCTGGGAATGCTCCCATGGTGAAGTCCACAGTTTTCACGAAGAGGCTTTGAGAGCCAGCCACCTGGCTATCATCTTGGACTGGTTAGGAGCGAAGACCCCCCCCCCCCATCCCCCACCCCGGCTTTTAAAAATTTGTTTCTGGTACATGCCATTGCATTAGGGGTGGTCTAACTTGAAGGTTTTCCCCAGCCCCTTCCATTTTAAATTGTGGCAGAGAAAGGTTACATAATTGTCTGTTGGCCCTGGACATCCTCTTGTTAGTTCTCCTACATCTTGCAGAAATTGGGGTTATCTGGGCTTTGTGAAGGAGATTTTTGCACAGCTCCTTCAGTATTGTTCAAGGCAGTAACACATCACTGAACAAATTGCCCCCTTGCATATGCTAATCCTGTACTTAAAAGGACTCATTGTAACTTGTTCTGATGCTTTAGCCTGAGGGGAGATGGGAATTGAAGGGATGGCAGATCGTGTCATGTGACCCCCAAATACCTAAAATGCTTGTTTTCTTTGGGTCAACAGTTCCTACTTGGCACTTGCGAATGAAAGTCTCCTGTGTGGTTGGTAGAAAAGATTAGTCCTTGCTTCTGCTTTTGTGTGGGGGAGCTGGCCTAGCTGTTGAAGATTCACTGGCTGAAATGCCCGCTTTGGGTCTTAAATTTCAGTGCTATTGGCAAGGAACACCAAATCTTATTTTCAACAGTAAATTAAAAGAATTCAAAAGAGTTCCTTCATTGTTGCTCTGGAAAATGTGATTTGCCTTTTAGGAAGCCACGCTGTTAATCTCACCTGCTCTCTCGGTGTGTGTTTTTTGAGGGGCACACATTGAGTGTTACAGTCACAGAATACGTCTAGTAGAATAATCTCAGGTTCTGCTCATAGGCCATTTATATTCCTGACCAGGAAATCGCAGTGGGAAAGAATAAAAAACACATCCTCATGTAAACAGCAAGCTCCCATTTCTCTAACAGTAAAAAGAACGGAAGAACATTTTAAGTGAGTAGGGCCTGAAGGATCCACCAGGCTTCAGATGGTTTGATTGCATAGTCAGGGTCTCTCTTTTAAGTGCTTGAACCTCCATAAATGTTTGCCATCCAAGTCTTCAGCCAAGATGAATTAAATGGAATGAAAGGCTGTGTAGGTATCACCCTTCTAATATAGCTGTTACATCCAGGTTGGGTTTTCATGTGTACAAAAAGACCTGGGAAGGAATCCTTGATTTTTTTTTTTTTTTTTGTCTTGCAGAGTAATTCCCTCTTGGTCCCAGACAGTCTAAGGGGCACAGATAAACGCAGAAATGGGCCTGAATTTTCCAATGACATCAAAAAAAGAAAGGTGGATGATAAGGACTCCAGCCACTATGTAAGTAAATAAAGGACTTGAAACAGTACTTGTTTGCTTACTTCTAAGTGAACATACAAGCGTACTCTAAGATTTTAGTGATAATCTCACATCCTTTAAATTTCTAATACCATAAAGAGAATAGATTCTTACATTATAAGGTACTGTTTCCCTCTAGAGCTGTAAATTATGCTCTGCCAGGCTCACTATTACATTTTAGGCTTTCTGCCTAAGTTCCTCCTAAGAGGGGATTTAAGCATGCAGGACTACCTTTGTGGACTTGAAGCCTGTGCATTTGCATAGGGCCCTGCTCTTAAAGGGACCTTGCCCTTGGTTTAATGCTCTGCTCTCATCATCTTCAAATTCTCAATTTTTGAACAAGGGCCTGCATCTTCTTTCTGTCTTCGGCCCTACAAATTCGGTAGCCTGTCCTGCTAAAATAATCAGGGTAAGAATTTCACTGTTACAGAATACCTTTTGGGATGCTGTTCTGTTGATGTGTTCAGACTCATATTAGGTCTTGAGGTATAGTTCATCCTCTTGAACAGCAAGCAGTTTAGCGATGTAAGTCCATTGGTGAAAATGGGAAAAACTCTGAAGGCATCTAAATCAGACCCTGCAGACTGAGAACACAGGCCTGTGGAGGGAGGGCACTTGACTCAGATCTAGCTGCAACCACATTCACAAGGAGAGCAAACCAAGCCACATGGCGATTGGCTCAGGTCCGAGGGTCATAAACTGCAGCTGATAGATGACTTGGCGTTTTCTGCGTGTCCCCGAGTGTGTCTATTTCAAGATGGACACATTCCTGGGAACAGCATGAGACCAGAATGCTGTATTAGGCCACTTCCTGTTGCTTGTGGAAGAAGTGTCCGCCTCTGGTTGGCATGCAGGTTATATGGGGGTTTACACGCTAGGCCTCTCAGCCTCCTTCTGGCCGGCTCAAGCCAAGAGCCAACAGTGGGTAATATTTCCTGAGCAACAGCTTGTTAGTATCAGGTACTGTGTGCTTTTACATGGATTCTTTCATTGGGCTCTTAACTCTGTGAGTTCAGTGCCATGACTTCCATTTTAGAGGAAGAAACTGAGGCACAGAGCTTGTAAGTGATTTGCCCAAGGTCAGAGTTAGTGGCAGAGCCTGGAGGCAGTCTAACTCCAGAATGCATTGTCTTCACCAGGCTAAGATTCCCAAACTGAGGGTCTAGGAATGGATATTTTGCCAGAGGTCCTTGTATTGGTCCACACTTTGCACTATGATAACATTCCCAGGACATGACATGCAGAAATTTGGAGGTTGCCAATAATACAGTTTTGAGTTCTGCATGAGACTTGTGTAGATACTTAGTAGCAAGTGATCGAGAACAGAATCCATAGCTGTGCTTTACTGTTTTATAACCTGCTTATATTAGGTATGGCCAGTTGTATAGGTAGTTCAGGGTGATGTGTTGACATGATGTTGGAGAGTCTGGGGCGAAGCCCTCAGACCTTAGCTCTTTGATGACCTTCACACTGTACTGTGAAGGCTTAACATTGGCGGAAGCATCCAGTGCAAAGCTGATTGAAATTACAGACTCCTTAAGGACTTCATAGGCTCATTGTAGTAAATGAGTTATTTGCTACTTTTTGCCAGTTTGTACAATATGTGAACCATTTTTGTAATTGTTTTTCTAAAAGGGAAAACCTTTTGGCTTCCATTTTTTCACTGCCGCTGTCTTTGGGTTCTTAACGCCTGAAAAAGGTTTGTGCTTTTCTGAAGTCTTTTACTAAGAGAGAAAGCAAATTTTCTTTAGTATTAACTTTTTTTCTTTTATTACATAAAAATATTTCTTTCAATAGGCTGTTATTTTGAATTACCCAGGCTTCCTCACTGGTTATAATTTTATGTTGTTACAGTGAATTGCATGGTGCTTTAACAACAATGATTAAAGTAAATCTAGTAACACACTGTTGGAAGAAAGTAAATTGGGTCTTCCACATGTAACATTCTAGGTGAGTTAGAAAAAAATATTTAAGGGGCTCCTGGGTGGCTCAGTTGGTTAAACAGCTGACTTCAGCTCAGGTCATGATCTCACGGTTCGTGAGTTCAAGCCTAGTATGGGGCTCTATGCTGACAGCTCAGAGCCTGGAGCCTGCTTCGGAGTCTGTGTCTCCCTCTCTCTCTCTCTGCCCCTCCCCAGCTCGTGCTCTCTCTCTTCCCTCTCTTTCTAAAAATAAATAAACATTTAAAAAAGAAAGAAAAAAACATTTAAAAGGTATGAATTTAAAGTTGAGGATAACTTTCTAGTTGAACATGGAGGCCCCTTAGAAAGCCATTGTGGCTAATATTCGCCCTTGTACTTATTAGTACAAATTGTCAGACACTTGTGTATTCGTAATTAACAGTGACATCAGTAAAAGGATTGTTTAGATCATAAATTCGTCACCTACTACTTTTTGAGAACCGGGACCCATGGCGACATCATACTTCTTTCATGTACCCATTGTATTACTCTGTACTAAAGGACGCAAAGCCTTTTGGCTAAGAAAGTGGACTTTTTCATTCTGCCCTAAACTTGATGTAGGAATGATAACATAAATTGAATAGCCTTTCTGAAGCTTTTTCAAACTTAGTGCAACCTTGCAGTTTCCTTGATTAGCAAATTTTATGGCTTTATGAAGAGAAAATAAAAGCCCAAGGGCAGGACGCTAGTGCCCTCCAGATTTTGCCATCCTGTGTTCCTTCCATCTCTCCAAAAATATTCCAAACTGATTGCCAACAAGGTTTATTCTTAATATGTCCTAATGTTATTCCAGTCGAGTAGATAGCTTTGTTGTTTTTAGTTTTTTGCTGTTTTTTTTCCTCAGTAATTAGTAACCCAATGGGAACATGGTTTCAGTTTGTCTTTGTAATTACAAATTGTCTATGAACACGAGATTTGTTGGCTGTCTTCAAGAATGATACACACAAAGCAATGACATGAAATTGTATTCTTAACATCCAGTGGGAAAGAGTCCTCTTATAAAGACATGGCGGATTTCAGATTATAAAAGAGATTCAGCTGTTACAAGTATTTATTGAGCTCTTACTAGGTACCCAGTGTTTGGAACTTGTGCTCACCAGTATGATATGTAGCAGGTATGCTACTGCAACAGTTCCTCCCTGGAGCTTTGCGTAGCCCCAGGTCAGATAAGTAGGGGGGAGGTGGTGTTAATGACAAGGGGCTGACAATCTGGAATGGAACCTGTAGGCTTGTCCTAGGCCATTTTTTAGTCTGTCTGCTACCAAGAACTCTTGAAATTTAACTGGGCCTCCAACCCTTTAATAAATGGCATTAAAATGTCTTTTTCCAGGACAGCGATGGTGACAAAAGCGATGACAACTTAGTTGTGGATGTGTCTAACGAGGTAACCAATCATTTTCTCAAAGTTTATGTTCAGAGTGACTTTTGAGAAAACAGAACGGTGGAGCCATGGTATTTGGTTTCTTACAACTTTACACGTTAAAAATTTAGTGGCTGTTCACGGGTGGAACGATAGTGGTCTACCTGATGAGAACTTTGGTTTCCTTTAAAAAGAAAAATCTGTTTTCCCTATCATTTTGGATTTGTATGCTGGATATCTAGTGCTCCTTTCTTTCCAGTGCCCTCTGGGCAAAGTATGAGCATGAGGGGAGGATATGATAGTTCCTAGATGTGTTTTCCTCTGTGCTGTCTTCATGGGTGTGTTTGCAAATACCATCCTGGTAATGATAACAACATTGCACACTCCCAAGTCCCCCAGATCTAAAGGACTTAGAGCGCCCTCCTTTAATTTAGAGAATTGGTGTGGAAATAGAGTCTGTAAAGCGCAAGGTCCGTCCATTGTAAATGAAATCATGAAAACTTTACTTATGCTTGTTAAGGACCCTTCTTCTCCGCGAGCAAGCCCTGCCCATTCACCCAGGGAAAACGGGATCGACAAAAACCGTCTGCTGAAGAAAGATGCTTCTAGCAGCCCAGCATCCACAGCCTCCTCGGGAAGCTCCACTTCTTTGAAATCCAAAGAAATGAGCTTGGTAGGTCATAAGAGCCATCACTTGCCCATTTAGCAGTTTATTTATCCTTTGTGGTTCAGAGGACCCTCAAGTATTTGAAACATGGGGATTTTTTTTTTTTTTTTTTTTACTGAGTGAGAGTTCTGTTTTTAAGTGTTTAAAGTGAGTCTGCTCCTCGTACTCTTTGTCCCACACAGTGTTTTCCTTTCTCCCTCTCAGTAGGCTCTTTTGGGCCGTGATTAGAGAGCTTCCACGTCCATTACCCTTTTACTGGGCAACCTCGTAGGTCCTGAGAAATCCTCATTTTCTTAAGCTGTCCATTTTGCCTTGTATTAAACTGACCCATTGTGTCAGGGCATGTTGGAATTGGGTTGGGGTCAGAGTGGGGATGTACTCAAATGGCCCCGGGGCCCAGGGGAAGCCTGGAACTGGCATGGGGAGGGCAGAGCCTTGGAGCCTGTTCATGCTTTCAACCGTTCAGCAAATACTGGGGAGTGTGTCATCTCATAACTCACAAAAACCGAGCCATAACAACCCTGTGTTTGATTCCTACACAGTCTTCCTAGGCATTATCCCATTTCACTGAAGGGGAGGAAAGCCTGAGGAGCTTGCCAAGTTTACACAGCCATCAGATTTATGGCCAGAGGGGGCTGGGGTCTCTCCCTAGCCCGTGCATGCTCTTTGCTACCCCACAGCACTTCTCAGGCCTGGATTTAAAGAATGAAAGGTTGAGATGACAAGGATGATGCCCTGTAACCCCGTTACTGACTCCTGAAGGCCTCTGTGCTCGCGGGTCCACACCGGTTATGTAGGCAAGCGGGTGGCCGTGTGAAACTCCACACATATCTCTCAAACTGATAAGACTCCTTCTCGGGCTTTTGGCTTTGAGATGCCAGTTTGCTTCTCATCAGATCAGTGGCCCTGCTGCCTCTCACCATTCATCTCAATTCCACTGCTACTAAAAGGCAAGATTAGAAAATAGAGATCCTCCCTCTGACATTCTTGGTGACCGGGCCATTTGTTTCTGAGTGACTGGGAATTTTTCTCTGGGTGGTCATCATTCTAACTTGGCCCAGTTCCAAAGTCCACACGCCTGATGGAAAAATACTTTTTAAAATAAAATCTGCGGAGGAAGAAGTGTGATCATGTTCTGTGTCTCTAGCTAGAGTTTTAATTCTGGCAGGAAGAGGAAAGGTCAACATTTCTCGCTCACAAGTTAATGCTGTCAACATTGTGTGGATTTATGGAAATTGGCTGAGGGAGTAGCTAGAAGGTGCCCAGTGTCCCAGCTGCTGTTGTGATAAATTGTGTAATATGGCTTGGATTAAAAATAATACTCATTTAATTTGTTTAATGATACCAGCATGAAAAAGCCAGCACGCCTGTTCTGAAATCCAGCACACCGACGCCTCGGAGCGACATGCCAACGCCGGGCACCAGCGCCACTCCAGGACTCCGTCCAGGCCTCGGCAAGCCTCCAGCCATGGACCCCCTCGTTAACCAAGCCGGTAGAGCATTGCCTCTTGTTGTGCTTTGTTTTGTTTTTTTTCCCTTTCCCGGCTTGGTTCGTTGTCTGTGCACTCCTGACGCCATTTCCCCATGAATATGAAATGCACTTACTGCCTGCCTGCCTCCTTCCTATCCCTGAAAAGCCATGATAAGAAACAGATGTTTGTCCTGAGAGGTTCAGCAGCTGCACCCTGTTCGGTCTCCGACTGTTTACATTTGGCATTTTTAAAAAATTTATTTCCAAATAATCCAAATCCTAGGAACTTCGATGAAGTTTCCGATAATAATTCCGCATGTAAGCTCCTTCCCGAACTGTCACTGTGCGTCTGAGTTCCCTAATTCTGACTGAAACGGGTGGCCCAAGTGTGCCGCTTGCTCACGTTACTTGGCGGATTTTCTGCCGGCTCATCCCTCAGGAATCACTGGTCTCTCCGGCAGGAGAAATTGGGAGGGTTTCGCTGAGAGTCGAGCGAATAAATTGGTAACTTTTGACTTTATCTTCCTTAACACCTTGGGCCCAGAGGAAAATAGGCCCCAGAATATTCCGCCTGAACCTATGCTTTGGCTTACTAAACCCAGGGTCAGGTTTTTGTTTGGAATTGGTACCAAAGAGTGGAAAGTTTGAACTGAAGGAGAAATCTTGGATTTTATCCAAACCTTCTTTGGAGATTAAGTCAAGTAGACAGGTAGTGTGTGGGCCTTGGTTTGCCATCTATGAATTGGGTACGATACTGCTGCTTCATTTTAATTCCCTGATTTCGCAGTGGTGCCAAGCCTATACCAAGGAGGAAGTGGTGGGCAATGCTTTCCTTGGGGTCTCTTTTTCCCTGGAGAGGACTTCAGCCAAGTTGGTGGTGATCAAACCACCCACCCAAGCTTTCCCGGCTTGTCCTCGCCTCTCATGAACGGCGCTAGAAGGGACCCCGGAGCTGACGGTCAGGCTGGACCACAGCGGCCGGCTGAGTCACGTCACGCGCGCGGCTTGTGCTTCCTTGCAGCGGCCGGCCTGAGGACGCCGCTGGCGGTGCCCGGCCCGTACCCTGCCCCATTCGGGATGGTGCCCCACGCCGGCATGAACGGGGAGCTGACCAGCCCCGGCGCTGCCTACGCCAGCCTGCACAACATGTCCCCGCAGATGAGCGCGGCCGCCGCCGCCGCCGCCGTGGTGGCCTACGGGCGCTCCCCGATGGTAGGTTTCCCCGCTCGTGTCCCCGCCCGCGCCTGCGGAACAGAGCCCCAGTGTCCCCGAGCCTGCTGCCCTCAGCATGCCGCTTCGTGACGTTAGGGCCCACCGCGTCTTGGATCACTGTTTTTGTGGATGAAACTAGGCAGTGTTAAGGAGCTGCTTTGATGGCTCTGGGGACGTCCGATTTTCTCCCCCAAGGTAGATTTTTTAATTTATTTTTTGGAAAGCGATGGAATGACTCAAATACCTTACAGACGCCTTTGCATGCATTTTCTTCAGGTTTTTTCCCCCCCTCTTTAATTATTAGGAAAAAATATTTGAGAAGCTGTAACTTCTTCTTTCCGTGCCTTTATTATTCTTTAAACCCAACAGTGTGGCTCAGGTATAAGCAGTGATCTCTCAGAGCAACAGGCAGAAAACAGGGATGACTGAAGCCTTCAGGCATGTTGCCGGTCTTCTTGCCCTACCTTTTGCCACTGTGTAAACCACCTCCTTTTTGATCCAGAAGATACAAAACTGCATGCAAAGGGTAAAATCAACTGTAATCCTTAACTGCATCAGAGAAAGAGAATAGATTATACCGAATAGAAGTCCCTATATATTCTCTTGACTGGAATATGTTGTGTTCATATTTCTCCTCTCCCCTCTTCAGATAGTGTTACCTCCAGTAGTTGGGGCTGAGAGTGAAGTTTGTGTTTTTTTCTCTTACATTGCACTAGTAGGAACGGCTGTGCAGTAGAGGGCAAGATAGTTTTTTGGCTTTTTTTAAAATTATTTTTGAGGGGCAGGGGAGGGGCCGAGAGAGAGGGAGACACAGAATCTGAAGCAGGCTCCAGGCTCAGAGCTGTCAGCACAGAGCCCAGTGTGGGTCCTGAACCCACGAATTGTGAGATCATAACCTAAGCCGAAGTCAGATGCTTAACCAGCTGAGCCACCCAGGCACCCCGAGGGCAAGATAGTTTAAAGCAAAGTGGGCAGCCAAGGGACTAGGTATCTTCGTTAGGGCGCACAAACTAGGGAATCTATGAAGGTTTAAGCAGTAACTGTGAAACTGGGAGGTTATTTTGCCCCCTTGGGACATTTGGTAATATGTGGAGACACTTTTTACGATCAGTAGCACTGATACTTTTGGTACGTATTGTGTAGAAGCCAGGGGTGCTGCTAAATGTCCTGCCATGCCCAGGACAGCCCCAAACTATCTGGCCCAAAAACATTGATTGTGCCAAGGTCAAGGAGTCCTGACTCAGGCAGCATACTGCTCTCTGCACTTGTTTGGGCAAGGCAGGACATCCTAAGTCCACAGGAAGTATTTACTGTGGGAAGCTGGATCTCCACGTACAAGTAGACCATGCTCCAGCCCACCTCCCCAAAAAGATGCTTAGCTTGTCATTTAGAGGTGCTTGTATTACCTCTTGCATTATAATTTTTCTTTTGAAAAATGTTAGCACATGTTCCTGTTCCTGTTTATGTTGCTTTGGAGATCTAGGAGTTTCTAGTGAAAAGTCTTTATAGATGTTCACAAAGTGCCTATGCTACATAAACTGAGTCTTCAATGCCTTATTTTGTTTCCAGGTTGGGTTTGATCCTCCCCCTCACATGAGAGTACCTACAATCCCTCCCAACCTGGCAGGAATCCCTGGGGGGAAACCGTAAGTACCTCTAACTCCTCAGTTTTGTTTTAAAGGCAATTACTTAGTCATGGGTATTAGCAGACTAGAATTCCAAAGGGAGCACAGGCTTGGGCGTTTCCAAGGAGATTTCTAGTGCCTTTTCCTGAGGAGTGTTAACACTTTCTATAAATAGGCACCTTGTAGGTGTCATGCCTCTGTCTTCTCACTATGGGTGATCTCATGCATTCAGTTATTTCTGGAGAGAAGCTGTTGTAGACAGGGACCAGGAGGAAGGCAAGAACCGGGGGTGGTTGGCCCTCCTTGCTTGACCCTTCTTCAGAAAGCTGCCCTGCTTTGCCTTTGGTCAGAGGGTAGCTGCTGGAGATTTCCAACGGGACTGTGTTGTGAGCAGTAAGCTGTCACAAACTCTTGAAATCTCAAACTTGAAACGAGTTGTCTTTTTACCCAGCTCAGCGCTACCTTTTTGTTATTTTGGTGGAAACTAGAGTTGTGCAAAGGGTAGTTGTGGCATCTGGGCATCTGTTATTGGACCTCTCCGCCCGCCCACTGAAGTTTGGTGCGTGCTTTACTCTGAGAGGTCCAGAACTACAAAACACAGAATGGCTTTGACAGAAAACAAGAAAGTTTTTTATTCTCCAGGTTATTCTCCCAGGGTCACTTAAAATCACTTGCTTCCATATGTTAGTAATTAGAAATGCGATTTTAAAGAATTCTGAAAGTTCTCAGTTTTTGTACAAAGCAGAGTAAACTACGGGTGTCTGTCTTATCTGCCATCGTGCACTCTGCCTTTCTAGGACCTTTTACAATTTTGGTTTTTCCAAATAGGGTTGTGTGTCATAGGCCTTCAGTTCTTTTTCTTTTTCTTTTTTTTTTAATGTTTATTTACTTTAAGAGAGAGTGAGCATGAGCGGGGGAGGGACAGAAAGAGAGAGAGAGAGAATCCCAAGCAGGCTCTGCCCTGTCAGCTCAGAGCCTAATGTGAGGCTTGAACTCACAGACCGTGAGATCATAACCTGAGCTGAAATCAAGAGTCAGATGCTTAACTGACTGAGCCCCCCCAGGCACCCCCAGTTTATTTTTCTACCTTTGTGTGGTTGCTTTTAGCTTTTATTTATGTGTCCACTGTGTATTGCATATTACATTATTCTGAGTGGTCCATTCAACCACCTGCTCATCTTTGTGTGATTTTGATTGGAGCCTTTCTTCAAATTAACCAGCAGCATGAGGAAGAATGGAATTCCTTACTCCCATCACCTGCATTTTGGAAAGCAGATTTCCATGGCTGTACTTCACATGCATTGTAATGTCTGTTTCATGGTAATTTGATTCATGACGAAATGAGAGTTTTGTCTACAGTAGGAACTGGTAGAGATGTTAGGAATTTACAGTGACATCTAGGCCCAGGGAAGAGCAGGACTGGGGCAGGGGGAGGAGTGTTGCAAATGCTTTCTTACCTGGTAGATCTCTTCTGATTGAATAACCATGAACTGCTATGTCATGTATTTTCTTGGGTATGCCCCTCTGCATCCAGCCTGAGATGCCCCAGGGCACGTAATGGGTATTTATCTGTCGTCTCTGGCAGTGTGGCTGTTCTGTGTCCTACAAACTGGTGAGAGGATAAAGGGCAAATGAGTAATGTGAATAAGAGGCAATAATTAATAATAACTGATGAGTCTTCAGGGGAATAATGCACAAGTAATGCCAAGTTCAACTGACCAGTAGGGAAAGCCAGTTTCAAGAGTTGGAGGTGTGGGGGTACGTCTGGCTGCCAGGACCCCACCCTGAATGGGATATGTGAGGCAGATGGGGTGGGGTGACAAGAGCAATAAGCTGTCATGATGGTGTTGGAGGTTGCTGTGCAGAGGACTATTAACTCAGACCTAACTAGGTCCTTACTGTGGTGTGTGTGTTCATAATGCAATTAGACACCAAGTTTAAACCTTCTGTGAATGATAATACTGGTGTCATTTACTAAAGCCAAAATATTCATGTCCTTGGCTTGTGAGCACGTTGGATTTCTTTGTGTTCACAGCTCCATTATAGGATACGATGTGTTCAGGGACAATGACAGTGGGTTCAGCAGCAGAGTTGTGAGGGCGAGTCTCTGGATCAGAGTGGTCACTGCTCTCCAACACAGTGAAAAAACATTTTTTAGGATTTTCTTTTAAGTTTGAGGGGAGCTATATTATGTGAGGATGATCGAGTTAATATCAGAGGGAAAAATGGGAGTTCACCATTGTCTTTGGGGTCTGGGCTATACATTTTACTCCCCTTGTTTTGGTCCATTAATTAGCGTGAGAGGACTTCCTGTCCTCATTGTTGAGTAAAGGAATACTTCTTGAGGCAATGCTTCTCCAGTTTTTTTCCCAACATGACCAAGATTGGTACTCTTGTAACAGACAAGTACAGATGAATAGGGGAAGAAAGCTAGAAAATACAAGCCCAAGTTTTTTATTACAAGAGTCAGCTGTCAGGAACTGACTTTATCAAGCTGCTGTAGAAACGTTTTCAACACCTACTCTCCATGAGTGAGCTGATGTCAGTGCAGAGAGTAGCAAATGTTTGCAGACCACACTTTGAGCAGCTTTGGTGTGAAGCACTTGAGAGAATGGTGGAAAAACCAGCATGGCCAGGGTGAGGGTGAACAAGGTGTGGTAAAAGTTTGCAGGTGTCACCCTCTGAGAAATACCAATTGAAGTAATATTTGGGTAGGGTGATGGATGGCTGTCCGTGGACATTTAAGCAAGATCCACATGTCAGACTCTGTGCTAGATGCTGGGCAGGCTCTAGGAAAGAGAATGTTCATCTTCCCTGCCTTTGGGGGCCTATTGATGTGGAAACATTAAAGGGACAAATGCTGTGATTACACTTGTGAGAGGTGCTGTGGAGGCAGAGCAGCGTAAAGAGTGACCACAGTTAAGACGGGAAGGGCTTCCTTGGGGTGAGGGAGATACACAGAAAGCTGAGGCTTGTGCAAGAGAAACAAGCCCACAGGGCAGAGAAAGTGGAAAAGGTGGGCCCTTGTAGGTAGACGGGACAGCCCATGACCTATTCCTAGGGATTCATGTGCAAACGCATGGGTGCCTCCCGAGAGCGGGCAGTACAGCCAGAAGAGTTCAGTTGGGGCTGGAGGGACCTTCAGAGTGCCTCTAGCATAAATGTCTACCTGTGCATCAAGTCACCTATGATAGCCTCTTCAGGTGGCTGTGTGCCTCTGACCGAGCATGTCTAGTGACAGGGACTTGCGGGTGCCTGGAGGAAGCCATTTTCCCTGGCTCTGTCAAAATTGCTCCAGCCCTTGAGCTGAGATCCGTCTCCTTGGAACCTTTATCCATCAGTCCTGGTTCTTTTCTACCCCTGGAGACCACACAGTGCACCACTAATCCATCGTCCCCACAATAGCCCTTCAGATATTTGGAGACCACCAGCTTGCCGTGAGGCTTCTCTTCTGGCTGAATATGTCCGTTGCTTCAGCCCTCTCTTGTGGGATGTGATTTCAGGTCCCCACACCATCTGCTCACTAAAATCTAACAGTCACCTCCCTCTTGTCCCCTCTTTCATAGATTTCATTGAGACCTGCTACATAGGCATGGGGGACCCTATTGGAAGCTCACAGCTTAGTGATGGAGAGACTACATTAATCAAATAATCACAAAAATAAGTGCATAATCATAATTGAGAGAAGAGTTATGACCGAGAGGAACACTATCCCATCAAAGCATGTGACAGGCTGATCCTTTCTGAGAGGGTCAAGAAAGAGTGTTCTGAGCTGCTTTAACTCCATAGGGGCTGGACTTAAACCTCTAGGCTGAGGAGCCTGTATATGCAAAGGCCCTGTGGCCTTACTTTTATTTTTTTTTAATCAAAGTGGAAGAGAGCAAGGTAGGTGACTTGTGTTGCCACTGTTCTGTACTTGTTGTTGGTGTCACAGTGATGTAAGATCTCAGTAGGGTTTCCCAGCCAACCTGGTCATTTTCCCTGTCTCCCTCACCCCCATAACAGTGTCTCCGAACTTCAGTTTGTTAAAGGCATCTTCCCCATTCTCTCTGACATCTGGCACAAACTGTAGCCTGTAATTCTTCCTTTTTTAAGTCACATTTTACCAATCTTATTCGTTAAAATCCCCACTTATTTCCTACTCACTTTTGTCAGTAAGATCCTAGGTGAGTGTGCCCCTTTTTATTTGTTTAAATGTTTATTTATTTATTTTGAGAGAGATTGAAAGAGAGAGAGAGTGAGCACGGGCAGGGAACGGGCAGAGAGGGAGAGAGTCCCAAACAGATTCCATGCTCAGCAAAGAGCCTGAGGCAGGGCTTGATCCTACAACCTTGGGATCACGACCTGAGCTGAAACCACAAGTTGGACATTTAACTGATTGAGCCACCCAGGCACCCCAAGTTTTCCCCCTTTTAAAGTGCTTACCTGGTTAGGTCCTTTCTTGCATCAGAGATCTTCAGGAGTTGCACATAAACTCGTGATGGGGGACATTCAAGGCCCTTCTGGTAGTATTACCCCCACCTGCTTTTCTAGCCTCATGTCATGTGTTCCTTGCATCTTGTGCTTGGGCTGAAAGAGATAACGTTCCATTCCCTGA
The DNA here is from genome assembly GCF_014898765.1 of Herpailurus yagouaroundi. Lineage (NCBI taxonomy): Eukaryota > Metazoa > Chordata > Mammalia > Carnivora > Felidae > Herpailurus > Herpailurus yagouaroundi. The sequence continues at coordinate 280,164 of NW_024412430.1, forward strand.
AAGCCTTTCCTTCTTCTCTGGAGCAGTGAGCCTTCTACCAGTCTTACCTCTTCCTGTGGGAATACTTCTTGTCCTTCCTGTCTAGCCACTTCTGTTGCTGCCTTAACTCGAAGCCTTCACTGATGCCTTGTTAAATGTGAGCCCTCTCCAGGAGCACCTTGTAACATCTTGTGACATGTTGCACACCATGGCCTTGAGTTATCATCATGTGTGCATGTCATACTTCTACCTGCTTCTTCCCCACTAGAATTGAAGCTTCTGAAGTCCCTCTGTCCCTCTGAGCTCATATACCCAGTAAACACATATTTGGTGCATTGAGTAGGTGGGAGATGAGTCCAGAATTGTGTAAGACTCTATGATTCATCCTTTCCAAAGGAGATTCACATTTTGCATTTTAGAGTTCAGCACTGTTGATTTATAAGAGGTAACCCTGACTGTGTTTTCAAACCCTTGAGGCGAGATTTAATTGGTATTATTTGGTCAGCTTTATGTGAACTCACTTTTAGTTTTAGGAAATGTGCTCCCCTGAGCTTTGTGGCGATCCCCGGTAAGAGAAATTCTCAAGGTTAGTCAGGTCAACATCTCTTTGCTATGCTTCCCACTGCGCTACCCCCAAGACGTCATTTTGGCCCTGATGTACTGGCTTCCTCCCCATAAATACTTGGGAGCTGGGCTCTACCTGCCTCGTGTAGTAGCACCTAGAGGTCAGTAATAACTCAGACTAATAATAGTTTGGCTTAAGATTCCAGCTTAGTTCCAAGTTCCTTCACCCTGTGTTTTAATGCTAGACATGTAATTGAGAAATCTTACACCCACTCGTTTAGTGTTTAAATAAATCTTTAAAGTACCTTTTTGGAGTTGGAGCCTAAAGAGGAAAGAAAATCTTAACTACATATGGGGTAAAATTGCCTCTTAGGAAAACATGTTTTGCAGCAGTGAATAGAGGCCATCCCCGCTGCTAGCCAAGGAGACATTTCCGTGGTCAGTCCCCCCTCCCTCCCCAACTCCTTTCCATTCTTGATCTTGCTTCTGGTTCCTCTGTTGACGATGTCTAGATGTCTAGAATCCACAACTGGCTTGTTTAGTGGATTTGAAAATTAATTCAGCCCTCTTTTTACTTGGCATGGTTTTTGGGTATTTTTTGTCTGTTAAATGCTGAAAGTACCTTGCCTGTTTTGTGCCATATTATCACCATTGGGTTTTGGTTTATTTTACGTATTTATTTATTTATTTTTATTTTTATTTTTTTTTTAATTTTTTTTTCAACGTTTTTATTTTATTTTTGGGACAGAAAGAGACAGAGCATGAACGGGGGAGGGGCAGAGAGAGAGGGAGACACAGAATCAGAAACAGGCTCCAGGCTCCAAGCCATCAGCCCAGAGCCTGACGCGGGGCTCGAACTCACGGACCGCGAGATCGTGACCTGGCTGAAGTCGGACGCTTAACCGACTGCGCCACCCAGGCGCCCCACGTATTTATTTTTAAAGTTTATTTATTTATTTGGAGAGAGAGAGCACGTAAGCATGTGTAAGCAGGGGGGAGGGACATAGAGAGAGAGAGAATTCCAAGCAGCCTCTGCACTGTCAGCGAGGAGCCCTTCATGGGGCTCCATCTCATGAACTCCCAGATCATGACCTTAGCCGAAATCAAGAGTTGGACGCTTAACCAACAGAGCCACCCGAATGCCACATTTGGGTTTTGGTTTAATTTCTATTTTTATACTCTTTGATCTTCTGGCATTGCAGAGTTAATTTCTTGAGAATCTGTTGAAATGTGAGGCCCTTTATTTTGATGTGTTATGTTTAGTTACTAGACAGTTGTCCTCCCTGCACATATCTCCCTTCTCCCTCCTCACCTCCTCAGAAATGCCTTTCAGTTTATCAGATAGAAATGTAGTTTATTTCTTGCTCAGATAATGCTTCTTTGCCCATAGTAGTTGGTTCCTTTGCTAGACTTTTCAAATTCAGCTTAGAAATGACTGTATTTTAAACTTTTCTTTGTCTTATTTTTCATCCAGGAATCTCTCGGTTTGAATCTTTGCCCTGCATGGAAGCCTCGTTGCTCCCCTAACACATTTACACGTTTTGAAACATTTAGTTGGTGGAAGAAGTAGGGCCTAGAATTCAGAATCATGAATGCTAACTTTGCTAGAGAATCTCCTAGTTTATCAAGTAGCCAGTCTCCTGTTTTCTCTGTCTAGTGATTTTCCTTATCATGTCCATTCTAAGAAGTTCTGCATTTGCCTTTTCAAGAAACGAGAATGGCCATGTGTTAAAGTAAATAAGGAAACAGACAAAAAAAGGCTCTCATCTTAATGCTTTAAGTTCACACCGTGTAATCGAATTGTTAGCAAAGCCCTCCATTCATGTAGAAATGCTGTCTTCCAAATAGGGTACGAATTGTACCCTGATCTGCATATTTGCTGTTTGGGAGGAGGCCAGGAGGCCAAGCTGGAAAAATTCTGCATTTTATAGATGTTATGGGTGAGAGATGCAGACCCTAAGAAGAGTTAAAGATCAACCTTGTTATATTGGCGGTGAAGGAGATTTTAACATAAATAGATGAATTATATTCCCAAGGACCTGTTTTTTTTCCCCTGAAATCTTAGAATAATATGGCTCTGATTTCCTTATGACCTCACATTACAATCCCCCCAGTCACCACCTTCATTGTACTCATTCTTGAGGCTAAGAGTATCCTCCACCATCATAAATTACATTATTCTCATCTACCTTAGAATGACCCACATGCTCCAGCCCTCAATCAAAGCCTCCAGTGCCAGGACTGTATAATGAAATTGCACTGATGACATTGACATGAAGGTCTCTTTTGTGTAAGTTACGTGTTTCTATCATGATGGGCATGTGTTCTCCCTCTTCAGGGGATGGTGTCCAACGTAGTGCCAATGTGAAGCTAGGTCAAAGATTAAAAGTTCTACGTTTGTGGCAGGCCTGCCCTGGGTGCCCTGGACTTGGATCTTGGCTTTTCCATTTACTTTTTAAGTTTATTTATTTATTTTGAGAGAGAGAGTGAGAGAGCGCACACGTGCTTGTGTGCACAAGTGGGGGAGGGCAGAGAGGGAAGGAGAGAGAATCCCAAGCAGGCCCCACTCTGTCAGCAGAGAGCCTGACTCGCGGTTCAAACCCACGAACTATGCGATCATGACCTGAGCTGAAACCAAGCATTGGACACTCAACCAACTGAGCCACCCAGGTGCCCCTACTTAAAGCTATGCTTTTCAGTGGCCAGACACAGGATCATGCTTTTTTGCATGCGACCTATGGCAGCTTCTGCCGTGTCTTGCTTTGGAAGGAAGGGTCCTGCATCCACTGGGCTCTGCTGACTTAGGGAAGGGCCATGGATTTTACTCCATTACTATAGTTGCTTTCATTGTTCTTTGTTTTGGTTCAGAATACCTCTCTAGGGACCACTTTTCCCCTCCCCAGGAATGTTGATAGCATTTCCCAGCGACATTTGGTACGACTACTGGAAAATTCTTGGGGAAGGTTGGTTGGCATAACCCAAGTGGCTAGAAGACCCTCCTCCACTTTCTTGTAGCTTTCTCTCCTTGCCAGGGCGACCTCTCGTGCCTCAGTTTAATAAGTGATTAGGGTAGCAATAAATGACCTGGGGAATTGAGATTCATGTACTGAGTGCCAGCTGTATGCGAGCTGGCAAAGTCCACTGAGAAAAACGGTGAATGAGAAGTGTCAACACGTGCAGTGGTCCACAGTTCTGATACGTGCCATAGTTGAGATTTACAGGAAGAGCTAGGACCCTGGAAAATAACCCTCCTGCCTGCAGAAGTTGTGGCCCACCGAGGGGGAGAGAGAACAAGTGCCTGAGCACGTCGGAGGGAGGCGGTGCTATTCTAAGCAGGAGGGAACAGTTTGTGCACAACTCAGAGATGTGACGGCATATGATATTTTAGGGGACTGGCCCATCATTCCACATGGCAGGGAATTTAGGATACAGGACGGTCATGTGAACTGAGGCCCAGTGACACTAAACCTGGTAATACAGCAAGAGAGTCCCTGCTGAGAGCGCCAAGTCCACAGGCAGCAAGGTCTCGGCCACAGCCATTACCTCCGGGGTCCATGGTTCTCCATCACTGTTGACCGGATCCTGCTGCTGTTCCTATTTCCAGCAAACCAGCAACTCTGTAAACACCTGTTTTCCTTTGGTCTCAGAACACAGCATAGTTTTATTAGCAGGAGTCTGTCTGCTAGGAAAAAACCTGCTTCTCCAAAACACAGTCTTGTTTTCCAGCCTGCCACTCCCTGTGAGGATTCCCAATGGGGACTCTTTGAGTTTGAGTTCCCGCACCTCTTCTGTGTGTCCAATAAAGGAAGAGTCATCGGCTCTGGAAGAGTTTGATTTTATTCCGTTTTTACATTTGTGCTGTCCAGGGGGCTTTATTTTTTTCAGTTCTCCCGACTAGATCACAGGATTAGGCCCTCATCAACAGGTGTTTGTTCAGAAAGCTGGGTTGAGGGGGGTGCTCAGTTCTGTGCAGGTGGGTGGCCCCAGCAGTGTGGCCTCTAACAAGAGTGCCAGGGACTTATTCTTTCCACTTCACAGTTTGCCCCAGTCCTAGCTAAACATTTTCCTCTCCTCTTTGCCAAATACTATCTCCCCATTCTTGTCCTTAGGGATTTATGGATTTCCTGGTTTTCTTTGCCTAGTCACTGCTGTATGCTTTCCCGACTCCCACCCACACCTTCCTCCCGTTGTGCATTCCTTGCCCTTACCCTTGTCCACTGATAAAAGAGCCCTTGATGGAGCATACCCTCACTTTCCTCTTTTTAATACCAATGCTCCCATTTTCTGAAGGCCCCTGCAGGTGTGGAGTGTGGCGTTCGATGTTTTATGGTTTTGTAGCTGCTTTCATCCTCACAGCAATCCTTGCAACCCTTCTGTTTTGTTAATTATTTCTATCTTGTGGATCAGGAATGGACACATTATAGGCTGCAGATAGGCTGGTAAGGACGACCACAGTTAGTGAGGTCAGCGAGCCAGGCATTTCCTGTATATTTAACAGTAGAGTCAGGGCTCTCGACTTGGCTGTGGACTCAGTCTACTTGATCATGGGTCAGGAGCCCTCTTGACTTTTTCTTGAATAAACAAATAAATCTCACCTTTATCTTAAAATTGAGATATATACATAAGGGTGCCTGGGTGGCTTAGTTGGTTAAGCCTCCAAACTCAGGTCATAATCTCATGGTTCATGGGTTTGAGCCCTGAGTTGGGCTCCATGCTGACAGCGTGGAGCCTGCTTGGGATTCTCTCTGTCTCCCTCTCTCTCATCCCTTCCCCCGCTCGTGCTCTCTCTCAAAATAAATACATAAACTTAAAAAAACACTAAAAAATATTAAAATTGAGATATACCTATAGAAGAGTGCATGAATCATATGTGTATAGCTCAGTGACTTTTCACCAGGGACACTGACAAAGCCCCTCTCACGTTCCTTGCAGTAGCTGTGGGGAATCACCACTCTGGATTAATATTACAGATGAATTCTGCCCGTATTTGAAATTCTATAAATCCAGTCATTCCATGTACATTCTTTGGTGGCTGGCCTCTTTCTGAATTCAGGCTTGTGAGGTATTTATTAAATCCTCACTCTCAATTTATAAATTCCCCTTCCTGGTTGATTTTACTTTTCCTTGTTCTTCAATAAGTAGGAAATCTAAGTTTCCTTCTGGGAAGTCTTTAACGTTGCCATGATATGCCATCAATGTGGCCTTTTCTCAACAAGATTCTTGTTCTTCCTGTAGGTGAATAACTAATTCCAGGCTCTCATTTGCTCCCCTCATTTTTCCTCCCAGTTGATCCCTCTTTGAGACCTATCAGCCCTTTGCATCGGTCTGGTTTGTTCATTTGATTAGGCTTTCCAGCACAGCGGGCAGCACCAGCTTCCTGCAAGGCCCCCTGTGACTGATGTATTGACATCCATATGGGTTTCTCCTGGGACCAAGCAGTGTTTACAGCTTCTGGCTGCAGTTCACTACTCTGTGAATCCATTTTAAATTGCCTCAGTATGATATCACAGCCCACCTGTGTGGTTTAAAGAAGGGGACACCTGGGAGAGAGGCGGGTATCTTCCAAAAATGAGTGTACAGCTCTCTGTCTACACTTTGTGCATCGATTTTAATCTGGATCATTTAACTCTATAATAAGTGGGCTTCCAGTTGAAACAAGGTAAAATTGCCTTCCCCTAAAAATCTAGAATTGCTATAAGGGTGCCTGATGGAAAGTTTGCCCACCTGGGGGCACCCACCTTGATTTATGGCAGACCAAGAAACTAACCTTCACACAGCGCCATTATTTTCACAGCATAGAAAGCTTTAAGAGGCAAGTTCTCTCCCCACGTCAGCCATTGTTCTAACCAAATACGTTCAGTTCAATTGTTTTATGAAAACGCTCTGGTCATTTCTCTAAGCTTCACCTGGCGGTTTGTTATTTTCAGTCAACTCATGGTACCTGATGTCTGGGTCACATAACTTACTACTGGACCTTGAAGAATTCTTCCAGAACATGAATAGAGTTAATCTCCAGTTCTTGTGGTCCTATCTTCAGGGCAATACAGTGAATGTTATTTGATTCCAACCCCAAATATCTTGTAATAAATAGCATAGGTTCAATTAACTACAGTGTGCTTATATTAGAATTAGAATATCATGTGGGCTTGATGTGTTACTAAGGACACCAAAGGATACCGTTGGGTAAAAAACAGGGAATTTAGTGGTGTGGTGTTGTAAGGGCTTGCAGCTGTAGTTGTTTTGTATGCATATTTATTTTCTAGGGCATTCTGTAGGGTTCCCATTATGTGTGCTCAATTATTCAAATTAAGAGTAATGTTAAGGATTTGGTTCAGCTAGCCATTTAAGATTAGTTACTGGAACCAGTCTGTCAGGAAATAACATATATCTAAGATTGTGTTGTTTGGTTTGGGGTCAAGGCAGTTCTTTTTCAAGCCTTCCACGTATATGATATTTTGCGTTCATAAAGAGAAAATAATAGCCTAATTTTCTTCTCAAGCTTAGGGAATTATGTGGGTTTTATGTGCAGGCATGTTGGAAACCTAATAACCTTGTATCAGTTTTCAATTTTGTGCGTGCTAAGTTATTTTACAAAATTTGAGTGAACGTTTAAATGAAAATTTGAGTTCTGTGGTAATACCCATGGTCTTTAGATCTGTAAAGGGAATGTAAGGTGCCAATGACAAGTTCCAGAAAGTGCCCCAGACTTATCCCAGAGGGTTATGGAAACTCTACATCCTTCATTTATTATATATGCAGACCTATAGAAAAGGCTTAATGTTGAACTTCTAGACTGCCTAGTGATGTTTCAGATAAGAAGAAAGTGAACATAGTGGTCTCTTCAAAAGTGTCATGTGCATAATTCCATCTGCTTGGATGCTGGGGGCTGGTATTAGCACTTCTGTACCTTCCACCTTCTTTTTTTTTTTTAATGTTTATTTCTTTTTTTGAGAGAGAGAGAGAGACAGAGCACGAGAGGGGTAGGGGCAGAGAGAGGGAGATACAGAATTCGAAGCAGGCTCCAGGGTCTGAGCTTGTCAGTACAGAGCCCGATGCGGGGCTCGAACCCACGAACCATGAGGTCATGACCTGAGCCCAAGTCGGATGCTTAACTGAGCCACCCAGGTGCCCCTGCATTTTCCACCTTCTAAAGTGTCTTTTCTTTGTGCATGTTTTATATCTGTAATATATTATTGCTTGGAGTTTAAATCATTAGATCACAAAACATAAAATATGCCTTAAGATTTTGAGGTGGAAACAAATATGTACTGGGATTAGGTTTGTATTTAACAGGAGAGGAAAACAATAGCTTAAGCAACATGAAGGTTTATTTCTCTCTCCCATAAAAGATCCTGGCTGTCAGTAGCCCAGGGCAGGTCTCACAGCCCCACAGTGTCACAGGGCCTCTGCATCCTATCTTTGTGTTCTTTTTTTTTTTTTCAACGTTTATTTATTTTTGGGACAGAGAGAGACAGAGCATGAACGGGGGAGGGGCAGAGAGAGAGGGAGACACAGAATCGGAAACAGGCTCCAGGCTCCAAGCCATCAGCCCAGAGCCCGACGCGGGGCTCGAACTCACGGACCGCGAGATCGTGACCTGGCTGAAGTCGGACGCTTAACCGACTGCGCCACCCAGGTGCCCCACCTATCTTTGTGTTCTACTTCCTTCAGCAATTGATTCCATCTTCAGAGTCACCTTGAAGGTGACCCCAAAAGGGCTGGCTGAGCAAGGCACCTTGCTCATAGTTGAGGCAGTGGAAGGAAGAAGAAAAGAGGATGGGAATCCTGATCTTCCTCACTTAAAATTTTTTTTTTCTTTTAATTAATCGCCTTTGTTTTTTAGAGCAGTTTTAGGTTCATAGCAAAATTGAGCCAAAAGTACAGAGAGCTTCTGGATCCCCTGGCGTCCCTCTCTTTGAAGTTATGAACCACATGCCCCCAGCAGCGCATGTATGTTGAGCATGTACCTCTTACTGCTGAAAACGTGGCATACCTAGCCAAAGGGAAGCTGGGGAGGGTACCAAAGAGTACTTTGCTGCCTTAGATAAAACTGGGGTTCGTGGCCAAGGTAGGGAGATTGTTGAGGAGAAAACTTGAAATCTGTCATAAAGTTGGAGTGCCTGGGTGGCTCAGTTGGTTAGGCCACTGACTTCGGCTCAGGTCATGATCTCACGGTTCGTGGGTTCTAGCCCCGTGTCGAGCTCTGTGCTGACAGCTCAGAGCCTGGAGCCTACTTCAGATTCTCTGTCTCTCTCTCTCTCTCTCTCTCTCTCTCTCTCTCTCTGCCCCAGCCTCCCCCAAAATAAAAATATACATCAAAAAAAAATCTGTCATAAAGCCAATCGTTTATTGGGGCACCTAGGTGGCTCAGTCAATTGAGCATCTGACTTCGGCTCAGGTCATGACCTTGTGGTTTGTGGGTTTGAGCCCTGCGCCGGGCTCCCTGCTGTCAGCACAGAGGCTGCTTTAGATCCTCTGTCCCCCTGTCTCTCTGCCCCTCCTCTGCTCACGCTCTGTCTCAAAAATAGATAAACATTTAAAAAAAGAGAGAATCTTTTATTATTTTTTCTTGATTATGCAAAAGAGTAACTTCAAGCCTGAAACTGGTACGTTTAGAAGTGTTTTCATATGTTAGTGTTGGAATATAGTGTTTACTGTGTGAAATTATTATGAGTTCTTGAGGGCTTCATCTGAAGCATAAAAAATAATCATTTAAAATTATGGTAAGAAATCATACAATTATACAGGGTGTGTTGGGAAGGAGGTATTTTATGTTAATTAGGAAGCGTGGTTAGCGTCGTAGATGGGATTTGAAGGGATGCTTTCTGGAATGGTTAGGCACAATTGAGAAATTTCTAAATATTTAAAAAATACAGTTTAATATATGTACACCCTAGACTTCTGCTATTATGTATTTTAAATTTGTTCCTTCGGTAAATACTTCAGCTTCTGTTGATTTCAGAAGAGAATCATGAGGAGAATCGTTCTTTCCTCTTCTTCCTCACAGAAGCTGCTGAGGTGATGACTAACTGCTTTATGATCCGTGTTTTCTCTGTCTCCTCTCCTGTCTCTCTCTCTCTAACTGTCCCCTTCCCCAAAAGTGCATACTCCTTCCACGTCACCGCGGACGGTCAGATGCAGCCAGTCCCTTTCCCCCCCGACGCCCTCATCGGACCCGGCATCCCCCGCCACGCGCGCCAGATCAACACCCTGAACCACGGGGAGGTGGTGTGCGCGGTGACCATCAGCAACCCCACGAGACACGTGTACACGGGCGGGAAGGGCTGCGTCAAGGTCTGGGACATCAGCCACCCCGGCAACAAGAGCCCCGTGTCTCAGCTCGACTGTCTGGTGAGCGAACAGGAACTGGTGCACAAGGGTAATGTCTCCCTGGAGACTCAATAAGGAAATAGCTGTTTGGGCCTGGGTTTTATTCCCATTATGAGGAAATGGAAGCCCTTTCTGTTTCCTGCGTTAGCTATTTAGCCCCCGCACCACCACCACCCCGCCCGAAATGTGAAGGTTTCATTTGTTGCTGTTTCAGTGGTTAAATCCCAGAGTTGATGGATTTCTTTCACAAAATATTTTACAGTGGTTTACAGAAGCTGTCCTTGTTTGAACGTGTACTCAGAAGGGGGTTTCCCATTGAACTAGGCCTGGACTCTGAGTCCTGCGGTCCACTTAACTTGTGATTTCCCTACAGCCTTTGCATAAATATTGAATAGTAAACATTTCATAATGTGGCATAAAAACCGTTCTGAACAGGGCCTGTGTTTTCAGGGAGACCTGGGAGGGCTGGCTGGGTTTTATTACCTTAACTTCGAGAAAGGTTAATAGATCACACTGCAAGGAAACCGGGCGGCCATCCGCAAAACTGGAACGGTGAGAACGCTTTCCCAAGGCACCCGAAGCCACCTCCTCCCAGAGTATGAGGATGCCATTTTGCATTTTTCAGGATCCATACTCCATGTTGGGACATGTTCCCTTCTCTGAACTGTAACCCCAGAATTTACAGACCACGTACCATTGGCCCTAAGCAGACTAAAGGCCACCTTGCCCCTGATGTGGTGTCTGCTTGCACTTCGCCGTGATGGGTGGAACAGTTCACCCGCTGCGTGCCTAGCGACTGGTGAGGATTCCAGAGACAGAGTGTTCAGAAAGAAGAATGGTGTTTTTGAGATACAAAAGCCTTTTTTGGAGTAGTTATTGATTTATTTTATTTTCAATTTTATTTTTTAATGTTTATATTTTTGAGAGAGAGAGAGACAGAGTGCAAGTGGGGGAGAGACAGAGAGAGAGGGAGACAGAATCTGAAGCAGGCTCCAGGCTCCGAGCTGTCAGCAGAGCTTGACATGGGACTTGAACCCATGAACCGAGAGATCGTGGCCTGAGCTAAAGTCAGACACTTAACCAACTGAGCCACCCAGGCGCCCCATTGATTTATTTTTTAATCAGATAACTTTATTTTTATTTTAATGTTTATTCATGAGAGAGCGAGCGCAAGCGGGGGAGGGGCAGAGAGAGGGAGACACAGGGTCTGAAGCAGGCTCTGTGAATTGGATGTGAGGCTAGAACTCACAAACTATGAGATCATGACCTGAGCCGAAGTCCGATGCTCAACTGACTAAACCACCCAGGCGCCCAAATCAAATAACTTTAAAAAATCTCCATTAATGAAATTGAAACACGCTGAAACATAGCCGGACATTCTAAAATAGTAGGAGTATTTTGTAACGTTCATCGCCTCTTTTGAAATTTATGAGTAATAGGTCAAAGCATAATGAAAACTTTAGCTCGGTCTATTTGGGTTGAAGAATAGCAATTACTTCTTTCAGGGAGGGGAGGGTTATTTTAGGTCTCACCTTACTTTTTTAATGTGTGTTGCTTTCGATAGGAAGATGCCATCTTTTATCGATTTCTTTGGACTGAGAGGCTTGAATATGGTAGCAGCCATGTTATCGCCTGAGAAAGCAGCTCTGTTAAATTCTTAGTAAGGATCCACATGACTAGTGCAAGCCTTAGGTAGAGATTTAAGAGTAACGAAAATCAAAACCTAGGCAGTAGGTCTGCAGTTTCCAAATAGTAAATAATGGAGGGTGGTAAGGTCGGACATTTATAAGCTAGCTTTGAAAAGTGGTTTCTTCATAGAGAGGTACATGTACACCTATCTTGCATCCACTGATCATTTCAGTTCTTTCTACTCATCAGGAAACTGAACGTCGGGAACAGTTCTATCCAAATGTTTGCACGTGCCCAAGCAAGCCCAGGAGTTTGTTTTATTTACCGTTTCAAAGGGGACAGTTACAACTCGATCCCAATTTTTACAACAGAACTCTTGCTTTATTAAATAGCGTCCATGAAATACTATTTTTCAAGTCGAAAACCAAGATAGCAGTTAGAGAACATGGGATTGTTAGTGCTGGCTAATGCATCATAGCAATTGAATTACATTTATTTCACAGAACAGAGATAACTACATCCGTTCCTGCAAATTGCTCCCTGATGGTTGCACCCTCATCGTGGGAGGGGAAGCCAGCACTCTGTCCATCTGGGACCTGGCGGCTCCGACCCCGCGCATCAAGGCGGAGCTGACGTCCTCGGCCCCTGCGTGCTACGCCCTGGCCATCAGCCCCGACTCCAAGGTCTGCTTCTCGTGCTGCAGTGACGGCAACATCGCGGTCTGGGACCTGCACAACCAGACGCTGGTGAGGTGAGCAGACATGGTTGTCTATGGTGGGTGTTCCCTCCTTAGGTACCTGGGCTTGAAGGCCTCCTGTCCCCTCTGTTTCTCTGGCTGCACCCAGGCTCTCGGCCCATGTTCAGAGCCTCTTTTGTGCCAGGCTGGGAGTTCCAGGTATTGGGAGTATGAAGACAAAACTGTGGCAGTTGCCCTCTGGGGGGCTTACAGTCTGGCTGCTATGCTCAGTGTCCCCCACAATTTATATTTACCTCCCTGATGTCCCCATTCTTCAGCCACTTGCAGTTGCCAGACCTGTCCAAAAAGTATTCCTGATTTTTGCCAAGGGGCAGCACGTGCACCATGGATTACCTGGCAGTATCAAGGGTCCTTAATGCTCGATGTTTTTGGCTTTGGCTAGAACTTTGTGCAAATAGGAGCCGAGTGATAAAGGAGAACAGAAAACCAACAAAAGGACATGAGAAGAGGAGATTCCATGAATTTTACTCGCAAAATGATTTTATTTATTTTTTTCTAAATGTTTATTCAGTTTTGAGAGAGAGAGCGTGAGCAGGGGAGAGGCAGAGAGAGAGGGAGACAGAGAAGCTGGCTCTGCCTGACAGCAGACAGCTCAATGTGGGGCTCAAAGCCACGAACCGTGAGATCATGACCTGAGCCAAAGTCGGACGTTTAACTGACTGAGCCACCCAGGTGCTCCCACAAAAATTATATTAAAGTATACATGTTTCTCAGTAACTAAATCAGCCCTTTCCAGGGGTTACTCCAGCCAGGAATGGGCCCAGCTTCCTGGAATCATTCCTCTGAACTGTGACAGCTGCAGTCCTGCCATCTCTGTGTCTCTCCTCGGCTCTGGCCACCTCATTCCCTCTGCCGAAGTCGAAGTCCACACTTAACAGCAAAGTCTTTGTAAAGGGAAGCACTAGCTAAACATCCCAGGGAAAACCTGTCATCTTTTGCTTTTTTGTTTTCTATTTCATCTTCGCTCGGAAATGGTCTTTGTTGATAGTGTGGTTTTAGGCGTGTAGATTATTTAGCAGGGCTCTTCTCATGCTTTGGGCCCAAGTGCCACAGTGAAGGGGACAGACTTTAGGAGTCATTATAGCAGCTTCGTCTCCCTTCAGACCTCTTCTGTAGAAATCCAGTGTCACCAAACCAGGCTCTGTCCCTGCGTACGGGTGACACTCTGGTAGTAATTTTTCCCTTGTAGGGCACTGGGCAACTCAGAATGAGCAAAACTGACAAACGTAGCTGGAGCTGACAGCCACTTCAGACTTTTTTAGCCTAGCAAGTGTTTGTTGTTTTTCTTCTCTTCTTCTTTTTTTTAAAGTTTATTTAGTTTGAGAGAGAGAGAGAGAGAGAGCGCGCGCGCAGGGGAGGGGCAGAGAGAGATGGAGAGAGAGAATCCCAAACAGGCTCCACACTGCCAGCACAGAGCCTGATGCAGGGCTGAAACCCAGGAACCATGAGATCATGACCTGAGCCAAATCCAAGAGCCAGATGCTGAATGACTGAGCCACCTAGGTGCCCCTCTTCCTCTTCTTTTTTTGAAAAAAATCTTAATAAATAGCACTTTCAAAATTTTAATTCTAAGTGCTTTTCAAACACTAATCCTTTTAATCCTCATAATGTCTGCATTGTAATTATCCTAATTTCATAGATGAGGAACCCGAGGTACAGAGAAGGTAAAAGTCAGCTTGTCTGCTCACACATTCGGGCGTGGGGGAGACGTGATGGGGTGCAGGCATGCTGCTGTCCTGTCTGTGCCCTGAACCCCTGCTCTGTGCTGGCTCCCGGGAGTAAGCACCTGCTGGATACAATGGGGTAGTGCTTTACAAATGTCTTGCTCCGTGTGGGCTGACCACATGCGGCTAGTGGCTACTCTGTGTGAGAGGGTAGCATAGAATCTGCTGAGCATCTCAGTATCTACCGAGACCCACCACAGCCTGGGCAGTCCTGGTATCTGCCTTCTAGGAGGCTGAGGTAGTGCTGCGATGTGCGGACAGGGGGGTAGAGGAGCCACCACCAAGCACCTGAAGTCAGAAGAGAACAGCATTTGTAGTCAAGGCGAGAAAGTGTTTTATGACCTCTAGAGGATGCAGAGGGAGGTCACTGGGTTTCCAGAGCAGTTTGATGGAAAGAAGAGCAAATCAGCTTTCAAAAGCTGCATCTGGGACCGGCGTGACCCACGGGGGAGTCTTGGAGGCAAGCTGGGGTGGTTGGGGGGAACGTTTGTGTGCATGGGACAGGGGTGGGGGCAGAGAACTAAGATGGGCATTCAGAATAGCTTTTGGAGGAACAATTTTTGAAATGATAGCTCTCACCTTGTCTCAGAATTCACAGCAAGTGGTGCTTTTGTCTTATCTTCCATGCTCTTTAAATTTTTTTTTTTTTCAACGTTTATTTATTTTTGGGACAGAGAGAGACAGAGCATGAACGGGGGAGGGGCAGAGAGAGAGGGAGACACAGAATCAGAAACAGGCTCCAGGCTCTGAGCCATCAGCCCAGAGCCTGATGCGGGGCTCGAACTCACAGACCGCGAGATCGTGACCTGGCTGAAGTCGGACGCTTAACCGACTGCGCCACCCAGGCACCCCTCTTCCATGCTCTTTAAATTCCAAGTTCAGTTTAAAAGTTTGGAGCTCTGTGGGAAAAATAAGGGGGGGAAGGGCACCTAGAGGAAGGACAGACATAGAAACCTTCCTCTGAGTGTTGAAATTCCCAAGCCACTTGAATGCATCCCGCCTAATTCACCATAGTGGTTGGCCGTGTTCTGGTCACTTCCCTGCCGGTTCCCTGTTGGCATGCAAAACCGGGTCCGGGACTCACAGATCACCAACCCTGCGGTAGCTCACTTTTGCCTACCCCTCAGCAAACCCTGCCTTTGGCCTGGCAAAGCATCTGTGCTCAGTGAGTCCCTGTTAGTTGATTGGTTTTGGTAGTGTTTTTTGACTGAAGCACAAGGTTTCCCTTTCAGAGAACAAGCATGTGCTCAGCTTCCAGGCAGGGTCCTGCAGAGGTGCCCATGGGGCCGCCTCAGCAATTAGCTCTGACTCTGTTCAGCACCCCGAAGTCAGGAGGCCAGCATGACCCTTTGTCTCTGGGAGTCCAGATTTCCTAATGCAGGGCTCTTTCTAATACAGAAAGCAAGGTTGAGTAAATACGTGAGCTCATGCTTTGTTGGCATGAAGGGCATTGCTGTGTTGATTCACTCATGGAAAAGGAGTGCTTCTGGACCCTGAGCTTATAATGTAGTGATGGAGGCCTACCTCTTTCCTTAGAGAATACACGTGGGATTTTGTGTGTTTGTCCTTTTTCTTTTCTTTTTTTCTTTTAACACTCAAACACTTTTTCCAGACCTGGGAGGAATTTTCCCTTCCAGACGGATTTGTAAGAAGAGGTGTAAGAGTGTATTTAGCTTCTCCCGTATGATGACCTAAAGTGGCATTCCATTTCTTTAACTCTTGGATTGCGAAAAAAGAAAATCCGCAAGTGCTGTTTCCTCCTCAGGGTGGGGGATGTTAGTTTGATCTTGCACATCAGAAGACACTGAGAGATCACACACACACACACACACACACACACACTGAGTCCAAAACTAACAACACAACAGTGTTTACCTTGAGCTCTGGCAGGAAATCATTATTCAATCTGGTTTGTTTTATCAGGCAATTCCAGGGCCACACAGACGGGGCCAGCTGTATTGACATTTCTAATGATGGCACCAAGCTCTGGACGGGCGGCCTGGACAACACGGTCAGGTCCTGGGACCTGCGAGAAGGGCGGCAGCTACAGCAGCATGACTTCACCTCACAGGTGACGGGCTTTTCCCCACCAGGAATCTCTGTGTGGGGCGTCCTGCTCCCTCCCTTCACATCTCATGGTAATAACAACTGGGCCAACAGACCAGGCTTAAATTTGAGATACTGATTAAAAACAACAACAACCCACAGACAAGCAGAACCCCTGAAATGCTTAGAGTGGTTTCTAAAACCCTACTGGTTAAGACCTGCTAGTTGTTTACTTCTACAGGAGTTCATTGAAGGAATTTGTTCAGTGAAGAATAGACGGTTGGACCTGTTGTACATGTTCCCACCATCTAATGTGGGGGTGAGAGAAGATTATTTGATTCACATATAAATAGAGCTTGAAAAATATGCAGGGTTATTATAAGGAATAGAGAACAATCACAACACTCTGGAGTTAATTCATTTCCCTTGCATCAGGGAGCTTAAAAAAGACAGCAGTATCTCACTGGAGGCCCATTTTATTATTCAACCCTTAGAAAATGGACTCAATGGCTGACTAGATTTATGGAAGTTTGAAGTGATATAAAATGGCAACTTTATGGATTGTGAAGACTATCTAGATGTGGAGTATCTGAGTCTGAATCTAGACCTGCTTTGGGAAAGACATTGCCTTGTTAAGTGCCTTCTGTTGGTAGAATTGTTCTTTTGATTACGACTTGTTTACAAGTATGTGTTTTACTAAATTTCATGTCCCTGTTAATCTTTTGTTGAGTTTCTTATAGTCTTCCTCATTCCAGTCTTTTTCCAAATATATGGAGGGTACTGTTTTTGGTCTGCCTTTTTTTTTTTTAAAGCTTTTTAAAATGCCCATCACCCAGCTTTATAGTTTCTAACCCATGACCAGTCTGGTCTCATGTATCATCCCTGCCCCCAAACACTGGATTATTTTCAATATTGGGGTTTTTTTTTTAAGTTTGTTTTTATTATTCATTTTGAGAGAGTGCAAGTGGGGCAGAGAGAGAAGGAGAGAGACAGAATCCGCACTGAGAGTGCAGAGCCCGATGCGGGGCTCAAACTCATGAACCATGAGATCATGATCTGAGCTGAAATCAAGAGTCAGACACTTAACTGACTGAGCCACTGAGGCACCCCTGCACTGGATTATTTTAAAGTAAATCTCAGACACTATCTGCAAGTGTTTCAGTTAGTATCTGCAAAAGACAAGGACCACTTTCAAATGCCATATACACAAATGCTATTATTATTAAGAATAATTTCTTAATTTAATCACATGTGATAAGTGTTCCAAGTTTTCCGATTGTTTCATAAAGGTTTTCCACACTTGGCTTGTCTGGGTTCGGTCTCTTGTGCTGTGGACTATGCTGCAATCTGGAGTTTGCTGATTACATCCCCTCTTCTTGCTATTTTCCCCATTTCTTGTTTATCACTTCTCAGTTCATTGGGCAAAATCACTAGTGAGCCTGTTCTGCTTCCTACAGATATTCTCCCTTGGATACTGCCCAACTGGGGAGTGGCTGGCCGTGGGCATGGAGAGTAGCAATGTGGAAGTTCTTCACGTAAACAAACCCGACAAGTACCAGCTGCATCTCCATGAGAGCTGTGTGCTGTCCCTCAAATTTGCTTATTGTGGTGAGTTTAGCGGAAAGGAAACGGGAGGACACCGATGGCCTCAATGGAAAATACTTCTAAAAAAAAAATTACAGTAGAGATCATGTCTGGAAAAAATGTTCTCTGAGCAGCTGGATGCAATCATTCTATTGTCTTAATATGTCCCTCAGAGCATAGTGATGTCCGTTTCGGCCTGTTTTCGTAATGGGAGAAAGGTCAGCAGGTGATGCAGTTGCCTAATATGATATTTTGACACGGATTTTTTTTTTCTTTTTTTTTTAGCGGGGGAGTCTGAGGCAGAGGTGGAGGACAAGTAGTTACCACTCTGAAGGGGGGCAGGATTTATAGAAGCCTGGGGCAGCCACGTTGGAAGTCATTATGGACTGAGGAGGAGAGGGAAGTAGGGTCAGAGAAGAGAATATTTTTAGCTCCCCTCAGACCATTATACTCTGCAGTGAAGATGAAGAAGTTCACGTAGGGTCAAATATTTGTTCTCAGGATGGATGGAGAGATGTGTAGCCATTAGTCCCTGAGCCCATTCTATGTGCCATGCGTCATGTCTGGCATTTTACTTAAGTTCATCATTTATTCCTTCCTAGTCCCATTTCATCAAGAGGAGACTGAAAGAACAGCAGCTTCACTGATTCACTATTTGAGGACCCACTGTGTGCTGGGTGTGATGCTACCCAAAGTGTATCCGTCTAGTGGCTAATGGGGCTGACACGGTCCCTGCCACTGCTTTGACAAAACCCAAGACCACAGATGGTTCATAGTGGAGCCCAGATTCAAAACCTGCTCTCTCTACTCAAGTTCTAGCCTAACCCGTTGGACATGATAGTTCATGATTAGAAATGCGTGGAGTTCAATTAAGTCCAGGTTGCTAATAGTATAGCAGGAATTTTAATATTGTTGAACTACATGTTCCTTTGCTAATTCTAGGTAAATGGTTTGTGAGTACTGGCAAAGACAACCTCCTCAATGCTTGGCGGACCCCCTACGGAGCTAGTATATTCCAGGTAAGTCAGCGCTCCTTACCAAGAATGACAATTTGATCACGGCATTCGCCGTGACTCCAGGAGCGAAGGTGCCTTCGGAAGCCTGGGGGGGGGGGAGCAGGGCCCCTGAGTATCTCTATTCACATTAAACGTGAGCCTGTTGTTTTCTCTTCCAGTCCAAAGAGTCCTCGTCCGTGCTTAGCTGTGACATCTCTGTGGATGATAAGTACATAGTCACTGGCTCAGGGGACAAGAAGGCTACAGTCTACGAAGTCATCTACTGAAAACATTATGTGGTTTCACATTTATAGTTGAATTGGGCCAAAATGTTTTGAATTTGTAGAAATAGAAAAGTTGTAATTTTAAAAGGAAAAAAACAACAACGTGAAAACCTATTTCCAAACCTTGACACAAAACTACTTTGAGTCTATAAAGAGGAGGCGATGAGTCCATCAACTGAAGGTCACCTATCTACCTAGACCAAACGGAGCACCGAGGCAAAGTGGGCAGAGGGGCCAAGGGATAGGCAGAGCCTGTTTTGTTTTTTTTTTCTTTCTGTGTGATCTGCCGAGATTACCTTTCTGTTCCTTGCAGTTCCCCTCAATGTTCTGTGCTTGGTAGAGCAGTGGTGTCTCCAATGAACTTGTTTCTTGGTTTTGCATCTTGTGAAATGTTTTTTTGTATTTTTGTTGAAGGTTAAACATTTGTATAAATTGTAAATATATTTGGTTTATTACAGTAAAGGCTTTAGTACCAATAAGTGGTTTTCCTTTTCCTTCTTTGTTATTTTTAATCAAAGCTTTGGGATCATTGATGGGGGTTTTATAAGCAAAGTTCACATATTTGCAGAAGTTTAAAAATGAATGCACCTCTTAATTTATAAATATATTTGGACGTCGACTTGCATCACACTAGAACCTAATCAACACGCCTGAGTTACTGGGAACTCAAGACTAGGAATCCTCAGTAATTGAAGGTTTACTAATGGCAGTTTTATCTGGGAAGCTAAAGTGACTTCATCAGGATTCATGTTTTTGCTAAGATACTCTTGTGATTGGAGGTCACAGATTAAAGCTCTGCTTTTTCTTGGTGAATCCTTGGGAGACAGAACATTGTCTTCTGAATGAAAGCCCAGCATCTTCAAATTTTTATTTTCTCCCTTGGCAAGCATCACATCTCAAGACATGTGGGTGACTTGGGTTTAGTGTTAAGACTGACGATATTCACAAAGCTATGGAATTCATTAACCTGTAAAAGAAAGGTTGGGATGCCAACTGATTTTGTCTCATTAATACTCCTTATAATACTCATTATAATTTGATCTATTACATGGAATGACTTAGCCAACCACACCTAGCACTGAGCCCCGTTCTTTTCCTTAAGGCTTTCCCTGAAGCTTCTAGCCATTTCGATCTCTCATTAGTGTGGTCTTCCTCTTTCCACAAAGAGGAAGCTTTCATTGATTTGATTAGATGAAATCTGTAACCCCAGGCTTTTAATAAGTTGACTATGCATGTTTCTTCCCCAAAATGCTCCATGTCTCACTCTTCATATACCTATTATTTACTGTTAGGTTTTAGGAAATAATGGTGAAAATTTTTAAACCAAGTTTCCTGGCTGTTTAAAAATAGCACCTAAGGAATTTTTAATGTTCTTGTTTTCTTATGATCCAGCAAGTTGTTGGAAGTTTGTCTTAATATTTTTCGTTTGTTACCCAGACCGTCTTGTTTTTATACATTTAACAGTATTTTGTTTGCTTTTTACCAAAATATTTGTTTGTACACAGTTTGTTAAATATTTTCTCTTCTCAATTAGTGAATGGCAAAGCCCTAATTACTGAAGCTGATTTCTCTCTCATCCTTTCCTTATCTAATGAAGTAGGTTTCTATATTATAGATGCTGATGACTTATTACTGTAGTATTTATCTTTTCTGTTCTCTCTCTCCTTTCCTGCCTTACTTCCCTATATTCTGTAATAGAAGGGGAGAAGTCAAGTTGCTAGAACAGAGACCCAACAATACAGTGGCTCAGAGACCACAGGTGCTTGTGTCTCACGGAGAGGCCCAGGCCAGCGGTACAACTCTATGCTCTCCTGCTTCTTCAGTCATCACCACTTCCAGCCACGAGTGGGGATAGTCAAAGTCCAGGGGGACAGATGTGCTTTCCAGCAGATGACTTAAGAATTTGTTCATTATTTCCATTGGCTGGGACTTAGTCACGTGGGATACTGGGCAATGAGGTCTCTTGCTTGCTGTGCAGCTCTGTGCCCATTAGGAAGAGCGGGGCACAGGGGCATCTGGGTGGCTCAGTCGGTTCAGCATCCAACTCTTGGTTTCAGGTCAGGTCATGATCTCATGGTTTTGTGAGCTTGAGCCCCACACCGGGCTCTGTGCTGACAGTGCGGAGCCTGCTTGAGATTCTCTCTCTGCCCCTCCCCTACTCATGCTCTCTCTGTCTCTCTCAGGATAAATAAATAAACTTGAAAAAAAAAGAGGGGGCACATGTCAAAGGATTCTGGGTTAAAAAAATAGCCCCATTTTCTGTTGGTGTATTTTTTTCCTTCCATGTTTTCTTGTTTCCCAAGTTTCTGATATTATTTCTCTAATGAGATTTTCTGAGGATTTAGACCTTGTCAACTCCTCGATTATCTTGGATCTGATGAAACCACTTGCATTTGCTAGTTTGGTGCTGGAAGAGACATTCCAGAGCTAGTCCTGCTCCTCGGGTCAGGGTGTTTGGAATCTTGGGGAATTGTGGAGACAAGTACTTCCCTACTTGTAAAATGGGAACAATACCGTAGTCACGCCTGCCTCTCAGAGTCCTGTCAGAAGCAGGTATGTGAAGCGGGACTGAGTAGCAACTGTTTCACAATTGGAGGATGTGAGTGGGAAAACAATTTTTTCCTAAACTGAGATTAGGAGTCACAGTCTTGCCTCCAAGGAGACTGGAATCCTGGGATTGTTGTAACCCTGGTGAACCAAATGTTAGTGTACCCCTTGCCTTGCATATGGATTACAAATTTGGGTTCAGTGAATTCGGATTCAACTAGACATTCACTGATCATCTGTATTTGCCAAGACCTGTGCTGGTGGTTTCACCTATAAAATGTTAGGAGATGATTGTTATTATCCCTAGATGTATTTAATCTTGTTTTTTTATCATTCACAGTCTTTGCATCCTGTAATGCAGATTTCTGCCATGTAGCTCTCCCATGGAATTGAAGTTCGCTGGGTAAAAATTGAAATCCTGGTGAGATTAGGTTTGGAATGCCTTTTTCATAAATTTATTTTGAGAAAGAGAACAAGCAGGGGAGGGACAGAGAGAGAGGGGAAGAGAATCCCAAGCAGGCTATATGCTCTATCGCAGAGCCTGATGTGGGGCTTGAACTCACAAACCCGTGAGATATGACCTGAGCCAAAATTGAGTCAGACAGTTAACCAACTGTACCACCTGGGCAACCGAGCGGATTTTTTAAAATGTTTTATTTATTTGGGGGGGCGCCCCCCCCCCCCCCCCGCCCCCCCAGAGGATCTGAGTGGGCTCCACACTGTGGGGTTTGAACTCAAAAACCACGAGATATGACCTGAGCAGAAGTTGGACGCTCAACCGGCTGAACCGCTCAGGTTGCCCCGAGAGATAGGATTTTTGATGGCCCGGGTTTTTTTGTTTTGTTTTGTTTTTTTAAGATTTCATGACTGTAAGTAGCATCTGGTTCTACAGCCGTAGAGCATTCATACAGGGATTTTCAAATTGTACTTTTGCTAATGGCACACAGAGGTGGTGACTTTCCCAAAAGTTTTCCAACAAATCAGAGAGAGAGATCAAATTTTTCAGCATGCTGTTTCATGCCATCAGGAGACTGCTGCTTCTGTCATCAGCTTGAAATCAAGTGATGACATTTCAAACCCTCCACTCTACTGTGGATCCATGGATTGTTTTCTTTTCTGATGTCTTCATTCCTCTCTCAGCAACGAAATGGTCAGGTCACCACAGTTCTGGGCTGGCACTTAGTTAAATGTTTGTTAGTTGGGTTCCTGTTTCTAGAAAGAGTTGTTCTCAAACTTCAGGCTGCATCAGAATCACCAGGAGGATCAGATTCAGATTTCTGGGTCCCGGTCTGTGAGTTTTTGAGTCAGTAGATCAGGGTGGGACCTGAGAATTTGTATTTTTCCCAAGTTCCCACTTCGTCATGAGGCTGCTGGTCTGGAGACCACACTTTGAGAGCTGCTAATGTAGAGCAATAATCTTTACAATAGAACTATCAGTGTTCTCAAAAACTATTAGAGTATATTCATATTCTCTTAAGACTGGAACTCTCCCATCTTTTAGGCTTTGTTGGTGAGGATAAAAAGTAAAATGATAACAAAATGCAAGACATACTGTTTTGAAGTGGCTGTTCTTGCATTAGTCTTTGTTCGCCAAACTAACTTTTAAAGCTGACTATTACAACCCATCTAAATGCAAATTGAGTTCTTTAAAAAGTTGCTTTTTTTTACTTAGTCATAACTTAATCTGAGTTATGTGAGTCTCCCAGCAGGGTTAGAAAACCTACCAGAATGACCTAATGTAGTGGAAGCCATGCTTAATTGGAATGGTGATGCATAATTAAAAGTTAGAAATTGTTCTTTGAAAATTGGAATACTTGGTGTGTGTAGAACAATAAACTGCTGACTTTACAGAATGTTTTTGTTCTTCAAATTATCCTATTAGATTCAGTCAATCAGCCAGCATCTACTAAGGATGTGAAGTCGGCACGGGGCAAGGTGGCCACTGGGGCTGGTGGCTAAGGTGCAGTTTTGTTTTGTTTTTTTTTTCAACGTTTTTATTTATTTTTGGGACAGAGAGAGACAGAGCATGAACGGGGGAGGGGCAGAGAGAGAGGGAGACACAGAATCGGAAACAGGCTCCAGGCTCCGAGCCATCAGCCCAGAGCCTGATGCGGGGCTCGAACTCACAGACCGCGAGATCGTGACCTGGCTGAAGTCGGACTCCCAACCGACTGCGCCACCCAGGTGCCCCAAAGGTGCAGTTTTTTTAATGAGGATTGACTGGGGAAGAATCTGCTGATGGTAACGGAGAGGGATATGGGTGAGGCGCTGCCTTAAGGAAACCCAGCAGTAACAGATGGACAGGCAGCTCTTAACAGTCTTGGATGTAAATTACTCATTTGACATCAGCTGTCTGGGACAACCAATTGTGCCCTTCCAGCAAGTGTTTGGAACTGTTGTGTGCCAGGCACAGGGCCAAGGGCTTCCAGATGTTCTCACATGATAATTTTTTTTTATTCACAAAAGTATCATATACCTCTGATTTCAATTTGGAAAATATAGCAAGGTACAAAGAAGAAAAATAAGCCCCATAATTGTGCCACTTAGAAACAATATTTTACCATTTTCATACCAAATATGTTTAATATAATACAGATGATTCAGAATAACAGACATTTGTTGGGTATTTACTACATACCAAGGACATTTGAGCAATTTGTGTTATCCCACTTAATCTTCAAAAAAGCCCAATGAGGTAGTTACTGGGTTCATGCTCATTTAACAGATAAGGAAACTGAGGCACAGAGATGCAGTAACTGGCTGGAGGCTCAAGGCTAATTGTTAGTGGAGTCAGATTTTAACCCATTTGGTCAGACTCCAAAGCCAATTGTTTTAAATCTGTTCTGGGGCGTCTGGGTGGCTCAGTCGGTTGAGCGTCTGACTTGGCTCAGGTCATGATCTCGTGGTCTGTGAGTTTGAACTCTGCGTCGGGCTCTGTGCTGACAGCTCAGAGCCTGGAGCCTGCTTCAAATTCTGTGTCTCCCTCTCTCTCTGCCTCTCCCCTGCTCATGCTCTCTCTCTGTCTTAAAGATAAACATTAAAAAAAATTAAAAATAAATCTGTTCTACCTCCTTGTCCACATCGTTTTATAATGTGTTTCTCACTTTTCTTGTTTTTAGCTTGAAGTGTAATGGACAAATTAAAAATTGTAGGTATTTAAAGTGTACAGTGTAATGATTTGATATAAGAATATATTATGAAAGGATTCCCTCCATCAAGTTAATTAACATATCCGTCACCTCAAATATTTATTTTTGGGGGCTTAGTGAGAACACTTAAGTTCTACTTAGCAAATTTAACTTATACAGTACGGTATCATTATCCTCAGACCTTAATTCACCTTAAAACGGAAAACTGGTACCCTTCACCAACCTCTGCCTATTTCCCCCACTAACCAGCCCCTGGCAATCACCATTCTACTCTGTTTCTAGGAGTTCAACCTTCTTTTTGTTAATTGCACATAGGTGATAGTTGATACCATGTAATATTTATCTTTCTTGACTTATTTTGTTTAGTATAATGACCTCTGGATTCATCTATAATGTCACAAATGCCAGCATTTCATTCTTTTTAAAGGCTGAATAATCACTCTGTGTGTGTGTGTGTGTGTGTGTGTGTGTGTGTGTGTGTGTGTGTGACATTTCCTTTATCTGTTCATCTACTTATGGACCCTTAGGTTGTTTCCATACCTTAGCTGTTGTGAACAATGCAGCATTGATATGGGGTGTAGATATCTCTTTTGAGATAGTCATTTCATTTCCTTTGGATATAAACCCAGAATTGGGGTGACTGGATCACATGATAGTTCTATTTTAAATTTTTTGAGGAGCCTCCATACTGTTTTCCTTAGTGTCTCTACCAGTTAACATTCCTACCAACAGTGCACAAGGGGCCCCTTTTCTTCACATTCTTGCCAGAATTTGTTATCTCTTGTGTTTTTGATAATAGACGTCCTAACAGGTGTGAGGTGGTATCACCTTGTGGTTTTGTTTTCGATTTCTTTTAATGATTAGTGATGCTAAGCACCTTCCCATGTATCTGTTGGCCACTTGTATGTCTTCTTTGGAAAAACATCTACTTGTGTCCTTTGTCTCTTTGTTCTTGTTTTTGCTAGCTGGTTGACTTTATTTTTCTTCATTAAAATTTATTCACAAACAACTTACAATGTTGGATTTACTATAATTTGCCCGTTTCTCATTTGTTAGGTAGGTAGGCTATCTCAAACATTGAGATATTATTATAATCCTTGGAAAGAAAATGTTCATATATAATTTTCTCTCCTTATTTCTGTCCTTTTCCTTAGGATTAATCCCGAGGAATGGAATTACGACATCAAAAGATAAAATGTTATTTCAGATCTTTGATATACACTGTCAAATTGCTTTCCAGAAATCCTGGGCCTATTTATGTTACTCCCAGTAGAGCATGGTAATGCTGGCTTGCCTCAGGTCAGACACATTGTTCTTACTCTGAAAAGTATTTGCTAATGATAGGCAATAAGTGATACCTCATTTTCCCATTTAGTTTTGTTCTAGCTTGGATTTGTTCTTTGAAAGGATCGTGATGAGGTCAGCTCATTGACCATCGAGCCTCATACTTAAGATATCTGTCCATTAACGGTTCCTAGGAAACCTTTCCTAGAGCCTTGATAGCTTCTTTTAGACACCTAAAGTGGATGTCCAATTTTCTCAGGATAGGTTTCTATTATATAAACTTATGTGTTCTATTTTCAGTATTAAGAAAGTGTGTTCATTATTTTTCACCGTGTTCCTTTGCTTGCTTCAAAGAGGTAATTTACAAACCCCAATGATGGTAAACCTTAGTAATGAGTTAAAAGTAGGGAACTATAACTTGCTTCTATATTGTTTTTGTTGTTTGAAATGAAAGGCTCTTTTGTAGTTGCAGGTGTGATACCCTACTTGTAAGGAGAATGTGAACCAGAAGTAGCCCACTGGGCATGGCGATGTGCTAGAAGGACACCAAGTTTGGAATCCGGCACAGATCCCAGGCACGATATGTGTTTATCATTTGTGTATGGCCCTGGGCAACTTCCTTAGCCCCTCTCAGGACTTTTCAACAACTATGAAAATGGAAATAAAAATACCTATCTTACCAGGGCTGTTGAAGGGATTAAACAAGATACCATTTTCTGAGAATTTAACAATTTTAACAAATTTGAGAGTTTCTGAACAGTTTTAAAGGATTTGTATCTTTTTTTTGTTTTTTGAGATTTTAACAGTTTTGAGAATTTAACAGTACTAGCTGTGTTTTTCTTTTAGTTGCTGCTTTAGGTCCAGTTTAGCTGACCATTGAAGTCATCAGCTGGCTTTTAATTGTGAATGCCTTGAGCAGAGAGTTGATGGTCTCGGGGTGGACTTTAACAAAAGCTTGTACATCAGTAACCACAACAGTAACTGGAGGCTCCAGTTCATTCTGTTCAGGTACATCTGTGTATCTTGTCAAGTCAAGCCTCTGTGTCCAGGACCCTCTGAACTGGCATCTTTCCCTAGAAATAACCACACTCAAATGTCACCTTCTGAAAAGGCAATTTGTAAAGAAACTTGGAATTGTTTTGCAGCATGCTCGGACTGGGGGGCGGGAGCGGGAGGGGGCCATGCTGTGGGTGTTTGTTCACTCTGTGCTCTGGAAAAAGATGTTGATGGTGCTGATGAATGAACTTTAGCTTAATGGTTAGTTTGGGAGGGTTCCCTTCATGTTTTTGGAACACTGATCATTCAGACCATCTCTCTAGGAGGTAAATGTGTGTTTCCATGTCCGTTAGAGTTTGGGTGGTATGTACCTCTTGCCATTTTAAAGGCTCTATTATGCATTTCACCCAAAAGGAGTGAGCTATGAGGCTTGCATAATTTCCACCTGCCCCATGCCGTCAAATGCTGTTCCACTGAGTTATATCCCCACCACTCTACCTGCCCCATAAATTGTCAGGGTGTCAGCAATGTTTTGATGCATGTGGCCATTGCCCTTGCTGTAAGCAGAGCATGCTATTATTTCCCTACTTTCCTCAGTCTGTGTCTGGTTAGGAAAGTAACCAGTGTAACACCCAGCTTTACTGTATGCTGTGAAGCTGAAGCCATAAGCAACAGCCAATGTGCAAAGCCACTTGCAAAAGTGAGGTGGGAAGGGTCCAAAAATCAATTACTGCCTTACATATATATGTATCATCGAGGGAAGGGGCTACAAAGCATCAAAAAAACCCCAAACCCCTCCATCCTAGTGTTTCTATTTTTGATGTGTTTCCCATGCATTCATTCATATGCGAGCACAACGCTCCTCCCATTTCATATTCTGCTCTTCTCATTAAGCTATCACGAGTCCTTTCTTTCCCCTTATTTCTGGGTAGTCTTCAGTTCTTTTTATTGGCTCCATCAAATGATACACCACCATTTATTAGACTCCTTCTACAATGTTTCATGACTATTTTTTTTTTTTTACCACATTTTAACTCTAATAACTACTGCATTAAGCAGCTTCACAGATAGAACTGCTTTCTTCTTCCTTTGAACTATTTCCTTGGAATGATCTCAGGAATGGGATTGCTGGATCGTAGGGTGTGAATGTATTAGAAGCCCATTTTTCATTTCTGCAGTTGGCTTTCCTGTTTGCACAAAAGTAAAATCTGTTACCTCCACCCAACACAAGCATCTCAATCAAGAGTTTTATTTTTATCAAGCATTTCGGGTATAATATTTCACGGGAATGTTTTCGATGGCAAAATTAAAGAAAGGAACACACTGTTTCCTTTCCCATAATACAAACCATCAAGCACTCATATAAGGTCTACGTGCTGAAACCTAGGCCCTTCGGCTTTTCTTTCTGATACTGTATGAAGTGACCCATATCCTACTTGTGCATAAAAGACAGTTGATGAGAAAGACAAAGCTCTTGTTCTTTGGGTGAGTGATTCATTGGTTGATTGCCTAGAGTTTTCCACTTGGGAGCAAATTCCTTCTGTGGTTTCCAGAGCTTGAAGAGACATTAGTTTGCTTTTCAATTTACATGGCCATTCTACTGAATCCCTGCACAGCACTCTGCAATTGTAATAGCCCCAATACATAACTTCACATTTGGAATGTAAAGTGCAACCATTCTTAATAGTTTAGTTTAATGGCCACTCTTTTCTTTCCCTTATGGTTTCTTGTGTATTATTTTTTTTTAAGCAGACGGCCATTTCAGTGCCACCACATTCTCCACTGAACATACCCTCTGCGGTGAAAATCCTTTTAAAAACAACTTATAGTCGCTTGGAAAGCAAATCACTTAGGATGAGAAAACATTGATCTGTGGGG
Source organism: Herpailurus yagouaroundi (assembly GCF_014898765.1). Classification (NCBI taxonomy): domain Eukaryota; kingdom Metazoa; phylum Chordata; class Mammalia; order Carnivora; family Felidae; genus Herpailurus; species Herpailurus yagouaroundi. Next base: position 308,910 of record NW_024412430.1, read on the forward strand.
GAAAATGATCCAGTGAGTCCTTGTCTGGAATTTTCCTCCCTTTTTGTTTTTTTCCCCTCTGAGAAAAATGAGCATGATGTGTATGAAAATGCATGAGCAGGCTGTCTGAGCTACAGGGAGAGGAGTTGTGTAGACCAGCGGGGTTTAGGTAGTTACCTCGCATGACAGCAGTTTCTAAGGTCAATGGCAGACCACTACCTGTATATTTGTTTTGCTTGAATGACTAGATCCTTAATTAAAGAAAACCTTGTATTCTTTTTTTTTTTTAACCTTAGGAAGTTACAGGTGACTTCCAATTCTTTCCACTCCCTCAGCTGATCCCAGGAATCCTCGCCTTGCTGGCTTTCCCCTTCAGTGCTGTCTTCTGAGATCAGCAAAGAAAGAGTTCTTGCTCTCAGCTCTTAGGGGGCGGCATCCCTGTTTCTGTTACCAGGGAAACCAGTTTCAGATGGGTGCAAAGAAGGCAAAAGGTTCAAACATCTTATTTGAAATAATGAAATAAGAATGCAACCTATAACTCCCCCTCTCGCCAACTATCTAATGTCAATTTCCATGGCAACAAGATCAGAAAGGCCCCTGACAGCCAGCAACTGACAGTAAACTCACGTGTCTCTCTAGGTGGCAGGCATCCTTTTGATAACCGTAAATGCCAATTTGTTCAATCCCATGACATATCATTGGGCTGGAAAGACTCTTATTTGAAGAGTGAATAAAATAGAATCCACCTAGCCAAGATGTCTGTCCTTCTAACTTCTCTCAGACAAAAAATAAATCAGGAATACTGTTCAGGTGATTACTGTTGCTTTCGTGATAGCCACTTGGTCAATGTGCAAACCTTGTTTGTGTCTACCATGTTTGTCTTTCTAATTTCTGGACTAACATGTAACAGATGATGAGCATCTCCTCTGGGCTGTACTTGATTAGATTGGATATTCTGACACTCAGAATATGTGTGGACTTTCTGGACTGTTAGCATATAGAATGTAAATGTTAGTGTTGATTTTAATCTCTGCAGTGGTGCCTAAACATTTGGTCATATTGTCTACTCATTTATATCCATTGTGGATGTTTTGCCTTCTCGAAGACATGGACTCTCAGGATGAAATAGTTGGAAATTAATGTACACATCTAAATAGTTAAAAAGCTCTAGGTGGTCACTAGCATATGAGGGGCTGAATCCCTCACAGGTAAGCAACATACTATTCAAGAATGCTTTGTCATGGCCATAATCCAACTGAACATTTCAACACAAGATGACTATTTCTTAACATGGGCAAAGTAGTAGCAGAAAGGACTCTTTAAAAGGAATAGAGGGGGGCGCCTGGGTGGATCAGTCGGTTAAGCAGCTAACTTCGGCTCAGGTCATGATCTCGCCGTCTGTGGGTTCGAGCCCCGCGTCGGGCTCTGTGCTGACAGCTCAGAGCCTGGAGCCTGTTTCAGATTCTGTGTCTCCCTCTCTCTGACCCTCCCCCATTCATGCTTTGTCTCTCTCTGTCTCAAAAATAAATAAATGTGGGGCGCCTGGGTGGCGCAGTCGGTTAAGCGTCCGACTTCAGCCAGGTCACGATCTTGCGGTCCGTGAGTTCGAGCCCCGCGTCGGGCTCTGGGCTGACGGCTCAGAGCCTGGAGCCTGTTTCCGATTCTGTGTCTCCCTCTCTCTCTGCCCCTCCCCCGTTCATGCTCTGTCTCTCTCTGTCCCAAAAATAAATAAACGTTGAAAAAAAAAATTAAAAAAAAAATAATAAATAAACGTTAAAAATAAAATAAAAAAAAAAATAATAAATAAATAAATAAATAAAATAGAGGGCTTCAAAAGGATTTCAACCCTTACCATTGTGTAGAGATGCTGGATCACTTACATTATGAATTTTTGCCTTTTCTGTTGGCTTTTGCTAAAATAAAAGTACAGCTTCGCATCCCATCTTCTCTGGGCTCCTCTACTAATATTAGACTTAAATTATTTAGACTGAATCAATGAGATGTTCACTAAGTTTTAAATCAATGGATTATTTGCACTTAGTAAATATCAATTGCTGTTAATGGTGGTATGAAATATATAAAACTCTTAAATTTTTTAGCACATACCTGCCTGTCTGATGAAACACATCTTTAGAGCAGTCGCAACGTATGACAAGCTCAGCCCTGGGTCCGTGCTGCCCTTGTCAGCCACGCTCCTCTTAACATTCATAGCTGAGGGAAGCTTTCCCATTAGACAACTCAACACGTTTTCTGGGGGCGAGGTGACAGAGAGTTAGTTGAGTTGGTTCAGTGACTCACACAGGAAAAGTGCTGACATGGATTTTGGTGTTGGCCTTTCTCCCCACTCCTGGGGACAGAGAAACATGAGGATAAGACACCAGTGAGCTGATATTTTCACAAGCTAAAAAAAAATTAAGCTTGCCACTTTCTCTGTTCTCCTCCTCTATCTTTCTTCACGTTGTGTCATGGGCAAGGCTGACATCCCACGTGGGCTTGACTGAAGCCCTTGACACACACATGATTTCTTTGAGTTAGGTTGGGAGATACAGAAATGCGTATAAACAAAAAAAAAAATGTGCGTTTGATTTGAACAGAAATTTCATTGTAATGCCATGGTTCCTTATGTTGTCAATTGACAGCTGTTCAAAGCAGGTTATTAAATAGCTTGCCTTGTGCAATTGTGAGAACCTTTGGAATAACTTCTTGGCACAATCACAAAAATATCAGTGACTATCCAGTTTGAATGGGAAATGTTTCTCCTGGCATTTCCATAGACTATTTCACAAGATTCTCTCGTCATTATTTTATATTCTGATCTACTTTGGTTTATGGCGATTTCAGTTTTAGGAATTGTAATTCTGTACTTTGCCAGTAATTGAAAGCTTCTACGTCCTTTGGATCAACATTTCAATGATTCTAGAATGTGAGGAAAATCATAGAAGAAGTAAACGCTGATCAAGTAAAACTAGAGTTGATAAAAACATGAGAGCAAACCCTAAAGTCAGTGCTGAATTACATTTTAGTTTTTGAACTTTAAATAGAAAATAACCACAGTGACATGTAGCCATGTGTAAGTGACACTGCCTGGGGCACTTTTTATTGAATCATAATGTTATTTTAATCACCAGTAGAATCCCGGAGCAAATACCTATCCACTTTGCACTCCATAACAAGAAAGGCAAAGGAAACCAGGTTTTTTTTTACAGCCTGGATAGAAAATATTTTCTTTTTTCCATCCAGAACCCAGTGGAAGCATTTACTACCTAAAAGCAGTAGATTTGATTTCCAGTGTTTGAAATGTTAGAAGTAAACATAAAGATGTGGACAGGCCCCACACACCAAATCTGCCCAGCCTGACAAAGCAGACAATAGCGTACTTTTAAAATACATGAAAGTTTAGAGGATACTTCAATTGTATGAAAAGCCATACTTCATTCAATAAACATTTACTATGTTCAGGTAACTCTGAAAGGCTATTTGAGGGACATAATACTGTGGTTAACATTTATTGAATACTTACTGTATATCAGGTACTTCACTAAGTACTCTATTTGCCAAATTTCATTTAAAAATAAGACACGGTGGGGCGCATGGGTGGCTCAGTTGGTTAAGTCTCTAACTTCAGCTCAGGTCATGATCTTGTGGCTCATGATTTCGAGCTCCATGTCGGGCTCAGTGCTGACAGCTCAGAGCCTGGAGCCTTCTTCGGATTCTGTGTGTGTGTGTGTGTGTGTGTGTGTGTGTGTGTGTGTGTGAGAAAAATAAATAAACATTAAAAATAAGACATGGTTTCTGCCCTAAAGGAGCTGAGTCGGGGCCAGCACTAGGGTAGTTGAGGAAGAACTATTCTTGCGCTCCCAAGTTTAAGGTGGCACCAAAAAACTCAGTGATCAAGATAAATAAGGTTTTGCTTTAATTTTTAAAATATCAAAATTAGTGCAAAAAACCTGTGATGATCTGAAACAAGAGGGAGGAACTCTCATTCATTGCTGGTGGGAATGCAAAATGCTACAGCCACTTTGGAAGGCAGTTGGCAGTTTGTTAGAAAACCAAACATCCTCTTACCATATAGTCCAGCAATCAATGCTCCTTGGTATTTATCCAAAGGAGTTGAAAACTTATGTCCACACAAAAACCCACACAGAGATGTTTGTAGCAGCTTCCTTCAATATTGTCAAAATTTGGAAGCAACCATGATGTCCTTCATTAAGTGAGTGGATATGGTGATTAATTTTATGTGTCAACTTGACTAACCCCTGGTGTGCCCATATATTTGCTAAAACATTATTCTGGTGTGTGTGTGATGGCATCTCTGGATGAGATTAATGTTTGAATTGAATAGGCTGAATAAAGCAGATTGCCCTCCCTAATGAGTGGGTCTCATTCAATATTTGAAGGCCCAAATAGAACAAAAAGACTAGTAAGAGAGAATTCACTCTCTGCCTATCTTCAAACTGGGACTGTCTTCTGCCTTCAGCCTCCGACTTGGATTGGCATTACATCACTGGCTCCCCTGGGTCTCCAGCTTACTGACTACAGAACTTGGGACTTCTCTGTCTCCATAATCACATGAGCTAATTCCATACAATAAATTTCTCTCTCTCTCTCTCTCTCTCTCTCTCTGTGTGTGTGTGTGTGTGTGTGTGTGTGTTTACGTATATACATAGATGTATATATTACCTATTGATTTTGTTTCCTTGAAGAACCTGGACCAATATGGTAGATGAATAAACACTGGCATATCCAGGCAAAGGAGTATTACTCAGCACTAAAAAGAGGTGAACCGTCAGGCCATGAAAAGTCATGGAAGAAACTTAAATGCACATTACTAAGTGAAAGAAGCCAATCTGAAAAGCCTGTGTACCCTAGGATTCCAAGTATATGACATTCTGGAAAAGGCAAAACTATGAAGACAATAGAAAGATTGTGGTTGCCAAGGTGGTAGTGGAGAGGGAGGGATGAATAAGTGAAGCAATAGATTCACCAATTGTAACAAATGTACCACTTGGGTGTGGGATGGTGGTAGTGGGGAGGTATGTTTGTGTCGGGGGGCGGGTCCATAATCAATACAATATGAAGATTTTATTTTTATTTTATTTTTTTTTTAAATTTTTTCAACGTTTTTATTTATTTTTGGGACAGAGAGAGACAGAGCATGAACGGGGGAGGGGCAGAGAGAGAGGGAGACACAGAATCGGAAACAGGCTCCAGGCTCCGAGCCATCAGCCCAAAGCCTGACGCGGGGCTCGAACTCACGGACCGCGAGATCGTGACCTGGCTGAAGTCGGGCGCTTAACCGACTGCGCCACCCAGGCGCCCCTACAATATGAAGATTTTAAATCAAAGCATATCTAACCCTATCCTTGCATAATATTGCCCCCTACCCCTCACCTTACCCTACTTTTGATCATATTGGATCCTGGCTTTGCTTAAAATTTTGACACTGTTCATTATGGATTTTTTGCGTCAATTTTTTAAAAGTACTGCTTTAAAACATTTCTTTTGATTACAGAGTTTCCCGACATCCCTTTAAATTTTGTGCCCACGGTGAGTGCCTCTCACCCTAATTTCAGCCCTGAGTATGACAGATGTCATACACACAGCTAATTATAAAATAAGGTAATAAATGATATATTCCATTAAGGTAACTGTTATAGTCGCCAAAGAGAGGTATGAAAGATGCTCCGCCAGAGGCACGGGAAGGAAATATAGCGTCAATTATAAACATAGATTTACTATTTACATACATACATGGGTGTATATACAAATATTACTACTTTGATATATATTCTTTATAAATTTAAATAGAGATATTAATTGAAGTAGTATTTATTTACTTATAGAATAATAAAGCTTACTGATATTTAAAAGTAGGCTCTAAAAGCAGGTTTAACATTATAATCCCTACTGAGTCCATCTATGTCAGCAGGCCGTATGTCCCATTCAGTTAATGAGAAGATGCGTCAAGAAATGGCAGGGCCAGTGGAGTGTGGGTTGACCGTGGTGTCCTCATAGCAAATTGCAATGTGTTGCAAATTCCATGTTCAGGTGAAAGAGATTTCTGTACAAATGCACCTAATTTTAGCCAACTCACTCTTACCAGTTGTAGAGGTGACTTTACAACCTTTCAGCAGTGGAGCTGGAGGTTGAAAGTAATATTAGTGATACAAACATGCACAACCCAAAATGTCCGTGCTGACCCTTTTTCTGCTTGGAATATTTTGAACTCTTCGTCAGATAAATTATGAGATTAAAAAAAAGAGGGGGAATCTCACAAGAAGTTTGTCCAGAAGGAAAATTCAAAATTAACAAGAAGACTCTTTGAAGAGAGAAGTTAACATCTACTCTGGTTAAGGATGTGCCTTAACCTCATGTGCTGCGTTCTTGTGTTAAATGATTCAAGGTGGGAGTACATGGGAGTTCTTTGTCCCCCACCCCACCCCCACATAACCAATGGGGGAGCAGATCATTATCATAATGGCCCCATGCTTTATTGCTCCCTGTGACCTCTTTGCACTGTGATGTTGCTGCTAGTCCCATCGAGTGTCAGCGTCCATTTTTCTGTGCCCTTGAATTTGAGGTGGTCTTGGGACTCACTCCCTTTGACCAATATATAGCACATGACAGAAGTGACATTGAGCTAGTTTCTCTACAGGCCTTTCAGCTTCCATTCACAGTCTGAGAAGCCCACGATCATCATCTATGAAGAATTCAGATTCCAGCCTTCTGGAGGCTGACTGTTCACACGGAGGATGAGGGGCTCCGCTGACAGCCAGCACCAATAGCCCCAGTCAAATCACCAGACTACCATACCTGCATGCGACCAGCAGAACAATGGCCCAGACTGCCAACCAACAGAATTTTGAAAACTGATAAATCATTGCTTCAAACCACTAAGTTTGGGCTGGTTCATCACACAGCAACAGGTAACCGAAGCAGGTGGTCTGTTAGAAATGGATGCTGGTCTCCAATAGAATGTGCCAACTTTTGTAGGAAAACAGGTTCAAAAACATCACACAACCCTTCTGGGCTGGTAGTGTCCCTGTTCTCTGTCCTCATAGGTGTTCTGAACAGCATCCTGCATGAAAGGGTCCACAAATCCTCCAGTTGGATCAGGCAACGAGTCCTTTCAGGACCACATGGCATTCTGGACGTGGGGAAGGTTCTGAAGTCGTGCTGCAGGCTTGATGTTTTGTTCCTGCAGGGTGGTGGTACGTGCATAATCAATCATAAGCTTTAACATACTTATTTCCCCAGTGAAAAACTTAAACCTAGCCTCTCTGTGCTAATTAAGGAAACTTGGTGCTGATTTAGATAGTATTTGAAGCATTTGCAGAATCTGGAGTATAGACTCTTGATTTGGGTTCTTTGCTTCCTGATTAACTGCCCCTGGAGTAGAGATTCCTGAGTAGGGTTCACACTCATGGCAACCAGGGAGATTGCCATTAACCTACATGGATGTGTGGATCACTGATTTTATCGGCCTCTTTTTCCAGATAGCAACCTCAAACTTACGTGTAACACTGTCCTATACAAGACTACTGACCTGAGAGAGGATAGGAACTCTCCAAGGGAGAAAGGCAGGGCAGACAATGGAGGTTGTGGTGGGGAGGGAGGCAACCAGGGGCCCATCCAGGAGGAGTTAGGAAAAAAGCAGAAGGACTGGTCTGACTTTTGAATCTCACTCAGTGTTTGTTTGTTTGTTTGCTTGCTTTAATGTTTATTTATTTTTGAGAGAGAGAGAGACAAAGAGACAGAGCACGAGCAGGATTGGGGCAGAGAGAGAGGAAGACACAGAATCTGAAGCAGGCTCCAGGCTCTGAGCTGTCAGCACAGAGCCCGAGGCCAGCCTTGAATTCACTAACCAGGAGATCATGACCTGAGCTGAAGCGGACGCTACTGACCGAGCCACCTAGGTGCCCCCCTCCCCAACTCTGTTTTTAAGTAATTATTTCTTAACCTCCTTCAGTCTGTGGTACATGCAGGACAGGAAAATATTAATAAGGTACAATGAGGGAACATAGAGTGAGCTGCTGCTAAGTATCACAACCACTGAGGGGACGGTGGTTCCCCCGAATGTGTTTTAGGGCAACCAGTGGGAAGATCTGGCTATTTGTTAACAACAAAACCAAAAAACTTCTTTTTATGGCATGTATATGTAATTACAGTAAATAAAAGTTGACCTTTAATTATCTGTACGATATTTTTCACTACCGCTTGAGATCACTGGACATTCTCTAGACTGGGCCCACCTGGGGCTGTGAGTCTACACCCTGCCACATTTAATCACAAGAGCTCAGTAGGAATAAGCCAAAAGAGTGTAAGAGAAGAGACAAGTCTAAATTTAAAATTGCATACTGTAGAAAAAAGATTCTTTTATTACTTCCATAAACTCAGCAAATTAGATGCTAAAATCTCAATAGCTACTCATGGGTTAAATGAGAAGAGCTATCAGAAGAACTACCATTCTCAATTAAATTAGGAACAAAAATGTCCCAAGTTGCCAAATTAGCTGTCTCAAATTAGTTGGGTCTAAATAAAATCTAGTCACAAGGGTAAGGATGGAAACTGCATTTACTGAATGACTGCGGTGTTCCAGAGACTTCTGCATCTTACCTTTCAGCCCATGCAGGCTGACCTATCTCCCATCTTTAAACCAAAAACCAAACTCAAATCCCAAAGTCAAAGCAAAACAAGCTCGCTGAGCTCCATGCCCCTGAGGGACTGGCCATTTGTCCTCTCTGTGTCACCTCAGCTCTTTTCAGAGTAATTCCATACCATTTGCCTCCCTTTCTTCATGTCCAGTCTCGGCTTAACACACTCAGGCTTTTAATCCCAACCATGTCTTGGAAACTGCTTGTGACAAGGTCTCTGGTGCTCTTCCTGCTAAACCCATTGGCCAATGTTTTCTGTTTGACTTGTTCAAACTCTCAGCAGCTTTTTTTTTTTTTTTTTTTTTAGTTTATTTATTTATGAGAGAGACAGGAGACAGAAAATTCCAAGCAGCCTCCGTGCTGCCAGCGCAGAGCCCGACGCAGGACTCGAGGTCATGAACCATGACATCATGACCTGAGCTGAAATCAAGAGTTGTATGCTTTAACCGACTGAGCCCCCCAGGTGCCACGCCCCAGAAACTAGCCATTAAAACAGTTTAATCGATTACTCTGTCCTTTTAGAAACTCTCTTTTCTCAGTTTTGGAGACACCAAACTCTTCTAGGTTGCCATCTATCTTTCTGGATGCTGGCCTCTTCTCACTGGCACTCCCTGTTTCTATACTACCCTCCAGACACACTTGCTTTCTTTCTGTTTCTGAAACACATCAAGCTTGTTCAGGTTTGTCCAGTGCCTTTGCACAAACTGTTCCTTCTTCTTGTTGCTGCATGGAGGTTCCTATATGTCATTCAGCTCTACTATCATTACCTCAGAGAGTCCCCCGACTTCATTATGTAAGGTCACTCTCCCACTTTGTCTCCTTCTGTTATTTCTTTATGCACATGTTTGTTTCAAATCCTTTTTGTGAACTTTACTATTTTTCTTCCCTTCCTAAGACGTTGAATTCCTTGAGAGCAAACTTACTATCTGTAGCAACCAGAAGATATACATTATAATAGTAGCCCCCAAGATGGCCTCCAGTTATCCCTTTTAGGCCCTGTGTAATCCCTTCCTATACTGAATCAGGAATATGTGACCAATAGAACACTAAGGAATTGACAGCATAACATTTTCTGCCTTGGTCTTTTGGGTGGCTTCCTTTGGGGGAAGCCAGCTGCCATGTTGTGAGGGCACTCAAGCAACCCTATAGAGAGGACGTGAGGGCTCTACTAACATCCAGCCCAATTTGCCAACCATGTGAGTGAGCCAATCTTTTTTTTTTTTTTTAATGTTTATGTATTTATTTTGAGAGGGGGTGCGGAGGGCCAGAGAGAGAGGGAGAGAAAGAATCCCAGGCAGTCTCCACAGTCAATATGGAGCCTGACACAGGGCTCGATCCCAAGACTGTGAGATCATGACCTGAGCCGAATCAAGAGTTGGCTGCTTAACTGACTAAGCCATCTAGGCACCCCTCGAAGCAGATTCTTATGGCCCAGTCAAGCCTTTGGTTTACTTCAGCCCACCCTTATCTGACTCCAACCTCATCAGAGACCCCAAGCCAAGCTAGAACTGCCCAGCCAAGCCTGCCCTAAATTCCTGATTCACAGAAGCCATGAGAGAATAAATCAGTATTGTTGATTTAAGCCATTAAAGTTCTTCTTGTGGTTTGTTATGCAATATTAGATAATATAAATACCTATATTTTATCCATTTGAAGAGAATGCTCAAATTAGCAACCAAATTGTTACCCCTCACTGAGTCATGTTTGGCTTCACTATGAATCCACATTATATCATCAGCCTATCAGCAAGTATTTATCGATCACTTGGTATATGGCAAACACTGCTGAGCTGGAGATAGAGCTGAACAAAGTACAGTCCCTGTTCTCAAGTAGCTGTTGAGATAGCTTGGAAGACAAGACAACAGTTATTGATATAATTTAGGAGACAAATAAGGGCATGTGAAAAGTTAAAAGGGAGGTAAAGGATGATGATTTCAGAGGAAGGCAAGAGATCTTAATGTTTGCTTACCAAGGGAAGTTTTCATGGTAGAGAAGGGCATGAATGTATGTGAGAAAATGGTCTAGATCTAGAAGGTTTGTGGTTCCCAAACTTGAAAGCACATCAGAGTTACCTGGAGAGCTTGTTAAAACTCAGATTTCTATACCCTCTATCCAGAGTTTCTGATTCAGTCTGTCTGGAGTGTGGTCTAAGAATTTGCATTTCTAGTAAGTTCCCAGATGATGCTGATGTTTTTGGTCCAGGGAGAACACACCATGAAGCCTGCTACTCAAGTGGGGTCTGTATACCAGCATCATCAGTATCTCCTGGAAACTTGTTAGAAGCGTAGATTCTCAGGCCCCACCCTGTACCCACTGACTCAGAATCGGCATGTTAACAAGATCCCCAGGTAACTCATGGACACGATAAAGTTCGAGAATCACTGCTACAGAGGAAAGAGGTCATGCTCTCTTCAGCAAGCTGGGCGAGTGCTGGATTTGCTAAACATATCTGAGGTCAGGCACGGCCTGTGTAGTATATGAGAGAATTCTTCTCTATGGTCAGCCCATCTTGGTTTCATTGATTTTCTCAGGCAGATCTTTTTTTTTTTTTTTTTTTTTTTTACTCATTGATTTTTTTTTTTTCTGCAGCTTGAGTCTTCCTCATCAGTTCTCTGCAGGTAATTTCGATTCATTTTGATTCATTTCCTCACCAGCTTGGCATTTCTGCCCTGGCACCAGACGATGCAACTTAATTGTGCTTGTCTGTGAGTGTCTAGATATGACACAATTGTGGAAAACCGCAAAAGGTCAAGGGGATGCTGCCCTGTGGAAAAGCAGAGAGGCCTGGATGCCTTCTGGAAAGCCTGAGAATTTTAACCAGGGCCAGGCTTTTTGGGGTCTGGTGGTGTTTGTGCTGTTTGCTAAGTGAGAAGCAGATGACAACATGACAATGTCTGTGGCAGTGCTTTGAACACATCTGAAAAATTCTATGCTAACTTGAGGAGGAATGGGCTGTTTTCCACTGGTGATTATGAGATAGATGTGGTGACATCAGCTTCTCTAATGTTCAGCCCAGGAAATTTTATTTTGAGCTTTTTGTGCTGAAAGGAAGAAGGCCAAGCCATGCCCACGAACAGAGGGGGCTGTTGTGTCTGTGGTGTCATATCAAGACACAGGGAAAGAAAACCCTACTACTCAAATCTTCTGGTCCCCAGTTTTCTTCACTTCCTTTCTCATCTCTCTTGTGGGTTTTTGTATTTTATCCCATTGGCTGAAATCATACCTTAGCTACTTTCTTTTGTGAGTAACAAGCTCCTTCTACAAAAAGGAATATTTTTTGGTGATGATGGTTTCACAGGTATATACTTATCTCCAAACTCATCAAGTTGTGCACATTAAATATATATAGCTTTTGGTCTGTCAACCATACCTTGATAAAAGCGGTTTTAAAAATAAATGAGGGGCACCTGGTGGCTCAGTTGTTTGAACATCCACCTTTGGCTCAGGTCATGATCTCATGGTTTGTGAGTTCGAGCCCCCGCATCAGGCTCTGCACTGACAGAGGGGCATGCTTGAGATTCTCTCTCCCTCTCTCTCTCTCTGCCCCTTCCTCTCTCTCTCTCTCTCTCTCAAAATAAATAAATAAACTTAAAAAAATGGGAGTTCATTTTTTTTCTGAAGGTGTTCCTGAGATGCTTTATCCCAATCAATTAAAATGTTTATACATTTAAGGTCTCCAGTATTGCAGAGTAATTAATTTTGTTGGTTTAGAATTTTTTGTCATAAATTCATTTACTGTGTTGTACACACAGTAAAAAGAACCTATCAAATGTCAGCTGCTGAATTTTTACATAGATGAACACTGCTGACATTCGGACTGGATAATTTACTGTGGGAGTTGCTCTGTGCAATGTAGGATGTCTGGCCTCTACTCTCTAGGTGCCAGTAGCATGCCCACCCAGTTATGACAACCAAAGATACCTCCAGATGTTGACAAATTTCCAGTGGGGCAAAATCACCCCAAGTTGAGAAGTACTGGTCGACACACCCATGTAACCACCATCCTCAGTTTGCCAGATTTAGCAAATACAGGTACAAGAGACCCAATTAAATTTGAATTTCAGGTAAACAATAATTTTTAAAAATTTGTCTTCGATTTTATCTGGCAAGTCTTCACCACCGAGGTCAGGGTATGCAAATGATTCCGGAACCACGGGAGACTCCTTCGCGCTCAGTCTCCGTCGATATCCCCGAGGCAACCACCGTTTTGGATGAAGTCGGTTTTTCCGTTCTCGCGAGATCTGCCGTAGCAGTTAACGACACGCTCCTCCTTTACGAAGTTTCCCTCTCTCCTCTGAGTGGTCTGAAAGCTTCTCTCAGCTCACCTGAAGAATCTGCTGGAACCCAGCCCTCGTACCTTTTCAGTTTCCCTCCGGGTCCTCGCTGTCTGTGACCTGTAGCAGCCTGTTCTGCTTTGTGCCTTGCACGTCCTCTGCGCGGGGGGGCAGCACGTCTGAGGACGGATCCTCTGGCAGACAGCTTTCCGCATTCCTGTCGCCTCTCACGTCGTGCCTGCTGCACATTTTCTGCATTCTGTGTCCGCACAAGACCGAGGACTAGGCTCACAGAGACACACCTTTGTGTAGGTAATGGGTTTGGAGGGCGTGTTTGAGAGAAGGGGAAGACAGGTGACGCTGACCTGTTCGCACGGTGGCACTGGGGGCTGACATCATTTCTGGAACCTTGGAGGCTTCCCCCACCTCAGCCCGCTTTGGCCTGTCCCCTTGCGTCTAACTGTGGGGTGAGACGAAAGGACACGGCCTCAGTGGCCCTTTGGGAGTGCGAGCGGGCACCTCCGCGTGTGGGCTCCATTCTGCCGCGCACTCCTTTTTTGACTTTTGTTCACACACTGGGTTATTTTTTATTTCTTGATGCACAGGTGTCCTTCCACGCACATTTTATAGTTGGTCTTTGAAACAGTTTGGTCGAATTTGCAGAAATCAAGCGAATGTTGCTGGGAGTTGCTGTTATGAACCAGGCGAGGGTTTGGTACCAAGCAGTGAGCCGCAATCTTTGCTGGGTGGATGTGAGTCAGGGAAGTTGCCCGAATAAGTGATGCTTGAACTGAGATTTTGAACTCAGATTTTTCTAAATGGTTGTGCGTGAGGAAATGTGTTCTAGGTCGAGTTGTGAAAGTTTGGAGGAAAGGTAAATATTTCAGTATGGTTCTGGGATGGAAGAGGGAGGAGCAAGGTTTGAGTCCTGGGCAAAATGGTGGATGTTTGGGGAGAGTGGGGATGCAGATGGAGTGAGGGTGGGAACTTAAACATTTTCTGTGGGTCACAGGGAACCATCTGAACATGGTCAATTTTTCTTTTTGGACAGATCATCCTGGTATCACTGTGAAGGTGGACTAGAGGGTGAAGGTCAGTTAGGACACTTGCAAGTTAGGTCAAAGGGGTCAGTCATTCACCTCTTAGTATGAATTTTTATATACTTCTTGCTTCCCTCCAAAACTCTAAGATTAGCGGTAAAGACATGGGAGTTTTATTGAGGTAGTGAGATGACAACAGGATATTTAGAGGCAGTGGTCACAGGCTTGGTGGAGGGGTGCACCTCACTGCACAGGGTTGGCCTCTGGCAGCTTTTAGTCATCGACCACGTGAAGTTGGGGCAGGGAGGCAAGCATGGAATTAAAGAGAGTGGAAGGGACAACGATGATCCATGTCATGAGTCAGCCTGGGGTTGGCATCAGCCACATTGATGCGTATACCAGTGTGGGATTGTTGAATACTCTGAGAATCCAGAGTTAGAAAGGTGTGACATCTCCTGAACATTCGGTCATGTATTTATCAGTGTGTCCGGGAATGAGTCCGAGATTAAAAGAACAAATAGTTTGGAGGTTAAGTCATCAAGTATTCAGCTGTGGCAGTCCCTGTGGTGCCTTGTTTGATCAGTTTAGTAGAAGCAAGAGACAGTGGTTTACAATTGCAAAGCACAAAGCTGCTCTCCCAGAAAGGCCTGAGATCCGGGTAGGGGAAAAATGAGCTAGCAGGCTGGAAAGGTCACGAAGGGAAGTTAACCCATAGCATGGAAAACTGAAAAATGACTTGTTACATCCCTTGTCATGGGTCTAATTTGTTTAAAATCAAATCCATCTGCTCATTTCACACCCTTTGTTCCACTTCCTTGCTGCAATCCACAGTGGATTACTCCATTACTTTAAAAACTGGCTGCACTTACAATAAGCTAATAACTTATTTTGTGGTTAACGGTGTCAGAGATATTCTGGAACATGACCAACATTTATTCTCCCACCTCTCTCTCTTTTCTTTCTTTCTTTCTTTCTTTCTTTCTTTCTTTCTTTCTTTCTTTCTTTCTTTCT
>NW_024412430.1:323877-326997 GCF_014898765.1 Herpailurus yagouaroundi
TCTTTCTTTCTTTCTTTCTTTCTTTCTTTCTTTCTTTCTTTCTTTCTCTCTTTCTCTCCCTCTCTCCCTCTCTCCCTCTCTCTCTCCCTCAAGAATGAACTTCTTAGTGCAGCACATTGACTAGGAAAATCCTGTAAGTCTCCTTCACAAAACATACTGTTTACAGGCCTGTGGAGTGACACAGGTAGGGGAAAAGGTTCTATAATTCCACTAAGCCTTCCTTTTACTCCCTACATAACCTTCAAATGCTCATTTCCCTCCCATGCTCCATACATTACACAAGACTTCTTGGCTGGATTGATTCTGTTTATGGTCTCCAAATCTTAATTTCAAATGAAGCTTGCCCCTTTTCAGGAAAGAATTATCTTCTATGCAATGAACCAGAGTCCCCTGAGGCATTCATTTGAGATGCATCCATTCCCTTAAGGTCTCCTAACCCATTAAAATATGTACAGTATTTCTGGTTAACTAATGGATCATTGGAAAAATGGGATTGCATGCAAGATATAATTCAAAGAAATGCATTTGGAGTTGTTGGCCAATCCATTCATAGGAACATTTGCTGATTGGGAAAATATTTTATTTTTTTGGCTTAATCCTTTGCCAGATCACACAGACTAGTAAAGGTCGTTATTTTTGATTTGTTGGACCTAATTCTGAAGACAGAGCAGCAATGGAATTTGTGATTTTGTCACTGTTCTTGATTAAGAAATGAGTGGCTGGAATTTAAACTCAGTTGAATCTGTACAATCTGTGGATATTACCATTTTTTTCTTTGCTGAGTGCAAGTTATTGCTAGATGTTATCTTATATTCACTCCTGTCTTTTGAAGGGCCAAACATTTTGGAAATCTAATATTTACGAAATTAGATACTCAAATGGAAAGTGGTTTAAAGCTGAGGAATGGGTGTCGAAAGATCCCAGAACATGCACTCACAGTAATTTTACATTTTTCATTACTGACGTAATTAAAAAATTCTTTAGGGCTGAATTATAGTAAAATTTTATGTATCTTTCCACTAAGCATAAACTAATTTTCTTTCCCACTGGACAGTGTTAATTTAAGTAGGAAATATTTTTAATTCTGTCTCATTTATACATATTACAAAAAATTTCAAGCTTTACTAATTTTATTTAACATTATTTCTTTCTGAGTATTCTTAGATTCAGTAACTGATGGCCATTTAGTGTTAAAACTTAAGTAGAAATGAAAGATGTAATTTTGTTGTCTTACTAGTGACCTTTCCTAGTTCATTCCTGATTCTTAGGTGGCCCCATGAAAGTCATAGAGTCTGAACCCTTTATATCTAAGTCCATGAAGTTCATGAAAATATGCCTGGAAGTTTTTCTTTAATGTTAACATCAGGGAATATATGAAATGTTGTGTGATCTTGGACATGTCCCTCACTTTAGCTATGAAGGAAATTTACTGACCTAAATTCTCTCCCTCACCTAATTCTTCAAGTAGCAAGTAAAATGCTCAATGAAGCCCTTTGACTCTTTCAAGCCACGGGGTGCCATTTTGTGTCATACAGTTCCAGTGGTATTCAGTTTAGGGTTCACTTTTCTGATACTTACGGAATGAGAGAAATGATTGTAGCACACAAGAAGTGGTGGTAAATCTGATTAAAAACCATTATGTCTGCAAATGGCAAGAAGGAACCGAAAGCATCCATTCTGGTGTAATAATATTCTATAATGGCTCACCCATTTGAAAGTTATGCCCAAGAGAATGCAGTGACAGAGAAAGGAAAGAGGGAGGCTGGAGAGAGAACACTGTATGTACCCAGGGCTTGGACTGAATCCATGTGGATCCTGAGAAACTGTGGAGGGACCTTGTACTTCATGTTGTCAGGAATGGCTTGGGCAGGGAAGGATAGAACATCTGCTGTCAACCTTGGGGGAGGAGAAGGAAGGAGAGGGGAAGGATGATGAGGAAGAGGAGGAGAGGAAGGGCGAAGAGTTGTCATTTATTGTAAGCCCCCCTGGGCAAGATGCTCTCCCAGTCCTGGCCATGATAGGGCGAGCTTCACAAGCATTACCTCCACCTACGCTGTGACACTTACAACCACCTACGCTGTAGTAGATAAGTAAATGAAATGTTCTGACTAGGTCACTTGGCTTAATTCCCATAGCTCATGAGATTTGAAGTGTGGCTTTGAATGGAGAGCCCATTCACAGGCTTTTTCCACAATGTGTCATCATGTCCTTAGAGTTTCCTTCTGGGTGTACTTTGGTGTCTATTCTACCCCTCTCCACCTAAACCTATCCCGGGGGCTTCCTAAACCAGTGAGTAGGAGAGTCAAACCTGCAGATTCCAGGCCTTTGCCCAGACCTGTTCAATTTCCTTGGGTGGCCGGTGGCAGTAGATGAATAATGACTGGGTTATACCAGAGGGTATGTGCATTTTAATCAAGGAATTCTTAATTCTATTCAATTCATCCAGTCATTGTACACCAAGGATCATTATGGGCCTGGCTCTGAACACCTTGAGATTAAAACACATTCTGTCTTTAAGGCTGATGGTCATCTAAATAAGCTTTCCAGATAGGAACAAATATGGATGATAAAGTTTCAGATTTCACAAATGGCAAGTGGAAGAAATCACTTAGAAGAAAAAATCTTGCTGGAATCCTTCATGTTTCTTACTTGAGTGAACCTCCCCTGTCTGCCCTCAAAACCATCGAGCCAGGATGATCTGCTGAAATCAACCCCACAAATCCCAAGGTTTAAAAATTTCCACACCAAAACTTTTCCTTTTCCCTCTTTGAGGTGATCCTTTATGTTTACCTTTACACATACCTGGTATGATAGGTGAAAAAGACAGCATCATAACACTACTTCTTATGGAGGTGTCAGCAAATATAGCAGAGACCACACAGTTCTACCAGTGACCCCCTAATCTAGCCCAGAGAAATGAGAGGCGTTTCTGCTTCAATTTTACTAATCTGTAAGGATCAGTAATCTCTAGGAAGTGATTGGCCTCCCTAGAGCCACCTTCCTTCCTACCTTCCTTCCTTCCTTCCTTCCTTCCTTCCTTCCTTCCTTTTTTCCATTCCTTTTCTTTTTTCTTTTTCCTTTCCTTTCCTTTCCTTTCCTTTCCTTTCCTTTCCTTTCCTT
>NW_024412430.1:327007-421837 GCF_014898765.1 Herpailurus yagouaroundi
TTTCCTTTCCTTTCCTTTCCTTTCCTTTCCTTTCCTTTCCTTTCCTTTCCTTTCCTTTCCTTTCCTTTCTGTCTTTCTGTCTTTCTTTCCTAACATTCCAGCTTTCTCTCAGTTTTTGGAGTTAGATATCATTTAGAAATAAAATTCATAAAAGTAGGCAGGAATTCTGCACTTCTGCCTGACACATACTCTGTTCAACACCCTTTCCTGTGCATATCCTTGGATCCCTAAGGCTCATTCCAGCCTTCTTATACCAGGATGAGGGTGTAATTATTGTACTATTACTCTGATATTAGTACAGTCATTACAACATAGATCATGTTGTCCAAAACATTACTGTTTATACTGTTTTCAAGTGACAGTCTCTAGATGTAAATAATGAGAGTGCTTTTGGTTACTATTTCCACATCGATCCTCTCAAATAAGACCACTTTAGGAAAGCAGAGCTGACTCTGAATCTCTGTTGTTTATTTACCAGCACTATTTAACTCCATCTGAATTGTTCTGCTTCTTTCCTCAATTTACTTTTGCAGGCAGTCTGTTCCCCCTTTCTTCACAATTGGCATTCAGATGCTAGGGCACAGTGTCTTACAATGTATCTGTTTGCATGCCTGTCTCCTCCACTAGACTGAAATCCCTGGCAGCAGGAGGCTGTCTTACTCATTTTTGTGCAATGCATGGTACAGAGCTGTACTCTGGTAAATTAATTTTTAAAAATGATACAGTGGTTAGGTGTTTTTTTCAATCAGACTTTTTTTTTCCTTCTCTTACTTACCTTTTCTAAAATCTTTCAGGTTGACTGTGCAACCTGAAACAGAAGACAGAATGTTTCAATAAAATAAGGTTTCTTTTTAATCCTGTGAAAGCATTTCCACTGTTATGTTAAACTGTTAACTTTTTTTTTTTTTAATTTTTTTTTTCAACGTTTATTTATTTTTGCGACAGAGAGAGACAGAGCATGAACGGGGGAGGGGCAGAGAGAGAGGGAGACACAGAATCGGAAACAGGCTCCAGGCTCTGAGCCATCCGCCCAGAGCCTGACGCGGAGCTCGAACTCACGGACCGCGAGATTGTGACCTGGCTGAAGTCGGACACTTAACCGACTGCGCCACCCAGGCACCCCTAAACTGTTAACTTTAAAAACAGTCTAGACAAAGGATAAATCAGTGTCATCAGCACATTTTGCAAATGTTTATATTATCTTTTGAAATGCATTTGACTGTACACAAGCACAGGGACATGCTAGATAGAAGAAATCATCTCTCCTGTGCTGGCCAGAGGGCTGTGACCTGTTGCACATCACCTTCTTCCTTCCTTTTTGACTTTTTTCCAACCTTCCCATCCCGTCACTTAAAAATCACCATCTCAGCCCTAACTCTGTAAACAGAAATTATTGAATGCTAATAATTTCTGGTAAGCAATTTAGGAGACATTTAAGTCACTAATATAAATGTGATCCCCCTTTTTACCGCAATTTCCAGGGAAAGTGCTACAAAGTGATATGTGGCAATAACAAAGTCAGAAGGAAGGGAATATGAAATTCAGGGAGCAGCGTGAATGATTTGCTGTTAGCATGGGGCCCAATAACACTACAAAGCTATAAACTCTGTCGATCTAGATTGCCCAGTTAGGTGGCAGAGATGCAATTTGTCTTTTCTGAAGCCGCCTGCTGCTTGCTAGCTCCATCTCCTGTCACAGCCTATTAGCTCCCCAAGAAAATTGGTAGGAAATTGCCTGCAGATTGTAGGAAATTGCATCTCCAGGCCCTGGAAAAAATGTAGGATAGCACAACACTGACCCTCCCAGAGCAGCTATTAATACAGCAAGAAGTGACCTTTGACTTGCCGGGAAACGACTTTGCTATTTGCTGAATAAAGACTGTATTATGTGTGGCTGAAGGAAGGTGCAAATGATTATCCTAGCGAGGCTCGAAGCCAACCTGCTTTTGAAAGCCTAAATATTAGTTAAAATAATTTTTTATTTTTTATTTTTTTGGTTTATTTCTTTGTTTTAGGCGCAGAGTGTTTGAGTGTTGTGGCTCTGCAGGGAGAAAACGGTCCAGTTGGCTTGTTTTTGAAAGCACCTTTTCCTGAAGGTAAAAAGAAAAAAAAGTAAATTGTCCCAAGGAAATGCTCACAGATCTCTCAGGCTAAAATCCAGGAAGTAAATCTTCCAAAGATGAGAGTAAAAAACAAAGATGAGCACATTGGAGCATTGTTTTGTTTCCCCCTTGGTTCTGCCGCACATACATCTGGGGCCTCCCCGCCCTCCTCCCTAATTGCGTTTTACAATTCCATCTATGTCTACTCGCTTCGGAATTATTTTCTTTATAGACCATCCCCAGAAGTTCAGACATCAAGATAATTCAGTGTTCCACAGGGGTACATATTGTGCATATTTTAAGCATCATTAACTTTATGTTACAAAAAAATCAAGATCCTGACATGGTATTTACAGGCTTGTATTTCTACCTAGAAGGATCTCAGCTTGCATTTACAAGCTATAGTTTTGGAGAGGGAGAAGAGAGTTTTAGCTGCTCCTGAATGAATAAGATGCCCTCATTGCCGTTGAACCCTAAGCATTGTCCCCTAATCCTACCCTCTTCCCCAGTACTGGGTCATTCACTTTCAGTGCCCTTGGGAGCAAATCCAAAATGAGATGGTGGGATGCAGATATACCAGCTTCTCTTCCCTTATGAAGTACAGTGTTACCTTTTATTATTTGCACAAATTAAAAAAGAGCTAAATGAGACTCCTCTCTGCATTCCCAGAGTTGAGAGGTTTTCTTTAGGTTTGCTGCTTTCTTACATTTGGTGCTTGCTTCTAGAGAGAAAAGTACTGGATATCATGTCATATCAAAGAACACTGAATTTAGCCCACGAATTTCTGAGCTTTTACATGAGCTCTGAGCTTTTATATACTTTACCTGTGTGATTCTGGGTACTTTTTTTTAAGCTTCTAGGGCCTCAGTTTCATTATATAAAAAAATGGATGTTCTCTAAGAACCCTTTGAGATGTTAAATTCTGTGATAAAGGGTAAAAAGGTTGGTTGTGGAATTGAAGGCTGAGCTGCTACTCTGCTTTCTGCCTTCTTGGGCTTTCCTTGACTGACTATCCTTGGAGAAGGAGTTCTATTTGGCCAAAGAATGTGTCTTGGAGTCTGTAAGCA
The DNA here is from genome assembly GCF_014898765.1 of Herpailurus yagouaroundi. Classification (NCBI taxonomy): domain Eukaryota; kingdom Metazoa; phylum Chordata; class Mammalia; order Carnivora; family Felidae; genus Herpailurus; species Herpailurus yagouaroundi. The sequence goes on from NW_024412430.1 coordinate 330,176, forward strand.
GCCAACATGCAACCAGCTGATTGACCGATCATTATGCATCAAGACTTGCTTATGTCTACAGAAGACCCCAAGGAATTTCTTAAGACGTGACCCCTGGGGGCATACTGATTACCAGGGTGAGTAGACATTGCGGGGTAGAAGATCCATTCCAGGAGTGCTGCTAGGTAGTGGAACTTAGGTATAGAGTTGATATATATAGCCCCACATTATAGAATGTGGGACGGAATATCAAAAGAGGTCCAGTTAACCTTGAAAATATTATGTTACGTCAAAAAGCCAGACACAGAAATTCACATAGTATATAATTCCACTTATATGAAATATTCAGAACAGGTAAATCAATAGAGATAGAAAGCAGATGAGTGGTTGCCAGGGGGTAGGGGATGTGGAGGATGGGGTAATGGGGAGTGATTGTTTAATGGATACAGGTTTTCCTTTTAGAGAAATGAGAATATTTTGGAACTAGATAGAGGTAATGATTGAACAACCTTGTGAATTTACTAAATGCCACTGAATCATATACTTTAAAATGCTTGATTTTATGTTATGTGAATTTTACCTCAGTAAAAGAAATATGTCTGGTTAAATTGATGAATAAAAGGACAAATGGAAGAACATACAATTACCTATTATATAAAATGGACATTTTAGCCCAGGTGATATAACTCTTGCCCCAATACAAACTACCCTGTAACCTTTCTTGTCTGCCTTTGTTTCCACTCTAATCTTTGACCATGAGGATGATTTGAGAGATGACTGGAAGTTCTGATGTCCACAGTTCCAAAAGCCAATGCTAGGGCTGATTTTGAGATGATTTATGAACACCATTTTTCCTACAGGCTCCTTCAAAATCCAGTTCAGATCCAAGTCGTTTCTAAAAGGCTTCCAGTCCTTCCAGTGGAAAGAGATCTCTGCCTTCTCTGAATGAATGGTGTTTATGTACCTTTTTAGGGCTTTACTCACTTCCTATCTTGGAGGATGGCTGTTTATTTTTCAGACATGCCTTACCTCCCCTACTTGAGGCCAGAATCACATCCTTCTTACCTCTCTGTCCTCCCAGACACCAGGGCAGTGTGTACTCAGTAAACATTTGAGCCCTTGCTCTTGTTTTGTTCTCTACCTGAAATGTCCTTTGTAGAATTCCACAGCAGTTCTTTCTCCCCTTCTGTTTAGCTGCTGGATTTTGTTAGGGATCTACCCAGTCCCCATTCTCAGTCTCTGAAATTCAGGTTGGGTGGGATGCCTCCCTGTATGTATGCCATCCCTCCAGCCATCTTCATGTGTGGGCTTATTAGCATATTCCAAATTTGAGACTCTCCACAGAGATTGCAGATTTAGGCCCACGTAAACCTGGAGCTGAAGATGACTGTTGGCCATGGTGTGGGAAGAACTTGCCTGGGAATAAAGCTAACATGAAGAAAAGCAAAGCTGAGCAGTGGAGAGAGCCTGGTTCTGAGAATATTATTTGGATACCAGGGTTCTGCCAGCCTGCAGCCAAACTTGCTCTTGGTCTTCTCAGTTTCATAAGCCAACCATTCCCTCTTTTTCAATGAAGCTAGTTTGAGTTTGTCATTTGTCATTGAAAGACTCCTGTCTGATGCATTTTTTGGTATCTCTTTGCCATGTTCAAAACATCTTCAAGGCTTGCGTAAGATTGTAAGATCAAATATTCCCTGGGATGCCCTCATATCTTCTTCTTTTCTTTAATATTTTTAATGTTTATTTATTTATTTTTGAGAGAGAGAAAGAGTGAGAGATAGCAAGAGAGAGCACAAGTAGGGGAGGGACAGAGAGAGACACAGAGAATGTGAAGCAGGCTCCAGGCTGTGCACCATCAGTGCAGACCCCGATGTGGGCCTCAAACCTATGAACTGTGAGATCATGACCTGAGCTGAAGTCGGACGCTTAACTGACTGAGCCACCTAGGCACCCACATCTTCTTATATTTTTATTTTATTACACTTTTATTTACTATTATACTTTCTACTTAAAAAAAAAATTTTTTTTTGAGAGAGTGCAAGCTGGGGAGAGGGAGAGAGAATCTTACGCAGGCTCCACACTCGGTGTAGAGCCCAGTGTAGGGCTCCGTCTCACAACTGTGAGATTACGATCTGAGTTGAAATCAAGAGTTGGATGTTTAACCAACTGAGCCACTTGAAACCCTACTATTCTACTTTCAACAGAGATTTATTGAGCATTAGCATAAAAGGAGATATATAAAAAAATAAGATTATTTTTACTTTGAGGGAATAATATTTACAGAAAGCCTTCTATTTAGGGAATTTTTTTGTAATTTTATCTTCTTTAATCTTTACATTAGTCTGTGAGATGAATAATACTACTTGCCTTTTATAGATAGGGTAACTGAGGATCAAAGAGGATCAGAGGTTATAAAATTATTCAGATGCATGATCCCACAGTTTGATCATTTGGACTCTAATTTTAACATTTTCTTTCTTTGTTCTTCCAACGCAGTCTGCCTTGCCTTATGTATTTTTTTTTTTTTTTTTTTTTTGGTCTTCTCCAGTAGGCTCTAGATTCCTTAAGGGTAGGGACTGCAGCTTACTTATTTTTCCATCAACTACACATAGTCTCTTGATGATAAGTATTTTTTGGGGTGACTTGATAGATGAGTGAACCACAGCTGAATGAATAATTTGTGTCCTCTGAATCCAAGCCAGAATTCATAGCTCCAGATTCAAATGAGCTAGAAATGCCAAAATGCTATTTCTGAGGCTCAGAGAATTCTACACCTGTGTAGCCATTTACTTCCTCCGAAGCGTCACCCCATCATGGGAGCATGTGTGGAGCCCTCAGGACTCAGAATCAGTAAAGGTTTACCATTAAGCAAATGATGTTTCAACCTCAGGGCCACTCACTTGCAAGGTCATTTGTATGAAATTTGTAAAAGTAAAATATTTTAAACATATTGTTTAGAATCATGGTCTTTTTCCATTCCAACACTCCTTCCACTGTTCTTTCCTTTGCATAGGGTGGTATTGGAATGGCCATATGTGTTGAGAATCTAACGAAGAAGAAACTGCAGTCTGGAGTTAGTGAGATGTGTTTATGTGGTTCATAGTCACTTTTAGAAGGACATAGTGAATGTTTATTTAGAATGAGGGTTAGGCTAGGTGTCCTGCTGTGGGAATGGCTTCCAGGAACGTCCCTACAGCCCACTGTGCCAGTTGAGCCAGTGTTTTGCCATGAAGGTGTGAAGAAGGAGTGGTCTTGCCCTGTGAACATAACATCTAAGAGCCCAGCACTGTAAGGGTGTGAGTAGTGGAGAGAAAAAAATTGAAACATACAGAGTCAGAAACTAATAAGGACAATTTGTTCAGTCCTCAGCTCTTAGTAGAAAATTTGCTTCTCATCGAAGCCTAGTAAATGAAAGTTCTTTCCTCTCAGGAATATAGCCTGATAATGTAACATATACAGTTATAAAAACACCATAATTTTTTTCCCCATTGTGATGGGAATTGAAGAAAATACAAAATTGGTATAGGGCCTTGCAAAGGACCCATGGGAATGAGGGGCCCTGAAGCTGAAGCTTCATCTGCTTCATGGTAAATCTGCTTCTGAAAATGCTTTTCAGAATTGTTGTATGAAGAGATGGTCAAGGATGCAAACAAAAAATTTTAGGGAGAAATATTAGTCCGGTGCATCAGAAAGTTACAGATGTCAGTTTTTTTTTACATATTTTATGAATTTTGTGATATTTTCCACTTTAAAAAAATGATTATGTGTTGTGACTTTTTTTCATTCTAAAGAAATACTAAGTATTCTTTGTGCTAAAGAGCACCTCCCTCTCTCTGACAAAAATGTAAAAGCTCCAGGCCTGCAGAATCTGGATTTGCCCCTGCTGAGAGTAGTTATCAAATGACTTTAGTTTGGTCATTTCCCCAAACACTTGTGAAATTCAGCTCACCGTATTTCACATCCTTCTGGAGAAGTATTCACTTTCCATTTTCTTCAGGGACAGGGAACGCTGCATGTTTGTGATGTATGTGTTTACAAATTCTAAAGTGGCAGGATTCCTCTTGCTTTCTAACTGTGCAGTAATTTCTTTGGATTCTGTGTAATAATCTCAGCTTCAGGATCTTGGAGAGCACCATTTTTTGCCATTGAGTAGTACACAAGACAAGACTTTCTGGCTTAGCATAAAATATAGAAATTGTGTATTGTAGTGGAGTACTAGTAGCTACAATTTATGCACAAATAGGCCAAGGCCCAGGGAAAAAATTGCTTTACCCAGGTTCATGAGATAATGAATATCAGAGCTGCAATTACAATTTTCCAACTCCCCAACTGTACATGCAATTTGCAGGTTTACAGTCCTGTACAAAAAACCAACAGAGAACACAGATGGGCTTCTAACCCCTGCTAATGAGAGCATCACTCTTCATTGCTGGGATAATTAAGCAAATATTTAGTGGTCAGAAACCCACCCAGACTTTAAATGAAATCAGTCAAACCCCAATCCCTTGGGAGATGTTGGTTTTGGAGTTTTTTGTTTTTTTTTTTAAACTCTAAAGTGTAACTGTGTGTGTGTGTGTGTGTGTGTGTGTGTGTGTGTGTGTGTGTTGTGTCTAGTTCCTATTTTTATGATTTAAACCAGAGGAGAGTTAGTCCAAGTACACTGTGCCCGCTGAAAAGCCAAATTCCCCAGAAAGACTATGCTTCTGACACTCAAAAGGCACCAGGTCAGGAGAGCATTTTCTCTGTTGATTGCTCCTTTTTTTCTTCAGAACTTTCCTTCTTCCTCACAGAATTAGACCCTTTAAGTAAATTGCAAACAGTTCCCCCTGTGTGAAGCAGTGTCTAGCCTAACACACTACCTGACACAATCGTTGACATTTCTTGTGTAAATAACAGCAGCTGGATTCAGCACTTTCAAGAATGAAAGTTGAAAAAATAATGAACTGCTTTTTTCCCCAAAGATAAAAGCACACTATATGTTCCAGAAATTATAAGGGTATAAAGTAAAAAGAGGAGCAAATTAATATACAACTATTGCTTATTTTTGTTATAACACATCCATTTGACCTTTTTACTCCAGATTTTCCTTACCTTTTTCTCCATAGAGTTTATCACCTTTGAATAAACTATAGAATGTATTTATTTATTGTGAATATAGTTTATTATCTGTCTCTGCCTGCTAGAATGTGAGATCTAAGGGGACAAGAATTTTTATCTGGGTGTATCCCAAACACCTAAGGTAGCACCTGGCGTATAATAGGAACTCAAGAAGTAGTTGACTGTGTACTATGTTTCAGCACTTGGAGAGCAAAAAATGAATATAATATTGTACTTTCCTCTGAGAAGCTTTATTACTTTTTCTATGGATTGAAATTCCAGAATATTGGCATTAAGTATTTATACCATCTTTTCGTATCTTTCCTGTTAGAACCTTGATTTGTTTGAGATGGCAATATGTGTTGTGAAAACAATCCATTGTCTAGCCTTTCCTGCAGCTTTTTTCTCAATTCTGGCCGGCCAGCAAGACCTAAGTTAAGTTCTGTTAGGGATATTGAGGAAAGTCTTGTTTTCTTGATACAGACATATCATTTTCCTCTTTGTCACTTGTTTCTTCTGTGTGTCTGAAATATAGATGTGATGCTGGGAGGTATGGCTGCCATATAGAGACCATGAGGATGAAAGCAAAATGCTAAAGATGGCAGCATGAAAAGATAATAATAGAGCAGGATGGCCTACTCCTCAACTTGTCACTAGAGGAAAATAAAGCCCTATTTGCTTAACCTTTTTTATGTGGATCTATGTTACATTGAACCCCAAAACAATCCTACAAAATACACCCATATCAAATTGCGACTTGACTATTTTTAGTATTTTCCATAATCCCAGTCTTTCAGAGAACTAATAAGTCCATTGGGTAAATTCTACATTTTGGTGTCTTCCTATCCTGGAGCCAGGGAGTTTCAGAAATAGAGGGGGAAGAAAGAAGACTGGAGTGGAGAGGATTGCTCTATGGCCTGCTGCAAGGAAAACACTTAACAGATAGATCTAGATTCATTAAAAAGCTAGATGACAAGCTGTCTGCTCTTTAGCAAGCAACCACTTTTTAGCAGAGGCTATTTGTTTTCCTCTCCCTCGTGGCACTAGGTTATTGTAGATTTATTGCTATCTGTGTGCAGGGAGTTGGTAGAGATACTGAAAATTCAGATAATAGAGCTGAATCATTTGGAGATCTTTTGTGCTAATATAAGTGGTTGTTGCAACTCAGCAAAAGTATATGATATACATGTATGATTGAGTGTGCAAGAGAGTGTGAGAGCATCCTCCTTGCATCTGGAAACTAGCCTGTAATAGTTTTCTCTTTAACTCAGTCAGAATAATTATTCCCACCAGTGACTGTTACTCTGATATTTGCACAATAGTAAGTGTTATTTATTTATTTTTGGTAGATTAGCTGGAAGCACCACACACACACACACACACACACACACACATATCCCCTTTATATCTGGGAAATGCACATGCCTCTGTTATGGATTTTCAGATTTGGTATTGCGTTTTTTTGTTTGTTTGTTTTGGATATAAAGGTAATCCTATAAAGAGAAACTTACAGTTCCCTTCTGCAAAGAACATATAGTAACATGAGCTGTAGATGTGCTGTTTTTTTTTTTTTTTTGTAAGATGCTATCTTATTATAGAAAATCTCTTTTTAAACCTTTTTAAAATTTAAGATGGCAATTTCCTATGCTTCATTCATCAAAAAGAAACCATTCAGTTATTTCTCTGTTTTTCTACCTCTGCAGGAGTGCTCTGCCACTTTGCTCTTTTGAGGAAATTTGTCTTATGAGGAGAAAAATGAAAGGAAAGAGATAAGAAACAATAAAGGTGCTTCAGTTCTGGTCAGTTTTGTCTAGCCTAGAAACTGCCAAGTTCCCCTAGAAAAATAACTCTAATTGCAGTTTAAATGACTTCTTATTCTTGGATTCTTCTTCGCCTTTTTTTTTTATTATTTAAGAAATTGATTGCCAATTTCAAATATATTTTTTATCTCATTATATTTTTTAATGAAAATTTGAAGATAAACAAAATTGATTTATTCCACAATAAAACTCAAAAATTCTGTCACTAACCAGAAACATGTCCAGGGAAGAAGTATTACCTTAATTGTCTCCTGGGAGTCATTTCGGTATTTAAAAATAAAGATCGAGCTTACTTCCACTCTCTCCACCCCAATATTTATACATCCATTTCTCTTTATCAGTAGAGTCCTGGAACCCAGAGTAAAGATGGCATACACAGCTAGGTCAGGTCATATGAGTAAGTCGTGGCCAGAATTGTTGTGTACAACTTCTGGGAAATGGAAGTGATATGTCTTTCTCCTGTTCTCTTTCATTCATGGCATGTGAATGTGATGGCTTGACCACTTGAAGGAATTTTTTCTTCAATGTGTATTTTCTTGGGAGTCACACAGCCAGAGGGGAATTCTTTTATCATACCCAAATAAATGGGGTTTGTGGTTAGAAATTCTCAAGGCATAATTTTTTTTTTTTTTTCTATTTCATCTAAAGCCAAAGCCAAAGCTCAGTGAGGCATATATTCCCAGAATCTCCCTCTGTAAAGTGCATGGAGTGTTTTTTTCCTCTGTCCTCTGAGAGTGTGTGTATTTGGTAAGGGGGTGGAGGTGTGGGGAACTTTATACTCAAGCTTCTCAGACTGACCTGTTCTCATGCTAGAACTGGGGTGCGGCCCAGGGAAGAATGAGTTATAAGCCTCTTGAAGATTTTTAGATAATCCTAAGACAAGTTCTTTCTTTACTGCTTGCTTACTGTTCTGGATTCACAGTTTTCATCTCTGGCCTCCAATCCATCCTTGTATTTTCCTGCTAGCGAAGCCATGCATTCAAATGACATTTTAAATATTTTATTCAGCATTTTAGCTCTGCCTGGAGGGATGAATCTGCCATGTTGCTGGAAACAGAATTCCAAATTCTGTTTGTTTCATCTTCAAAAAATAATGCTTACTAAATTACTTTATATTCATCTGCATTACTTCTGTTATTTTCCCTCATTTCTTATGGTAGACACTGAGCTGTGGGTTTCCCTTCATTTCCTTCTTTCCTTTTCTTCTTCCATTCCTTTTTTTTCTTTTAATTTTTCATTTTGTTTTCTTTCCTCCTCTCTCATTCTTTCCTCCTCCTTTTCTTTCCTCTCCCTTTCCTTCTCTTTTTTTTCTTTCTCAATCCTTCTTCCTTTTTGAAGGAATCCCTGGCTCTAGAGTCCAATGTAGCAATGGATTTTAAGGAAGAAGTAAAAGAATCACTATTTACTTCCACATTTATTAAGTGCCTACTGTGTGTCAGGCACTGTGCTAGGAACTGATGCTTTATGGATGAATAAGGACCTGCTTTCAAATACCCAGTTGTGTGGGGGTGATGGTACCGTGTGGAGAGCTGTTAGGGAGAATTACACAGTGCGAAGTGAACACAGAATATGCAGAAGGTTTCCTGAAGGAGGCCATCATTAAGGATAATCTGTACATGGGAGTTCCTCTTTGAGAGACCTCATATGAGCTAATACTGTAGGTGAGGAGTGCATAAAGGAGTCTAGTCCCTGGAACTGGAGTTCTGTCTGGGAAACAAACACTATGTTATTATTGCTTATGTTACCTGTGCAGGAGACTTTTTTTTTTAGTCTTGAAAATCACAATACATTTTTCCTGTGGCAGTGGAGTTAAGCAATCACATCTAGGAAGAATAGGAGGAATCTTCTGCTTTTGCATGGGTGGATAAAATGCTCAGGGAGTTCCAAATTCAAGAAACAGAGTCCCAGTGAGTCAGGGGATATCCTTTTTATCTCAAAGGAGAAAATAACTGCCCATGGTTTCTTTACAGTCACAGCTTGGTGACCTCAAATAATGCTTTGCAAAAGAGTAGGCACAGACCATTACAAAATGTATTTTGTTGTACTCCGATACTGAACATACCTTAATTGAGATGGGTGAAATAATGACCTAGAGATAGGATCGTTTCTACAGGTTCATTTTCCAGTTACCATAATGTAAAGTGAAATTCTCACTTTGTTAAAATGCACTCTATTAGGATCATGCTTTGCACTAGTATCCCAAGACATGTAAATTTTTGTGCAAAAGTAGAAAGTGAGAAAGCAGACCATGCAAAGAACAGGCTGATGGACATTTTTCGGTCTGTGTCCTGCCTCTTTCCTTGGGTATACCGATCGGCTAGCCCAGGGCCCTGCAGATAACATACTGCGTGTGCTCTTGGTTGTAGATCACAGCTGAACAAACTGCTCTGGAGTGTGAAAGGTCAGCACAGTGTAAACAGAAATCAGCAGTGACCTATGGAGTCGTCTCAAGACATAATAAATACCGTCTTCATGGTCCTTCCCACCTTCTGCTGATTCAGGTATTCTCTAGCACCATGTGGCTTGTCTCTGGAGCAATATTTCAAATCCAGCAGACCATTGTATTTGGAGCAGATTTTCTACCTATGCTTTTAATTTTGGCAAAATAACTTTTAGCTCCTTCTGAAAATGTAATCATACAGGGAGCTTCACTGAGAAAGAATAAAATACTTTTGAAAACACTTCATTAGCTTTTGCTATCATTAGTTTTGCTAGTCTGGAAGAACTTCTCCTAGGTTTAGGGGATAAAAATGAATTTTTTTTCAATCCAGAATAGAATTTTGTGGCAGAATCATTAACTTTTCTTCTTCTTGAAATCCCCCAGTGACCACTTACTGTTCTGTACCCCTTTATTGAGGGGCATCCAGGCCAGTATTACCTCTTGCCAGAGTAGGGTTGGGCTCACATTCATCCTTTTCCCTTCCCTGGGACAGCCGCAAATCAGTCAGGAGAGGCTGTACTAGTCCTTGCCCGTGTTCAGTAAAAAGATTCTCTCAGATTGTGCTTTGCCTTCAGCTAGCTCATACTCACCTGTGGAGGTTTTTAAAGACAGAGTTGCTCACCTGGACCTGAGGTACCTGGATCTAGTGCGAGTAGATCATTCACTATGTTTCCTGTGTATTCCAGGGCAAAGTTTAGGGAGGCTGTGTGAATGTATGTGAGAATGCTTCCAATTCCCATCATATGCAAGATTCATGTAGATTTGTCTAACGGGATAGCCTTGCAGAAGACCTAAAGCCACTCATAGAATAATATAATCTGACACTGTGCTGGTAGACATAAGTATAGAGGGTGATAGGAGGGAAAACCTCCCTCTGCTCCAAGCCAAACCAAACAGAAAGCCCAATCCATAACCTACAATAACTTAACCCAGATGGTCGTATTTTCTTTAGACTGCAAACCATTCCCAGTGAATTCATTAGTTTCAGTGTTTCTTCTTTTCTATTCTTGTAGTTAACATTTTGGCTTGCCAAATTCTAGCCATCCAAGAACAGGAGAGATCAGATGCTTCAGATTAAACAGTTCAAAGTCAGTGACATTTGGTTAAAATAAATAAATGGAACAAAATGGACTGCAGACTCACAGGTCCAAAAGCTAAAACTTGTTGACTGAGACTTAGTGCTATTAGATGGTTGGTTTTACTCAGAAGTCAAGAGCTCATGAAAAATAAAGCCAATAACCACAGCACCAAAGAGAAAGTGGGGATATTATGTTGAAGGAATGGTCCATTCTCACCTGCTGTGTGGCATCATTTTAAGTCCTGGCAACATTTCCAAGTGAAATAAAACAACAAAAACAATTAGAAACTAAAACAGGGGGTGAGAATATGTTGGTCATTTATATCTTCAACTTGGGGGGTTGTGATTACTCAGGGTAGAAAATTGGATGAAAAGGAACAAAGTTAAAAGTTAAAGAGGACTAAAGAATTAAGAATAAAGTTAAAGTCTGGTTTAGAGAATTATGTGCATATATTTGTATTCTAGCAATTTTTCATCCTGTATTCGATGCATTTAAAAATGAAAAACAAGGGCTCGTGACTGGATAAAAATAACTTCAAAACCTATTATCCGTCATTTTTACCCTACACTCTTTTGATTTTCAAACTCCTCACCTTGCTTGGCAAATTAAGATCTTCTTAGCCTACTCTGAATACTATTTCTTCTTTGACCTTCATGTCCACCCTGTATATTTGAAGCTGCCCATGCTCATCTCCCTTTATGTCCTCACAGCACTCCTTAAATCTAGCACCTGCCTAAATTTTTTCCCAATTTAGAAGATTCAACTTATTCTTCAATAGAAAAGGAAACATACCTTTCCCTGGACATCTAGCCACCATCCTGCACATGTCCACATGGTCTTTGTTGGGATATGTACTTTACAAGGGTAAGACCATGGTGTTTGGTAAGCTTGTATGGTCCTTCTTCTATGCCACAACCCATACGGGCACTCAGTAAATGTCGAATTGAAGTGAATTGTGTTCCAGTGCATTTATTGGCAAATGTACTTTGGTAGGTCAAGATGCATCTCTTTTAGCAGTGCTCAGTGGTTTTCTTTTTGAATGTGTTCCTGACTAGGCCAGAGTTGTTGAATGTCTCTGAAAATTGTTCACAGCTTGCTAAACAAGGAAGCAGCATGATTGTATTATTGCATTGCAGACATGTCTCAGGTTTACACATCAAGGAAATTCCATTTTACTTTACAAATGGTTGTTCTTTCTCTTTTGTTCTCATTTCTTCCTTCTCCATTCCCTTCTTCCTCCCTCCGTCCTTCCCTTCCTTCCCTTCTTCCTCCCTTCATCGTCTCTTCCTTATCCCTCCCCTTTCTTTCTTTTACTTTCTTTTTAACAAAGCCCTCTTATGAAACTCAGACATTATTTATAACAGGATCAACAGCAGTGAAGGGCTGTCTTTTTCAGCCTGGCAAAGCTGGACAAATGCGTTTCCAGAAGCCTGGCCTCATACTTCCATCGAGGAAGGTGTCAACAAGTATGAGCTGAGTCAAGGCTGGCCCAGCTTGGGGCTCTGCTTGGGGATGGCATTGGCTCCAACAGTGGGAACACTGAGTTCCTAGCTTCAGGCTTTCAGTTCTCTCTATAGCTTAATGGCTCACAGCCCTTTTATGAGACAGCTGGATAACAATGTGCTTTTATGATAGCCTGATCCTTTTTTCCCCTTTTAAATCTCAAGCTGTACTGTATAAGACATTCTGTCTCCTATCGTTCCTTCAACAAGGCCTGAATAGCCAAGGCAAGTGCTCCTGAAGCACTTGTTTATTTCCTTGGATTTTTTTCCCCCCACAATAAAAGAATAAGGGGAAAAGTAAGGCCCTGGATGTGAAAGGTGGCTGGTAAAGGCCTCTGTGTGAGGTTCTTGGTGAGATAATCTCATTCTAAAGATCTGGGTGACTGGAATTTCCTTTCCTCCCATCCCCCGCAGACATCCCCCTCCCCAACAACCTTCTAATACAAATCCTTAAGCATTAAGTCAGGCGGAAAATGAGTCTACTCTACATTTATCTTCCTGAATGGCAGTCAACTCCCGCTTAATCTTTCAACATATATTTGTTCAATGGATCAACAGATTGTGTAAGCAGCATGACGGTTGGGTTTAGAAATGTGTCTGCTCATGTTTGGTTTGTGCTGAACCATTGACCATTCTGTTTGTGAATCCATCATAAATTATATCTCTGAGTTACCTAGCACTAGGGATGGGGACAGAGGACAGTGCTCATACAGGCGGAAAGACTTTTAGTCACTGCCGTTTTCCAGTATTGAGAATGCTGACTTGTTTTATTTTGGAATGCTTTTTAATATTTTCAAACTAGAAAACCTCAAACTTAATTCCATCCTCTTTTCCCAGAGATGTCTTTTACATATTCTTTTACATATTCTTCTTACATATTCTTTCCCTATTGAAACAAAGTAGGTTTGAAAGCACAGGGTAATTAATAAAATAGTGTAATATATTAATAAGAAGGTTAAGAATTAAAAACCTGTGACTCTCTGGACATACTGGTTCAAACCACGGCTCCTTAAAAACCAGAGGAGTTTGTATGATAAAAGATTGAGGGATCAATCAGTCAATTCATCACACAAGTGATTTGACCTTTTTTTTTTTTTAATGAATTGTCAATTTCATTAAATTTTCAAATTGTTATCCAACCAGTCAACCAGATTACTTTGTTCCTTCTGCATTAAAGGCAATGGAAAAGATATAAAAGGGCAGGCAAATTTCCTGACTTCAGTAATTTAAATCAAGTTGGAAGAGTAATGTGTATGTTTTTTTTTAAAGGTATTATGAGGATTCCTAAATAAAAATGAGGGGATGATGGGGTGCCTGGGTGGCTCAGTCACTTGAGCATCTGACTTCAGCTCAGGTCATGATCTCACAGTTTGTGAGTTTGAGCGCCACATCGGGCTCTGTGCTGACAGCTCAGAGCCTGGAGCCCCCTTCGGGTTCTGTGTCTCCCTCTCTCTCTGTTCCTCCCCTGCTCACACTCTGTCTCTCTCTCAAAATAAATAAAGATTAATAAAAAAATTTTTTTAAATGAGGGGATGAGAAAGTTTGTGTTGTAATAGTGTAGCTTGTGTACAAGAAGGAGTAATTTGCAGGGAAGTTTTATTTATTTGAAAACTGTTCAGCAGTATTTATAGAACACAGAATTTTGGGAGCACCAAATGTGTAATGCACAGTAAGGTAGATTTACTTGATGCTTAAGATTGAAATAGGAAGAGTGGAAGTAGATGTGTGGATGAGGAAAGGAAGTTGATGTTAGCCATCATGCACTTGTCAAGCCCAACTCTTGTCCAAGCTAGGCCTGAGGTGGGGAGCTGCAAGAAGAGCTGCAGGTTCTCGTGAGTAGATTTTTGCATGTCAAAGTGCACGCTTGTTAGATAAGAGGACATTTCCTTAAGTTTTAAGTGTCACATTCTTGCATTTCAAAATGGAGGCATAATCATACTATGAAATAATCAAGGTGGAATTCTACTTATAACGGTAAATAATATATTATTTCTTAAAACCTATTGATGTTACATTGTAAGTATTTAGTCATCTCTGTGCTTCTGTTGCCATACTGACTTCCTCTACCAATTCTGTGAGCTTGGGAAAGCGTTGTTACCCTCATTAGTATGGGAAGGAACCTGCAAGTTCTGGTAGACAAGCACCCAAGGTCATGGAGCTAGTTAAAGGGAGATTTGGCACCAGTGCCTCTTGATTCCTACCTCTGGGCTTTATCCTCTTGTATTCAGCATCCTTTAAAAATAATTTTTTTAATGTTTATTTTTTGAGAGAGAGAGAGCGCGCGTGCGAGAGTCAGCAAGCGTGAGTGTGGGGGGTGGGCAGAGAGAAAGGGAGACAAAGAATCTGAAGCAAGCTCCAGGCTCTGAGCTGTCAGCACAGAGCCTCATGGGGGGCTCAGACCACGAACTGTGATCATGACCTGAGTCGAAGTCGGATGCTTAACCAACTGAGCCACCCAGGTGCTCCGTAGCATCCTTTGATTAAGTTTCACAATGAAGGGTAAGAAGTGTGATTTGAAAACTCATTTGTTGATTCTGTTTTTCTGCTGGGAAATACTAACCAGTGTTTTTCTTTAGCTCAAGATTTGTTTTAATTTTTTTTAACGTTTTATGTTTAATTTATTTTTGAAAGACAGAGACAGAGCTATCAATACAGAGCCTGACGTGGGGCTTGAACTCATGAATTGTGAGGTCATGACCTGAGCTGAAGTCAGATGCTTAACTGACTGAGCCACCCAGGTGCCCCAGCTCAGGATATGTTTTAATATTTATAGGTGAATTAATCTGTAGATGCCAAGACAATTTTTTTTGTAAATGGAGATAACCTGTTATGGTGATTCAGTACTGACTGATGTCTCCACACATGTTGAATGTGGAGCAACAGTAATAGAATACATCATATCCAATAAACAAAATACCAACAGAAAGTCCTTTAGGAGCCACTGAATTATGAGACATTCAGGCTTTGGAGTGTTTTCCCAGATTTGATGGCATTGAAAGGCACAGAGAAGCTGCGGTATTAGACTTAAAATTGGTAGTGATGGTTTTCCTTGATTTCAGAAGGAAAAACTCACTGAAACCAGTCCAAGAAAGGAGCAAGGAATTCTTATGAGGTTTCATGGGGTCTATCAGGAAATAGAGCCAGTAGAGGGGCCTTACAAGTCCTGTTGCTGGGAAGACATGGAAACCATGACCTTTCCTTGACTAATGTAGATTTAGGCAAACTTTGGGTTAGGTAACTACCCTGGGTCCAATCACCTGAGGGACTCAGGGTGTTGCACATCACTGTGTCTATTCAGAAGAGGGTATGGACAGAACTAGCAATGGTCTGTGTCTTTCATTAAGAGTATTCTATTTATTCTGTTTACCTTACCCTACAGCTAATGGACTCAGTAGACTCTAAATGTTTCCCCCAATTTGATTAGGGTTGATCTGATTATTTATAATTGTTGAGAAGCATAACAGCATTTTGTTTGCACTGCAGTTTATTATGCAATATTTGATTTCCTCTAAAAACAGAGGGAAATTGTAATATTCAAAATGACTGTATCAGTCAATAGCAGGGACAGAAATTTGAATTCTGTATATTTTGGCCATATGGACTATGGTTATCCCAGTGTTTCCTAATAGAAGAAAAGAAAAAAAAAATCATTAATTATTGAGGTATATCTGGTAAACATAGACTCTTTACTAATAAGGGCCAGAGGAAATATATGAGCTCAGTTTTATCCTTCTTCACAGAGATGTTTCTGAAACAGTGCTGCTTTGATTTGGCCTTCTGTGTCCTCTCACATTTCAGGGCAGGAGTTTCCATCATGTAGCATGAAAACTCTGGAATCCTTGAAATCTTTCCAGGTTGATGTTATGGGCGATTGAACTCTGTCTCCCCCAGATCCAGGTATTGAATCAGTAACTCTCAATGTAACTGTATTTGGAGACAGGGACTTTAAGGAGGTAATTAAGGTTAAAGGAGGTTGTAAGGGTAGGGCCCTAACCTGACAGGACTGATGTCCTTATAAGAAGAGGAGAGTCACCAGGGAACTCTCTGTCTCCATATACACACAGAGGAAAGGCCATGTGACAATAAGGCAGGAAGGCAGCCAGCTACAAGCCAGGAGGAGAGGTCTTAGTAGAAACCAGCCCTGCCAGCACCTTGCTCTTGGAATTCCAGCCTCCAGAACTGTGAGAAAATAAGTTTCTGTTGTTAGGCCACCCAGTCAGTTATTCTGTTATGGCAGTCTGAGGAGTCTAACACAGATTTTTTTATAGATGAGGAAGCTGAACTGCAGACAGATGAGGTAACAAGGTATGAAGTGGCAAAAACAGAATTTGAAACAGCCCCTTCTGAATCCATGGTGATGGCCTTTCTCCTACCTCTTCTGCCTGTTTAATTGCCCCTAAAACTTTAAGTGTTGAAAGCTGTTAGTGGTGTGAAATTTATAGGGGGGAGTCAAAAAGTTTGGAAGTAATGAAATGCTGGCTGAAACTAGAGGCAGAACCTGACCATCTCCTGGTTGTGATGAGGCAGCTAAGGGAACACCCTGAAGACTGTGCTCCAGGCAGACTCATGGCGCTGAGTCATCCTAAGGTCCTTCCGAGGGAAGTGGAGAAAGGGGGCCATTGTAATTGTCAACTGGAAATGGAATTGGGAAAGGTGGGAGCAAGACTGCAAACTGCATGCTCTCTCATCTTTGTATTCAGGCTGGACATAACCAGACCACTTGGAGCCGTCCAAGAAAGTAGATCTCACATACAGGGGGTTAATATTTGAGTAGAATCGGCTTCAACATTCACTGTTAAGGAGATTTTGAAATGCTGCCAGTTAATTTAACAAGTCTGCCTTTAAAAAAAAAATCACATGGGTTTACTTAGCCTTCATTTGTATTTGCTAAGCAAAGCTTATCAGCACATTTCCTCTTAATTTTTTATCTTCTTTGTACAATGTTCAGTGTTGAATTTCATCAGTATTTTCTTTTTATCCTTGAATGATGGAAACCTCTGATATTTTTCCCTTTCCTCTTTAGAGAGAAGAGGAACATTTAGAATTTGCCCCGGAGATACAGTGTCTTCCAAATATTAGCTCAGGGAATAGAAAGGCTCTGAGTTGCCATGTGCTGTTGTTTGCTGGAATAAATAATCATATAAAGGCCTTGCTCTTTTCGCTCCTTTCTCTTTCAGCAGAGTTCAAACCAGGGTTATTTGCAGGTATTCTCTTGAATCCAGTTGGAAGACTGTGAATATCTTGGCTTTTCAATCTTGCTTTTGCTTTTTCTTTTCCATCACCACATTCCTTTTTATTTCTTTCTAGGTTCTTGACCTTATTTCTTTATTTCCTTCAAATAATAGGAACTCTTTAGTGTGTGAGTGTACGTGTGTGTGTGTGTGTGTGTGTGTGTGTGTGTGTGTGTGTGGATTATCAACCAAGAAGAAGAGGCTGTAAAGCAACCAGAGCATTTATTTTAGGTCCTAGGGATTGCGATCCAGAAATTAAAAATTGAAAGTGTGCCCCAAATTACAAGCAGGAAGTGTAGATTTATAAAAGCAAAACCCACAAGATTACATAACTTATTTTGAAGGAATTATGATTAGTGCTGACAAAGTTAAACTGTTTGACTGTCTAATACAAGATTGGCTATTTAGCTAACAGGTATTACATTATCTCTATTTCAGTCCAGAGTAGAGTCATATCCTCCAGAAGGTGGTCTAGGTGCAATGGACGAAAGTCAAAAGTCTGTAGTGTCCCCAAAATTGAAACAGGAGATATGCATAGGCCTTTCTTCCTCAATATCCTTCAGACCCTGTTTTGAATGACTCTGTTAGCAATTATTACTTCACTTTAGAATGTTCTTTCATAGTGTTTATGTGTGTGTATGTAGATGTATGTATCTGTGTCTGTGTTGGGGGGAGGGGTGGGTACGTGGTGTTTTTTCTTTTCTTTTTTCTTTTTTTTAATTTAAATACAAGTTAGTTAACATATAGTATAATAATGATTTCAGGAATAGAATTTAGTGATTCATCACTTAAATATAACACACAGTGCTCATTCCAAAAATTGTCCTCCTTGATGCCCCTTGCCCATTTAACCCATCCCCCCTCCCAGCTCCCCACCAGCAACCCTCAGTTTGTTCTCTGTATTTGAGAGTCTCTTATGGTTTGTCTCCCTCTCTGTTTTTATATTATTTTTGCTTTCCTTCCCTTATGTTCATCTGTTTTGTATCTTAAATTCCACATATGAGTGAAATCACAAGATATTTAATGTCTTTCTCTGACTTATTTCACTTAGCGTGATATACTACAGTTCCATCCACATTGTTGCAAGTGGCAATATTTCATTCTTTTTGATTGCTGAGTAATATTCCAGTGTGTGTGTGTGTGTGTGTGTGTGTGTGTGTGTGTGTGTGTGTATAACATCTTCTTTATCCATTCATTAGTCGATGGACATTTGGGCTCTTTCCATACTTTGGCTGTTGTTGATAGCACTGCTATAAACATTGGGGTGCATGTGCCCCTTCGAAACAGCACTACTCTATCCTTTGGATAAACACCTACTAGTGCAATTGCTGGGTTGTAGGGTAGTTCTATTTTTAATATTTTGAGGAACCTCCACTCTTTTCCAGATTGGCTGCACCAGTTTGCATTTCCACCAGCAGTGCAAAAGGGTTCCTCTTTCTCCGCATCCTCACCAAAATCTGTTGTTGCCTGAATTGTTCATGTTAGCCATTGTGACAGGTGTGAGGTGGTATCTCATTGTGGTTTTGATTTGTATTTCCCTGATAATGAGTGATGTTGAGCAGTTTTTCATGTGTCTTGTTAGCCATATGGATGTATTTTTTGGAAAGTGTCTATTCATGTCTTTTGCCCGTGGATTATTTGTTTGTTGGGTGTTGAGTTTGATAATTTCTTTATAGATTTTGGATACTAACCCTTTATCTGATAGGTTATTTGCAAATATCTTCTCCCATTCCATTGGTTGCCTTTTAGTTTTGTTGATTGTTTCCTTCACTGTGCAGAAGCTTTTTCTCTTGATGAGGTCCCAATAGTTCATTTTTGCTTTTGTTTCTCTTGCCTCCACAGACACATAAGAAGTTGCTGTGGCCGAGGTCAAAGAGGTTATTGCCTGTTTTCTCCTTCAGGATTTAAAATTTTTTTTTTCAACATTTATTTATTTTTGGGACAGAGAGAGACAGAGCATGAACGGGGGAGGGGCAGAGAGAGAGGGAGACACAGAATCGGAAACAGGCTCCAGGCTCTGAGCCATCAGCCAGAGCCTGACGCGGGGGCTTGAACTCGAACTCACGGACCTCGAGATTGTGACCTGGCTGAAGTCGGACGCTCAACCGACTGCGCCACCCAGGCGCCCCTCTCCTTCAGGATTTTGATGGCTTCCTGTCTTACATTTAGGTCTTTCATCCTAAATGTAAGTTTATTTTTGTGTATGGTGTAAGAAAGTGGTCCAGGTTCATTCTTCTGCATGTCGCTGTACAGTTTTCCCAACACCATTTGCTGAAGAGACTTTTTTCCATTGGATATTCTTTCATGCGTTGTCAAAGATTAGTTGGCTATACATTTGTGGGTCCATTTCTGGGTTTTCTATTCTGTTGCATTGACCTGTGTGTCTTTTTGTGCCAGTACCATACTGTCTTGGTGATTACAGCTTTGTAATATAGCTTGAAGTCTGGGATTGTGATGCCTCCTGCTTTGGTTTTCTTTTTCAGGATTGCTTTGGCTATTTGGGGTCTTTTCTGGTTCCATTCAAATTTTAGGATTGTTTGATCTACCTCTGTGAAGAATGCTGGTGTTGTTTTGATAGGGATTGCTATGTTTTTTTTTCCTTTAAAAGCAACACTGATGGTACTATTGTTAAATTCCCAAGGCTTTGCCATCCGTAATTATAATTGTTAAGTATTGTTACACTAGAAGTCAAATAAATGAATGGACTACGAGATACATATTGAATACAAATAAGGATCTTAAATATCAATTCCCCACATCTATTGCTGTTTAGAAAGTGAAATGTATAAAATGCACTGAGATGCCTCCAGGAATATGGGTTATGACACTCTGGGCTGTTTTCTCCAGTGTTCACTCATGCACCTGCTTTTAAAAACAGGTATTTGTTTTTCTGTTTTGAAAGAGTAAACACCTTATAAGCTGAAAGTCATCAAAATTCTGCCTTTCCCTATTCATCATACATTACATTTGCCAAGCACAGATTAAGGCAGATTATTAACCTACTCAATTACAAGAGAACTCCTATGGAAGTGTCTATTACAACCACATTAATATCTCATTAGTTCATCATGTTAATGTTATTACAGTGGTTACCAAAGGGATTGGTACTGAATGGTACCTAATTTTGAAGAGTTGTTGCCCCAAGCATCATTTAAGAGGGAGGCTCAAGAGTAGAGGTGGAAATCTGCTTCCTGTCTTCTTCCCTAAAAGAAGAAAAGAAAAGAAAAAAGAACAAATGAATAATCCTGGCAAAACATGCTGCAGAGGCTGAATGAGACTCAAGATATAAATCTATTTTGACAGGTGTAGTCATTATTCTTATCATCTAGGATAGCATTATTCTTTTGTTTTAATGGCAGAGATAGCAGGAAGACAAAATTTGCCTTCATGTGAATGCACCAAAATGTAACAATTAGCTAGCAAAATTAAATTATTACTAATGATGATAATAGCATGTCTGTATCTTTACAATGAACGTGTAGCTCTACTTATTTACATCTTCCCCCAGAGGAGTTCAAGTAGATTTACAGAAGTTAAACCACTCCCACTTCTCCATTCATTTGCATACATAAAAAGAAATAAAGCATAAAAGCTGATTGTGTCATTTTATAAGGAAAATTATGTTTCTGCAGTTTCATGCCTTTGATTTAGTTGGTCCTTCTCCACATTTGGAAGGTTTGTGCAGCCATAAGGTCAGTGGCACCAAGGCTGGAGTCTAGACTATGACCTGGGGTGAGTATTAATTGCTGTATGCCCAGGGTCTTTGGCCCTGGTGGGAGCAGATGACAGTGGGGGGTGTCCTAGTCAGCAAATCAGTGCTGGCCTTTAACATAGATGTAAAGAAGTCTGCTGCTGATGCTGTCTTATTTGCTATACTTTCCCCACCTGTGTTTCTACTGTTTGCTTAGACCCCAGAGCTCTCATAGTCTTTTCAATGAAATTTTGGGGTGGTTTGTCACAGTAGTTAACCTTTTGCTTTGCTTCTATTTTCTTAGTAAAAAAAAAAAAGCAAATTATTGGGAGGTTTGCAGAATCAGGAGAAATTATGAGATAGACCTCAAGAAGAGGAGGAGAGTGAATTGTGTCAGAAAATGTTGAATAAGGCTTATCTGATAGTGTTAGGTTCCACTTCAGATTTGCACACACAGTGAATGGTGAGCCATTAGTGTTGCCTCCTGCCACGTTCCACTGCTTGGATGCAGGAACCAGGTCAGACTGGGATGTTTCTGAGTGTGTAAGACAGAAGGAGAGAGATAAAAGAACATAACAGACACATGGAAGGGAAACATTATGATATTGGATTGCGGAATCCAGGGTGAGGAGGCAAATAAGAGTATGTAGTAGACAGTGAAATGTAGGAGCACTCAGTGGGAGGTCCCAATATGGTTAAAGAATTACAGGATCAGGATTGTTGGAGGGATGGGCAAGCACACTAGGAAATGGTGATCTGAATAAAATTCTTGAAATTGAGATTTTGGAGACAGGACGGTTGGTAACAACAAGGTCTAGGACATTAGTATGGGAGGCAGTGAAAGGTAGATTACTGCAACAAGAGCAAGTTAATGTGGTAATCTAATCTGATAACACATGTTTCCTTGTCACTGGAGAGTTTTAAAGATTTGGGAAAACAGTTGTTTGAAAATAGAGATAAGGAGCAAGGGGGGGAACCTGGCCTATCTTTTAAGCCTTGTTAAATATTGGGTATGAGAACAAAAATAGCCACTGTTTCAGAGAGCTGCTCTTTTTTTTTTTTAAGTTTATTTTTATTTACTTTGGGAGAGACAGAGAGCAGGCAGGAGAGGGACAGAGAACGAGGAGGCAGAATCCCAAGCAGGCTCAGCAACATCAATGCAGAGCCCAGTGTGGGCCTTGAACTCAGTGAGATCATGACCTGAGCCAAAATCAAGAGTCAGATGCTTAACAGAATGAGCCACCCAGGCGCCCTGAAAGGGCTGCTGTTTAAGTGGTGTGTGAAGGCTCCAGCTGCAGCAAGAAGGTGAAGACAACTTCCAGAGAGGAGGTTACCAGCATAGGAGACTTTGGGTTCCAGAGGGCATAGTGCAAAGTATTAAGGAGTCATGGAGGGGTGGGAGGTTGAGTCAGAATAGAGGAGGTATAGGCACACATGGGGATTGAGTCTGAGTGGTAAGAGATGAATCTGAAGAGTAGAGAGAGTGAGAAAAAATATTGTAGGCCCCTATTTTGGAGTTTGTAGCCATAGCATAATCTAGCATAAATCAATCAGTGCAGTCCTTTACAGAAAGGGACATATTCTTCTGTTTCCCTTTTTCCCTTTCTCCTTTGTGCTGCTTGGAATATGGATAAAAAGGTTGATGCTCTTAATTAGTTTGGACTGTGAGGTACCTGCTAAAGTTTGCTGAGCTGTAAAAGAAAAGAAACCCAAGTCCTTGGTGACTATGAAGGACTATGAAGTGGCCACACCTACCATTTTTTTTTTTTTTTTTTTGGTTGGAGAGAACATGGTTTAATTAAAGGCAAAGCTGATTTCAGCAGCTGCAGGTCTTGCACAGACAGACCAAAACAAAAAACAAAAAAACAAAACAAAAAAACAAAAACAGAAGAGAAGGTTTACTACACAAAACCAGTTTCTGATGAAGATTCTCCTCTCCCTCCTCATTACTCCACGTTGAGGATGATTAGGCGAGAAACCCCGCCCCAAGAATCAGAAAACATTCCAAACACCAAATTCTCATGCAGAAACGGGGCTGCAGATGGGACCCGGGCAGGACTGGGAGTGAGAGAGTGAACCTGGCTAGCTCGTCTGGGGTGTGAGACTCAGGGACAGCTGGAACACTGGAATGTTACAGCTGCCTGAATGCAGAGCTCAAACACACAGAGTGGGTCAAGGTAGTGGGCAAGGAGGGACTGGGAGAGAGGTGGACCCAGGGAAGGAGCTGGGGAGAAGCACAAAAGGTTTCATATTGCCATTGGGTGGGGGCTTCACCCTTTCAGACCCTTTCTCTGGATTTCTTTTTTGAGACAAATACGCTTCTATCAAATGTAACACAGGAGAGAAAATGATGACAATCCTTCCTTAATTAAAATTGTGGTCAAAGGGGAAGAAAAAGCTAAAATGGGCAACAAGATTGTAAAGAGAGCTAAGCACCCCCTTGCTATAAACGCATGTTTTTCTTCAAATTCTATTTCAAGAAGTTTAAGAAAAACTGGTAAATGAGACTGTTGAGTAATCCTGGCAACCATGAGGTATGCTGGAAGATCAGATATGGGAGAATGCCATTTTGCCATTCCACTTTTCAAAAAGAGGAAGAGAGATTCTGCAAACTATTGAATTATGAGCTTTATTTTATTTCCTGGAGTTCCAAGAAGAGGAAGTGTTTGGGTCATCATTACAGTAACCTCATTTCCTTCTTTGACAGATATATTGGACTATGGTGCCAGGGGAAATGTGGCAGAGTGTACTTTTGAACTAAAGCAAGGCATTTGAAGGGGGCTTTCAGAATGTCTTCATAGATCAATTAGAGGAATATTGGTTGCGTAGAAGATTGAAAGAGTGTATGAAGGGTAGTTCCTATGGGACAACCTGTGGTTTGTTTCTATTTTTTGCTCCCTGCCTTGGTGCCAGCTTCATCATAAAGGTTGGCTCCCCCTTGTGGTTAAAATGTGGCTTCTTTAATACTTGCCAGGAGCAGGCAGAGGGTTGCTTCAGAATCATTCCTCTGAGGAGTCAGGAAGCTTCTTTCCTGGATTGTGACAACAAACCTTTTCCCATGTTGTATTGATTCCAGTTGGATGAGGAGTCCATCCCTGAACCAATTACTCTGCCCAGGGAAAAGGATACTCTGCCTGGCTTAGGGCTGGCTGACTGGCTAGGGGTGGAGTTGGCTTCCGCCAAACACATTGGCTTCAAAGGTGTGATTATGTACCAATCTCTATCTCTGTCTCTGTCTCTGTCTCTGTCTCTGTCTCTATCTAGAGAGAGCTGAGTAGTCCACAAAATTGAGGCAATGGATTATTTTGTGGGAAAACACAACATTCACTATTCTGGAAAGATTTTGAGAGTAAGATTTTTGAATTCTATAAAGTAAACATTAAAAATTTGATGAGACAGGCATTCTGATAGATCAGGATTACCTTAGCCTCATAATACACTCCAGTTAATCAAATGAGTGAGCCCAAGGAGCAGAATTGTTTATCATTATCCATCTCATGGCAGAGACATGTTAGCCAAACACTATGATATTTGGTTTAATTAAGGTTAATACTTTTATCTTATTATAATTGACCAATATGTTTATGTTCTTTATAATATTAGAAGAGGATTATATTCCCTGTATGGATAAGAATGACAGCCATTCTTTTTTTATTTTATTTATTTATTTATTTATTTTTTTAAATTAAAAAAAAAAATTTTTTTTTCAACGTTTATTTATTTGGGACAGAGAGAGACAGAGCATGAACGGGGGAGGGCAGAGAGAGAGGGAGACACAGAATCGGAAACAGGCTCCAGGCTCTGAGCCATCAGCCCAGAGCCTGACGCGGGGCTCGAACTCACGGACCGCGAGATCGTGACCTGGCTGAGGTCGGACGCTTAACCGACTGCACCACCCAGGCGCCCCAGCCATTCTTTTTTTAAATTGCAGGATGGCATGGATCTAAAATTTGCAACAAATTGCTCAGGTGTAAATTAAAAAAACAAGTGACTGTATTTTCTTGCTGTTTAAAATAGTGGTTTTTTAAAAAAATTATTTTTAGAGAGAAGAGAGAGAGAGAGAGCATGAGCAGGGGAGGGGCAGAGAGGGAGGGAGAGAGAGGATACCAAGCAGGCTCTGTGCCACCAGCACAAAGCCCGATGCTGGACTCGAACCCATGAACCATGAGATCATGACCTGAGCCGAAATCAAGAGTTGGACACTTGACTGAGCCACCCAGCCACCCCCATAAAGACATATTTTATTAAAAATGCTTAGAATTGTTCAGTACGTTCTGCTATTTTTAACCAGTTTCTTTGTTACATGAGGCAAAATATACTAATGGTCACTGGTAAAAAGTCCATCTTGAAACTAGCTTATTCCTTATGCTTTATGTTTAACTGAGAAATCAGTGTATGCAATGTATTGAATTGAAAAAGAGACCACAGAATTTAGGTAGATATTGTGTGAAATAACAGATCTGTAGTTTAGGGATGTTGAGAGAAGTGCCTTTTGTAGATAAATCATCCTTTACGGTATGTTCTGCAAGATATAAACCTAAGGTCTTCAAAAAAAAATAATTTTGTAAGATGAGATCCTTGTTACTCAAACTGTGTTCTATGGACCAACAAGATCATTATCATGGGGAGTTTGTTAGACCTACACAATCTTACCTCCATCCTAGACCTGCTGAATCTGAATGTGCCTTTTAACAAGATCCCCAGGGGATTCATGTGTTCATTAAAGTTTAATCATGGATTACTGAATCTCAGGGAGGTTTCCATAGTCCACACAATATTGGGGGGCAGGGGCTTATCAGCCAAAGAATTTCTGTTTCTTGCAGGTTCTCTCATAGAACCTCTTCAGATGTATCACAGAATTTTCATTTACAGTGATGACTACATATAATGTTTCCTACTAAAATCTATATTACTTTATTGTTATTTTAAATGAGCTATCTCTAGAAGAAAGGCTTTGAGTCTGGATCTGCCACCTCCCAACCATCTGACCTTAAGCAAATTACTTCAGTAGTCAAAGCCTAGTTTTCTCGTCTCTAGGAACTGTAGATTCTAGAATAAATCTTTAGAATATCATCTCTAGATGATAGTGATCTTACATGGTTGTGAGGATGAATTGGGGTAACATGGGTAAAACGTTGTAGCCCTGGGCCTGGTACATATAAGGAACACAGTGAATATTAGTTCCCTTCATCCTTGCTGGAACATGCAGGGTATTGAAACTTTAGAGTTATCTACTGTAAATGATGTAAAGACTACTGAAAGTCTTCCTTTATGGGAGCAAAACTGTAATGTGGTTCCTCTAAAACATTAGATTTTAAACAGCTCTACTTGCCGAGTAAGTGATTTGCAAAATGATATTTAAATAATTGAATAGAATTGAATTGTTTAGTGTGGTCCATCTGGATGCCAAATTGCATTCGCCAAAATGATAATTTGGATTTTAACATAATTGATACTTTACTCTTCTTCCTGAGTCTGATTTATCCACAAGCTTTGCTGTTTCTCTGCTACTTAGCTTTTACTCATTGACTGCTGCTGGGTTCTGCTAAAAAGTCTTCACCTTGCTAAGTTTCCTGGACTTCCCTGCAAACCTTGTTTAATGAGGAGTCAGAGTGGTCTGTTCCCTGGTGTGGCTGGATGCGTTCTGATGAGTTGTTAAGTGATTGGCTGAGAAGCTGCTCCTGAAAGATAGCCTGGGCTGAGATCTGTAAACTCCTTGGACTATCAGTAGTTCTTTACAGTTAAAATCTTACTCTGTTGTGAACTCTCTGACCACATCATCCCAGGATAAGTGAATTGTGAAATGATAGCTAGACTGCATGGCAGTAGTCAAGGCACAGAGGGACCTAAGAGCAATGCACAGGCAAATCCATGTGACAGATGATGTGGCGGCCACTAATGGACCCTCTCTTCATATGGTTTACAGGTCTGCACAATCCCTTCCTACCCCAGAGAACTTCATGATGTAGGTTCTCAGTATGTTATTTTATTAATTTTTTTGATTAAAAAAGTAAAGTATAAAAGAGAACATAACAAATACCCATTATTCCTATCACCCAGAATTAACTGTTAATATCCTATGTAATCATCATTTCCAGCTCATTTCGTTTCCCAACACCACCAAAGGCAACCACCATCCGTAGTTTAATATGTGTCATTATATCTCTCTCCATATCTGTAAACAATATGGAATATTATTTTGTGAGTGCTTTCTGAAATGTACATAAATGGTATCAAATTATATTCTGAGCATTTCTCCTCTCCCTTCAGCATTATGCTTTTGAGATCCAGCCATGCTAATAGGCCCAGTTCATTCCTGTTTCATTTAACAGTAGTAGAGTTTTCAGTCTTAGAAATAGACTACACTTTACTCATCTCTTTTAAGGATTTGCAGGTTGTGACTAATATCTAGCAGCCATCAGTAGACCTGTGAATGTACTGGCATTTCTGTTCCTACCCTAATGGTTTGCTTGCTTAACTAATGGCTGCTGTCTTCATTAGAGATTAGCACATTAATTGAAACAGTACTTATCCCTCTTGGTAAAGTGATGAATTATATTTTTTATTCTTTTATCCTCAATGCTGAAAGGCAATGTGTGTACCCTTTGGGGAGCTCAGAAACCCTCTGTAAAGGACAGCACATTAAACAGCCCATTTGGTAACAACAGGAGAGTCCACTTATGTGTCCTTTTCTATTTTGTTGGCTCTTGTTAGACACAGACCAGTGAATAGATCATGTCCATGTTTAGGCAGGTCCAAGCTTACTCCAGCCTACACAGCTTGTCTCTCTCTTTGGTGACTAAAGAAGGAGGTTTCTGTGTTTTCTGCCTGTCAAAAAATTTTTTGTTTACCCTTATTAGCAAAGTCAACAGAGTAATGACACTAGGTCTTTGAGGTCATCTTCATGCCATACTGAATGGAGCAGTTATTTTTAGTGGAAACATCATCCTCTATATAAACAGTTATTTCCTAGTTGCCTTGAGTCTCTTTATAGTCTGACACCCTTTATTAAGAATGTATTCCAAAGTGTCAAATAAAAATGTAGCTATGTAAAGTTTTCCACTGCAGTTAATGACCCTATATGTTGGATTAGGTTCTAACATCAGGGAGAAGGAGCCCGTAAGCAGGGATGGGAGTGTGTGTGTGTGTGTGTGTGTGTGTGTGTGTGTGTGTGTGTGCACGTGTGCCCTCTCTGATCCATTCAGATCAGGTTTTCCTCTCCATTGCTCTAGTGTAATCCTTCTGGTTAAGTCACTTGTCAACTGTGTATTTCCAGTGATGAAGTTTTTGGGGTGATAGTGGGGTTTGTGGGGTCCAGAGCTGATCGCCAAGAAAGAATTCTTGAAGACATCTTTGGTGTAACAAGGTGGTTTTATTGAAGCATGCGGACAGGACCCCTGGGCAGGAAGAGCTGCCATGGGACCATGAGGAGAGACTGGTTATATACTATGGAACTGGGGAGAGGTGAAGTCCAGGGGAAGATTCCAGTGAGATTTTCATGTGCTAAAGAAGACTCACAGGACACTGGAGGCCTAGCTAGTGTCAAGCTAAGGTTGTTTTCCCTCTAGTAAAGCAGTAACTTAAGACCTTAGGGAGCTCCTTGGAGAAGCGTTTTACATGGCCAGCCTCAGGTATTTGTCAATGGGCTGCAGATTATAAGGAAATTTAGTTCTATCTGCCATTTCCTTCTGCCTTTGTTTCCCACATCGCTATGGAGGGGTGATGCTGGATTATGATCTCTATCAGTTAACCCTTTGTTTTTCCCCTTTCCTTTGTTCTTGGGCAGCCAGGAGTGCCCAGGAGTATCACATACATCCCACCTGGAGGTGGGGGGTGTTTGCGGCCTGTCAACTTGCCTTATGCTCCCTCATCAACCAGGTCCAGTAGTTAATTCTCAGTCTTCATCTCACTGTCCTCTTAGAGTATTTGACACCATTGTTCACTTCCTCCTTGAAGCACTTTCTTCATCTGGTTTCCAGGGACACCACTTTCTTTTCTCTTGATTATCCCCTGTTTTTCAGTCTCTCTTGTGAGTTACCCTTCATCTTCCAGACTTCTACATGTCAGTGTGTCCAAGGGTTCAGCCTGTCCATTTCTTTCCTCTTCTGTCTGTACCATTAGATGTGATTACATCTAGTCCATACCTGTAAGTACCATTTATAAGGTAATGATTCTCAAATTTATATCTGCAGTCCAGATTTTCTCTTTGACTTTCCATCTCATGTCTGTCTGCCTCTGTGGGCAACTTCTCTTGGACAGTGGATTGCAACTCTTCCTTAAAGAGTGTAAAACTGAAATCTTGAGTTCCATACCCCAATCTTTTGTGACTCTAGTATTCCCATTTCAGTAAGTGGTCCTTCTGCTTTTGCTCAGGCCACAAACTGAGGGGTCATTCCTGGCTCTTTTCCCCACCTTTGTACTTCACATCCATTGTGTCAGCAAATCTGTTGTTTTTACCTTAAAACCATGTAGTGACTATCTATCGTCTTCTCCACTGCTACCACTCAGTCCATGTGGCTATAGTCTCTGGCATGCACTGTGCCGACAGCTTCTACTAGACTCTCTTTTCCACTTGTGACTTATAGATTGGTCACTGCATAGCAGCTAGAATGATTCTTTTAAAACATAAAGTTGGTTGGAATGAAATAGAAAGTCCTTACAGTAGTCTATCAAGCCCTATTAGATCTGGCCTTTCTGAGAGCCTTTGGACTTGTTATTTTCTCAGCCTGGGGTACTCTCTGAAGATATTTTCATTGTTTACTCCTTCACTACACTCAGGTTTCTGTGCAAATGCCACTTTATTAGTGAAGCTTTTACTGACCACCCTGTCTAGAGAGCATATTCCTTCTACCTCTCTCTCCTTACCCTGCTTCATTTTCTTCCCGTTTAATCATGCAGAATGTTGTCTTCCACTAGAACAGAAGGTCCCAGTGGGCAGGGACCCTTTTATTCACCCTTTTGTTCCCAGGCCTGATAATAATGCCTGCCACATGCATTTGTTGAATGGATTAATGAAGGGAAATTCTATTTCATTCTGCCCCCTCTTCTATATTTTTATAGTTGTAATTATTGAAAACATATCATTTTAGAGAATCAGGATGAACATCTAGTTCTCTTGCCCTTATCCCCATCCTGCCCTTGATGCATACACTTTTTCACAGATATTAAGAAATTTGCTCAACATTAATAGTTTTACAAATATTTTGGAAGCCATGGTACCTCACTTACTTTTCAGATTCCAGTCTTTCTGTTAAATGTTTTGTTCAGCCTCAATGACTTGTGGATGAGAAAGGCATAAAATCAGCAGAAATATTATGTGTAGGATACCTTTGCTTGTTTGGAATAATAAGAAATGAGGAAAGACAAGGGCACCCGGCTGGCTCAGTCAGTTAAGCATCCAGTCGCCTCGGGTCATGATCTCACAATTGGTGAGTTCAGGCCCCACGTTGGGCTCCTCACTGACAGTGAGGAGCCTCCTTGGGATTCTCTTTCCTTCTATCTCTCTGTCTTTCCCCCACTCACAGTCTCTCTCTCTCAAAATAAATTTTTAAAGACTTAAAAAAAAAAGGAATGAGGGGGCCTAGGTGGCTCAGTTGGTTAAGTGCTGGACTCTTGATTTTTGCTCAGGTCATGATCTCACAGTTTTGTGAGTTTGAGCCCCCCGTTGGGCTCTGTGCTACCAATGTGAAGCCTGCTTGGGATTCTCTTTCTCTCCTTCTCTCTCTGCTTGTCCCCCACTCATGCTGTCTCTGTCTCCTCTCAAAATAAATAAATAAACTTAAAAAAAAAGAAATGAGGAAAGACAGTCTAAATTAATAAAAACATTTTTAATCTTGCATATGCACATGTACTTACATGTTTTAAAGTATGTCGTTCTTGGTGCAAATACATACTAAAGTTTGTCAAGTAAAGGTTCTCTTGGATCTGTTTTAGTGATTATATATGTAACAGTTGTAATTAGGGTATTATCTGTATGCATATGAATGCAAAAATTGTAAGAATGATTGGGAACAGATGAATTTCTTTAGTAAGTGATAGTTGATAGTTTATTTTTCTTCTACTTGGTATGTAATAAAAAGGGCAAACATTAGTCTTGTGTATTTAAATCATTACGGATGTTGAAATTAACATTTTCCAAGGGGCGCCTGGATGGCTCAATTGGTTATGCGTCTGACTTCAGCTCAGGTCATGATCTCACAGTTAGTTTGTGGGTTCAAGTCCCATGTTGGGCTCTGTGCTGACAGCTCAGAGCCTAGAGCCTGCTTCAGATTTTGTGTCTTCCTCTCTCTCTGCCCCTACCTCACTCATGCTCTCTCTCTCTCTGTCTTTCAAAAATAAATAAATGTTAAAAAAGTTAAAAAAATAAAATATTCCAAATTGAGGAGGTGTTACTATAATTTGAACAGTTAAAAGGAGGAACCAAGACTCTGGTTTTCTTGGTTCAGATGTGAGAAAAGTCTTCAGGTGACTTCATCTTGACCCTTTGTAAGGACTTCTGTTTCCTCACAGAAGTCACAGAAGCCAATGTAATTCCCTAAATTAGGAAGGTCATTACTTACCTTTGGCACTTCAGGTAATTTCAGAGTAACCCATTTCCTTGCTGACCCTGATTGGCTCTAGAAACCGTGGGAGAGGTGGTTGGGCCAATTTAAAGTTGAAAAGAATTATCTCTTTCTGATCATAGATCTCTTGGCTTAGTAAATTATCCCCTAGAGGCAAAGGAAGAATGGTAAAATGTTAAATACCACCACCACACAAGCAAAAATATCAGTACTGTGTCAAATCAGATAAACTCTGATGGTACATACTGCAAGAGCGCCACCAGAGACTAGAACAGTAGTTTCTTTGTCATGAGCACTGATGGGGATGAGTAAGTGGCTTTGGGATACCTCTGATTCTGGTGGAGAGTATCCTGCTTGGATGTACTCCCTGGGTCCTCTTTCTCTTCCTTTACTCTGTAGTGTCTTCAGTCTTCTCCTAACAAGAGCAGCCAGGGATGACATCAGAGCTTGCATATCCAAATAGTGTCATATCTGTCATCTGGGTGGCCTCCAGAGTCTAGGTCTTTACTTAACTATGGTTGGAGCCTGAGGGCAGGGCCTGGCAATGGAGGTAGAGGGCTGGTGCTTTTGACTGGTAGGAGAATCTGTGAAAAAAATTCATTATGGTCTGACAGTTGATCTTTTGATCATGTGTGGAACAGAGAGATTCTCCTTTCTATTCTTTTTTCCCCCTCTTTTCTCGGTTTTGCTGGGAGAGTAGGGAACAGTTAGAGGGATGGAAGAGCCTTCATGGGGTCTGGCTTGGCAGTGGATATCTGATAATAACAGCAGTCAGGTATCTTGCACTCTGAAGATTTATGTGCCACTAGGATATCTCCTAAACTTTGTTATAATAATAGTGTCTATCTCCTTCCTAGTCTTGGGTGACACTCAGAAAACCTCTTATCATACTCTTAGCACACGCCTGCAACCAACCGTGCAGTTATTGGTGATAGGATGAGGAACATATCTAGTCATGGTGAATGAAGAAGATGATTATTACATTAGGTACTAGATTCCTTCAAAAAGGAAGGCAGAAGAGAGGAGGGATTTACCAAAGCATGAAGAAATTCATGCTCAGGTACAAAGAGATGTCTGTACACAGTAAAATCTATTCAGCTGCTAACAAGAGCAGACGTGTACAACTCTGCTAGTTCCATGAAATGTCATGGGATTCCTTTGTCCCTCATTTTATACACAAGATTTACTGTGCTGTATGAACTGTTCCAAACTCTGCTTTTAAGCTCATTATTATATTTTGGAGGCTGTTTGTAATATTCTAGATAGAGCTGCCTTGGTCTTTTCAGTGGTGCTATAATATTTCGCTATTTTGATATACTATAATAATTTAGAACATAATCTTCTGTTATTGAATGTTTGGATTCCTTCTAATATGCAAATATGACCTTTTTGGGAGAATGCTTTAAATAAATTTTTGTGCATGCATCTTTGTGTACATTTGTAAGTGTATTTGTTGCATAACTTCTTGGAAGTGGAATTGCTGGGTCAAGCATTTTATGTGAATGTTTTAATTTGGAAAAATGTTGTCAAACCATCTTTCATTAAGAATGTGCCAGTTTACACTTTGTCTATTCTATGTGGGATGCCTGTTTCCTCACTCCTTTTGCCCATACTGGATGTTACGGAGTGTTTTGATCTTTGCCAATATGAGAGCTAAACCATGGAATCTTGCTACAGTTTTTATTTGTATTTCTTTTATTATTAATGATATTTAATATCTTTCAAACATTTGAAAGTCATTTTTTTATTTCCTTTTTATCGAACTATCTTTTCATGTTTTGTCACTTTGTGTTTTATCCCTTAAAAAAATAGACCAGTTACTGGTTTATGTATTTTGTTTGTTTGTTCAAAGAACCAAATCTTGAATGTAATTAGTGGTAGTACCTTTCTTTTTCTGATATCTAAGTCATTGGTTGCTGTTTTCAGCTGGATTATTTCTTCCTTCTGTGTTGATTTTTTAAGAAGTATTAAATGAAGCAAGACTGGCAAAAATGATGAAAATAGCTGGTGGGGGGGGATGAGTATATGGGAGTTTATTCTAAAATTTTTATACTTTTGTGTTTGCTAGAAATATTATAGAATAAATGAATACCCACATCAAGTTCTGTGAAAATTAATTTGAAAGCCTAACAAAATAAATGGTTTTCTTGAAAAAATATAAATTAACAAGACTGTTGCTTTTTTTGTCCCTTTTTTACTTTTTTTTTTTAAAAAGTAGGTATTTACTGGGTTTAAAAAAGTAAACTTTTAATTTAAAAATTTACATTTACAGAGAAATGGCACAGAGAGTGCAGAGACCTTGCATACCCTATACTCACTAACTCCCATTGTTAACATCTTACCCTTCTATGCTATATTTGCCAAAACTAAGAAATCCACACTGGCACATTACTACTAATTAAACAGCTGACTTTATTTGGATTTCACCAGTTTTTCCATTAATGCCCTCTTTTTGTTCCAGGACCCAATGCTGAGTGCTACATTGCATATGATTATCCTGTCTCTCTAGTCTCCTCTGGTCTATGACAACTTCTCAGTTTTTCCTTGTTTCTCATGATCTTCTCAGTCTTGAGGAGTACTGAGATATCCTGTAGAATCTTTCCCAATCTGGTTTTGTCTCACGTTTTCCCCATGATTAGGTGGTAGTTATGGGATTTTGGAAAGAAGAGCATAAGGAGAAATGCCTTTCTTGTCATATTTTATCAAGGCATTTATGATATTCTTATAACATCACTAGGAATGTGGATCTTTACCATTTGGTTAAGGTAGTGTCTACCAGGTGTCTCCATTGCACATTTCCCCCTTTCCCTATTCTGTTCTTGGGAAGTGAGTCACCATGTCTCTCCCCACAGCCCCTTAAGGGAGGGTAGTGGCGGGAGCTAAACTCTGCTTCCCAGCACTTGAAGACCTCACGCGGCCTTTGTGCCGTCTGTCAAGTGCTTGAGCAAAACTCTTCTCAGTTTTACCTGCTCTTCCCAGACTGAGCAGCTCACTTTACAGTGAATACTTGTGGGCTATTCTGGCGTTCTTCTGTTCTCAGGTCTTCAGATGCCTTTTGCTCAGAAGGATTTTGTGGCTGTTGGTGGTTTGTCCCTACCCATTTATATTTTGGTGTTCATCATTTGTTTTAATTGTTGCCCTTGAGTGTTTGGTTTGTAATCTAGTTCCTTTGTTTTTATGTGTGGATTCTGAGAGATCCAAAACCCATGCTGCTGCCTCCCTGTGCTTCAGTCTTATCAATCCCTTACTTAGGAGTTTGAACGACACTGTGTCACTTTGTGTAGATATTGTACCTGGCAGACCTTTATGTATTGTAACCTGTACAATGAGAAACTTTATAATGCTGTGAATCCATTTTTAATTTAATTTGATGTTTTAAGTCCATTTTTAAAAATATTGACATCATAGCCTCTTCTTATCTTTCCTCATCTCCTCCCTCCCTCCTCCCCTCTCCTTTTCTTTCTTCTCTTTCTTCTTTTTGCCACCTGTCTCTTTCTTTCTGTTTTCATTTTCTAGCTTTGCTTTTGCCAGTTTGGAATCACTGTGTTTTAGGGGTGAGTCTTGTATAATGCTTGTAATTGGGTTTTGTCTTATTATGAGCAACTGAGTATATCTTGAATATATGTGATTATTCCATTTATAATTATTAATGAAAATTTTTTGAATTTCTTATGGCATTATATGTTATGAATGTTAAAGTTTTCTTTGATTTTTGTTTCTCATTTATTTTCTGGTCTGTTTGTTCTTTGCTTGGTATATATTCATTGGATGATAATTTGGAAGTTTTATATTATTTTTCTTTATATCATAATTACTCTTAGTGTTATAATAATGTTTTTTTTTTAATTTTTTTTTCAACGTTTATTTATTTTTGGGACAGAGAGAGACAGAGCATGAACGGGCGAGGGGCAGAGAGAGAGGGAGACACAGAATCGGAAACAGGCTCCAGGCTCTGAGCCATCAGCCCAGAGCCCGACGCGGGGCTCAAACTCACGGACCGTGAGATCGTGACCTGGCTGAAGTCGGACGCTCAACCGACTGCACCACCCAGGCACCCCTATAATAATGTTTTTAATCCTCACTAGTGTGAGCAGTGAAAAATAACTTTTCCTGAGATTTTTTTTCTATGCCTTTCTTCTTCTTTCCCCCTTTGATTTTAGCTGATTGTATTATCTTTTTCTGTTTTCCTAGGAAGTGTTTTACTTTAAACTTTTCAATAACTTATAATTCTGTTACTGGATTCATCAGTTTAATAGTCTAATTTTGCCAATAATTGACATTTTTTATGGGTTAAAATGACAGAATATTGGCTGTTTCATGGTTGATATTATTGAATGACTACTCAGAGAACTGTTTCTTTTCTTTTTTGACCAAAAAAGGCAGGTTTCATTTTTTAAATTTTATTTTTATTTATTAGTGAAGTATAGTTGGCATATAATGTTAAATTAGTTTCAGATGTACAACATAGTGATCTGACAATTCTATACATTATTCAGTGCTTGCCACAGTAAGTGTAGTTACCATCTGTCACCATACAGTGTTATTACAATATTCTTGTCTGTACTTTTCACCTCTGTGACTTATTTATTTTGTAACTGGAAGTTTGTATCTCTTAATCCCCTTCATCTATTTCACCCATCTCCCCACCCACCTCCCTTATGGTAACCATGGGTTTGTTTTCTGTATTTAAGAGTCTGTTTGGTTGGTTGGTTTTTTAGATTCTACATATAAGTGAAGTCATATGGTATTTGTCTTTGTCTGACTTACTTCACTTGGCATAATACACACTAGGTCCATCCATGTTCTTACAAATGGTAAGATTTCATCTTTTTTTATGCTTTTTTTATACCAGTGTATGTGTGTGTGTGTGTGTGTGTGTGTGTGTGTGTGCGCGTGCGTGTGTGTGTGTGTCCACTTACTACATATTCTTTATCCATTCATCTATTGATGGATACTTGAGTTTCTTCCATATCTTGGCTGTTGCAAAATAATCCTGAAATAAACACAGGGGTGCATGTATATTTTCAAATGAGTGGTTTTGTTTTATCCAGTAGTGTAAATACCCAGTAGTGTGATTGCTGGATCATAGCATAGTTCTATTTTTAATTTTTTTTAATTAAAAAAATTTTTTGATTAAAAAAAATTTTTAATGTTTATTTATTATTGAGAGACAGAGCATGAACATGGGAGAGGCAGAGAGACACAGAATCCAAAGCAGTCTCCAGGCTCCAAGCTGTCAGCACAGAGCCAGACACGGGGCTCGAACTCACAAACCGCAAGATCATGACCTGAGCCAAAGTTGGACGCTTAACCAACTGAGCCACCCAGGTGTCCCTCTATTTTTAATTTTTTGAGGAACCTCTATACTGTTTTCCACAGTGGCTACACCAATTTTCATTCCCACCAACACTACATGAGGGTTCTTTTCTTCACATCCTCATCACCACTTGTTACTTCTTATTAAAAAAACTATTTCTTTAACTTTAGATTTAATGACTTTCCTGAAGTTAACATCTAGAGAGATGTTTATGTCTCTGATTCTTTGCTTCATGGGATGCGTTATAAACTTACAATCTGTAGTTTTAAATCTGATTTTATTCAGGATAGCTATCTTGAATCATATCTCTGATTTTTTTCTTCTTTTCTTCACCTGATTCTCTTTTTTCAGGAACAAAAATTATTTGAATTTAGGATTTTTGTTTGTTTTATACCTGAATCTTTTGTTTCCTCTTTAATCCTATAAAACTCTTTATTCATATTAATTTTATTCCCTTTATCTCAGTCCTATGTTTTCTACTGTGTTCTTTTTGATGTTTCCATACTAGCTTTAATTTCTGTGATCATTTCATTTTTCTCTTCACTTCCTCCCTAAGCACTGGATGCTTCAAATTTAATCTCTTTTCTTATGTCTCCCCATTTCCACCCCGTTGAATGTTCGTATCTTTTTTTGTGTGTTCTTGTTTTATTTATTTTTATTTTTTATTTTATTTTATTTTTTAAATTTTCTTTTTCAACGTTTATTTATTTTTTTTGGGACAGAGAGAGACAGAGCATGAACGGGGGAGGGGCAGAGAGAGAGGGAGACACAGAATCGGAAACAGGCTCCAGGCTCTGAGCCATCAGCCCAGAGCCCGACGCGGGGCTCGAACTCACGGACCGCGAGATCGTGACCTGGTTGAAGTCGGTAGCTTAACCGACTGCGCCACCCAGGCGCCCCTGTGTTCTTGTTTTAAAATGACATTTATTTAATTCCCTGAAATCTTAGATACGTGTTTGATATTTCCCTGCTTCACTATAGTATTTTTTATGATGTTCTTTTTTTTTTTTTTGCCATTGTTTTTTCCACTTTTTTTGTTTTTTACTATAGTATCTTTGACTAGATTTTTTTTTTTGTCATCCCAATATTTGAATGAAGAGCCAGATATTTGGAGGTGGTTTGTGTTGTCAGTATTCTGAACTAGCAGAAGGCCTTGCTGGTACACAGTCACAATGAAACTCCTTATGATTTAAGGTTTTGAGTGTCAGCTAGTTGACTCTTTCATCTCTGAGGCTGACAGAGTTTTAACATTATCCCAAACTTCAGTATCCCTTCTCTCTCCTGTATTAGCAACACATTATTTGAAGGAATGATGGCAAGTCTATGTGTTTCTTTTTCTATCTTGGCCTCTCTTGTTATTTCTCACTGCTAAAAATGGTCCAGGGAAGTTCTCACCATCACTACATGTCTTGTCCTGTGGCTTCTACCGTTGAGGACACCACCTGCTTTGGGTCTGTGACCTCTCAGTGCACAGCACTGTTCTGTGCTCCTGTCTGATATTCACAAAATTTGGGAACTCTTTCTCATATAGTTTGATTCTCAATTATAGATGTATCCAGGTTTCATCCAAGTTGAGGTTTACCTTTCTGCCTCTCAAATGCCTTGATGTTTTTGGCAATTTCAAAGAAGAATAGAGGGTAGAGACATCTTGTTTTTGCCAATTAAAAATTGGAAGTCTCTGCATCGTTCACTTTTGAAATTAATTTTGTGAATTTAACACGGGATTGAGAGGGAAATTCAGAATCATTTTTCTAAACTACTTCAGACAGAGAGGTAACCATTAAGAATTAGAGGTACTCAATTAAGTAGGTCATATAATTTTTCATCTAAATATGATCTGTTGGCTAATTCTGAAATAGCCTAGCATAACTTAAATTAATGAAGGGTATAAGGAAATATTAGGTATTTTTTTTCTTTTGGAATAATCTCATTTGGAGAAGTCATATAGATTAGTTACATTTATGTTCAAGTTAAATTTAAAAGATTTTCAAAAGATTTTAATTTCTTAAAACTGTACCATACTTTGATAGCTAAGAGACTGCTCATTATAGTGCTTTACTTTTAAAATGTGTTCATGAACAGCTTTTAAAAGTGAAGCTGCAATAGAGTTGTGAGAGGTATTTAAGAATGTCCGGCTTCGTTCTCATATTTTATAGATGAGGGGACTTGAAGCTTGGAGAGCTTTACATTTCATGTGTATCAGAGTGCATTGTAGACAAGCAGTGTTCTTATATAAATTCAGTTGCATTGTAATGGCTTTATGTTTTCTGCTATATCTGTATGTTATTTTAAATATATGTTACACAATATTTTTCTTTACTCTTAGTCATATGTTTTATCAAAATAAACTTACTTGAAGAAATTTTGTGTAAATATTGATACAGATCCCAAGTATTTGGAAAATATTAACTTCCAAACCCATGCTGTTTCCTTTATATCCAACTCTCAGAATCTGTTCTCTGATTTAGGGTCTGACTGTTCTGGCCTTTTGTCATCTTGGCTTCTTAGTACCTGTGTGTCTAGGGATGAGGTTCTGTGGACAGAAATGCTTTAAAATCTCTCTATGAAACTGGATTATCTTTAATTTTATCTTTGTCTAATAAATCATCCCATTTCTACTTCCTTTTCTAATGAGATACCCTTTTCTCTCTTCAGTGGTATTCATTTCTTTCACTGTGGAGCTAGACGGCATGTTGGAACTCAACTCCCTTTATTTTACTTGTAGGCAAACTTGTCAGAAGGTTGACTTGGCAACAGAATGTCTTGCAGCCTTGGACTAAGACCTGGGCTCAAATCTCATCTTCTTACTAGTCTGTGACCTTCGAGAATTTATTAAGCCTCTTTCTAGGTCTTAATTCACCTGTTAAATGAGGATAATAATACCTGCTTTGGAGGGTTTGGTGAGGATTGAAGAATATAACGAATATGAAAACGTTAGGCATGATGCTTGGTAAATAATTGATCAACATGGTGCTATTATGACTAATTACTATTGTTACGATTGTTAGTGGTAGTATTTCTGTTTATCATGGTACTACTACTGCTGCTCCTGCTCTCAGAGTTATGTGAATCGTTTAACCCCACCAGGTGAGCAATGCCTCATTTTGAGATACCGTTTAAGAGGTTTATGCCCCCTATTTGACAATGGATTCTGTAGTTCAAAGTACCAAAAGTGACCAAAAAGAACTGCCTGTATACTCAAGCTGAAGCATACCAAAGTCAGTATTGCATAATGTGCATCTGCTAAATGGTGTGGTTTGAAGTGTCTCCACATGTATCCTCAATGCTTTGTGTACTAGCTTGGAAATTGTCATAGACTCTAGAGAGGTAGTCAAGTATATAACAGGTAAGATATAGGCTCTGGAGCTAGACTGTGTGATTTCTAAACCTGACTCATCCACTTAACTACTTGTGTTACTACAGGCGAGTTACAGGAATCCCTCTGTGTCTCAGTTTCCCCATCTCCAAATTGGGGATAATAATACTCGTTTTGTTATGTCTGAGAAATTAAATGAGTTACTATATTTAAACCATCTAGATTAGGTTCTGGCACTGTTTTCACCTGTTTGTCCACTCTTGAGGGCGGTGGTTTGCCCTGTGTCTTCCCTTTCTTATGGATCCAAGAAGAGTGATAGATTTTTCTTTCTCTTCAGTTTTTTACTTGCTGTTAGGGTAGAGTGGTGAGTCCAACTCTTTACATGTGGAATTTGAAACTAAAGTGTTATTGCATATTCAAACAACAGAATATTATGTTCTCATACATGCATAAACACACGCATATATACAAAGCATACACACATGACTCTGATCTTAATGAAGTTACTCTGATTCCAACAACTTAAAACCAGTAGTTGGGAGTGACGTGCTTTGATGAAGTAGCATCGGGGTCAGGAAGGGCCTGGAGAGGGAAAGACTGGGGCATCTCAGGGAAGGCACAGAAGGCCAGGAACCAATCTCAGCACCCCAGTTAGGGTACAGTAGGGTAGGCGACATGAAAAGAAGAATGAGAATGGAGTGTCAAAGGTAATCATAAAGCGAATAATTCCTTACGCTTGCAGGGGAGCTTATCCTTTCCCCATCACTTCATCACCATTTAAATCTTGCAGTAACACTAGAAGGTAGGTCCAACAGTGGGAAGAAGGAAAGTGGAGAGGGGATGGGACATGGAAGGAAAAACTCCTCTCCCTCACCATTTCATTTCATAGACTCTTGGGTCTCTGTTGGTAACATCAAGGATATTGGGGCCTGGATGACATGTTTGAACTTTTCTTTTTTTTTTTAATAATTTTTAAAAAATCTTTGTTTATTTTTGAGAGAGAGAGAGAGAGAGCGCGCGCACGAGTGGGGGAGGGGCAGAGAGAGAGGGAGACGAGACACAGAATCACAAGCAGGCTCCAGGCTCTGAGCTGTCAGCACAGAGCCCGACGCGGGTCTCGAACCCACGAACCACGAGATCATGACCTGAGTCAAAGCTGGTGCTTAACCGACTGAGCCACCCAGACACCCTGAGTTTTTCTTAAATATTAGACATTGATGAAGCACTCAGTATGGTTTGAGGAAGGAAAATTTGAGCATCCCTTATGTTTTTCATATTTTGTTTCCTATCCATGATCATCAAAATCCCATTTTCAGAGAGCAAATCACTTCATTTGAATTTCTGCTTAAGGGGTATCACATGAGCCTCAAGACTCTACATTCCGAGTTGTGTGAATAGATCGAGATAGCCTTTATCCATCTGAAGCCCACTGCCTGCCCTATTGTTAGCTTACCCAAAGGTATATCATAACTATGTGAGAAGGGCAAATCTTTTTTTTTTTTTTTTTAATTTTTTTTTTCAACGTTTATTTATTTTTGGGACAGAGAGAGACACAGCATGAACGGGGGAGGGGCAGAGAGAGAGGGAGACACAGAATCGGAAACAGGCTCCAGGCTCCGAGCCATCAGCCCAGAGCCCGACGCGGGGCTCGAACTCACCGACCGCGAGATCGTGACCTGGCTGAAGTCGGACGCTTAACCGACTGCGCCACCCAGGCGCCCCATGAGAAGGGCAAATCTTTAGGGAAATTGAGGTTGTGGTCTGAGGCACAACAACATTGCTGACCCTTTCTCCATTTGATCTTTTCAGCCAGGGGTAAGAAATGGCATGACTCTGGGATAATTAAGCCATTCTCTGGATCTCAGTAGTCCTAGTGGCTTCACTGAGCGGGTTAGCATAATTGAATCTGCTGTTTTAATATCAAGCTACTTCAGAAATGTTGATAGAATATCCTTTCTGTCTTGGTGTTCAGAAATCCCTTAGTAAGTGGTCATTAAGCCTGCTTCTCTGCCTTTCCCACTCTCTTCTTTTCTAGGACATTCTCTTGGCACCGGATGATAGAAATATCCCCAAACCTTTGCACACTTCAGAAATATGCTGTACCCTGAATAAGTCTCACAAAGA
Organism: Herpailurus yagouaroundi; assembly: GCF_014898765.1. Taxonomy (NCBI): domain Eukaryota; kingdom Metazoa; phylum Chordata; class Mammalia; order Carnivora; family Felidae; genus Herpailurus; species Herpailurus yagouaroundi. The sequence continues at coordinate 372,334 of NW_024412430.1, forward strand.
AAATGTTGACAGACTGTGCATCAGGCCCATAAAATTCGAACCTAAAAAAAATTATGGGCCTGGGTCAAGGAAGCTATTTCCAAGAAAACAGTTGGACTCCGTGCAAAGGATTTTTGACACAGAACATACTCTTCTTTTAGACAATCAGTGGGAGACTAGCTGGTCCCCAGCCATGCATAAATCTGTCCATGTGCAACTGGTAGCAGTTCCTAATTGAGGAAAAGGAGGGTGGGAATGGACTGGGCAGAGACTGGCAGGCGGGCAGAGCAGGCAGCAAGAAGCCCAGAGCTTGCTGCCGCCCTTCCTGAAAGCCTCTACCACGGGACTGCACCAGGAATAAATCACCACCTTTTCTGGAGCTCAGGAAAATAAGGCCATAAATAACGAATAGATGCACCCGAGTGCATTGTGGAATGGCTAGATATTGAGAGAAGAGCAGGAAGAGCATGTCCAGGCCAGGAGAAGGGCAAATCGAGCAGCATTTGCTGAATACAGTGAAAAGCTGAGTAGCCCAATTAATTTTTATGAAAACTCTTCCTTGTACTCTGGCTATCCAGCCTGTACTCTCCAACAGAGGGGAAAAAAAAATCAATGCTCTTGATTCCTGGTGGGTAGTAAATTGTAAATAGCCTTGGATGGGGGGCATTCATCGCTGTCTGAAAGGGTAATTTCCAGGGATAGATTCAACTCTCCATATTTCTCCCCCTGAACTTTCTTCCTCCGGGTTGGGACACTTAGTGCCACCATTGGAAAGCCTCTTTTATAAATTTTTACTCCATTATGTTGTAATTTTAACATCTCATGCATTTGGCACTTACAACATTTTTATAATGGTCCTTGGTTTATTTTTGGCTCAGTTTTACGGCTTTCTGCCAGGCCCAAACTTCTGCTGTGTAGCTGACCCAAAATAGTTTCCAAGGCTCAGATGCAACTTGATATCAAAATTTTATCCTCACGTGTTTAAGTTAGCCCTGTAAAATTTGAAGGCTCTGCAAAAGTTGTCTTGGTTAGTTATTAGATACAGGGTGTGTTGTACCTTTGCTACATGATGTAAAAAAGGTAGGTGTCCATGTCACTTGCAGGTAAACCCAAGTTAAACATGACTCCGCAGTAAGGTGCTTTCCACAAGTCCAGAAAAGTTCCAGATGTATAGAAATAGAAATCAGGCTGACATTTAAAGTCAGCTCCGTAGCCGGGTAGGCTGTGCGAGTCCTCATGCATCATCATCATCATTTTATCCCTCAGGACTGTGTATCACTACCTCCACCATCACCAACTAGTAGTGTTAACTCTTATTGTCTAATCATGTTCGGTGTGCCAAACCCTGTACTATTTGTGATCTTGTTCAAGTATTTCATTAGCTGTTTATAACTGCGACTATTTTCACCACTGTTTTATAGACGAGGGAATTTGTTGTTTGGAGCAATGGCTTCCAATTTAACTGTAGAATCCCTTGGAGGGCTTTCAAGAATCCCAGGGCCAAGGCAGCAACCCATACCTATTACATCGGAATGCCTGGGGATAGAATCCAGGCATTAGTATTTTTAAAAAATATTAGCAAAAATGACAGGTGATTCCAGTGTGCAGCCGTGTTTGGGAATCACTGGCTTAGAGAGGTTTAAGAGATTAGCTGAGGGTCACCCAGTTAACAAGTGGCTAAAATGAAGGGGTCATTTCAGTCCAAACCTTGTGCTTTTTATAAAATACCAGGCTGCCTTTCATCTCCCTGCTAGGAAAATTGTAAAATATGTACAGAATGGAGTCTCTGGACCTTGCTCTCCAGAACATATGGTCTGAGGAGGAAAAATGATATAAGTGAAGATCAAATAAGTGTTAAATTGTGTTGTGTGGGTTATGAAGTTTGTAAAAGTTTGGGCTGTTGAGCTAGCCAAGCAAATGGGTCTGTTGGATTTGGCTGCCCTATTTAAAAGGAACACGGAAAAAACTCATCCAAACGAGCAAAAGTTGAAGAGATAGGTTAAAATCAGAGATAGAAGCTGGAGAATACTGAGACTGATTATCTTAGTACTAGGAAAACTGGATCCTTTGGGAAACTACATTGTGTATTCATTCATCAAAAAATAATTTAAATGTTATTACATGCAAGGTACTTTAGATATATTTGTCTCAGTAACCCAGAGAGGTGTTATCACTCCTATTTTACAGATTTAAGAAACTGAAGCTCAGTAAGGATAAAACCTTGAGCTTCCATAACTAATAAGTGTCAGACCTGGGATTCACATTCAGATTTATCTAATATTAACAAAGCCCCTATTAGTGCCAAGGAATGAGATAGGTGCTGGTGATATAATGATGAATAAAAATATAGTCCTTGACTTCATTGACCTTTTAGTTTAATGGAGAAGATAAAAATTAACCACGTTTCATAAAACAAGTAAAAATACAAATGTGTTCTAGTGTGTAAAGCAAGATGCATTGTAGGTGCTAACTAGGCAATTAAGGGAAGGAAACAGGCAAAGGGAACAGCCTATAAAATTTTCCTATGATAGGAAGGAATATGGAAATCAGGAGCACAGAAAAAGAGGGTGAATGTGTTCCAGATTGGGTTGGGGCTGGAGAGGTGACCTTCCTTGGTGGCTGTTGGTAGGAGACACTATGACAAATGACATCAGATCTATGTATTGAAAGAATCACTCTGGTTGCCTTTGTAGATAATATTTTACAGGAAGGCCAGAAAAGATTGTCAGTGGCTGTCAGACATTTTTTTTTTTTTTTTTTGCAGATGGTCCTTTGTTAATTTTTCTTTTTTTTTTAATTTTGTATTTATTTTATTTATTTATTTATTATTTTTATTTATTTTATTTATTTTGAGAGAGAGAGAGCGTGAGTGGGGGAGGGCAGAGAGAGAGGGAGAGACAGAGTCCCAGGCAGGCTCTGTGCTGATAGCACAGATGCGGGGCTTGATCCCACAAACCATGAGATCATGACCTGAGCTGAGATCAAGAGTTGGACACTTAAACAACTGAGCCACCCAGGTGCCCCCTTTGTTAATTTCTTAATACATTTCTTAGTACATATTACTTCATGACCCAGTGTATAACATACATGAAATTAAAGTGTCAAGAGAAGACCTGCCTTCTTTATGAGTGATGTGCTTTTATATTTTCTTTTCTATTTTGGCTAGAAGAGCCTATTTCATTAGAAAAAGTACTGGCTACCATCCACTACATTTAATATTTACTTGTTTATTGTTACCAGTTAAAAATACTGATTGAGGTATAATAGCTACCAGTTTACTATATTAGGCTCAGTAAGAGGTTGATACAGATAAAAGTTGATAGACTAAAAAAAATATATATGTATAAATATATATTTATATATTTATGTATAAGTTTATGTATACATTTATTATGTATAAATTTATTATGTATAAAGATATATTATGTATAAGTTTATGTATAAATTTATATTTATGTATCAATATTATGTATGAATATTTACATTTATGTATAAATATATATATTTATGTTTATTTACTTTTGAGAGGGGGGAGGGGCAGAGAGCTAGAAGGAGACACAGCATCTGAAGCAGGCTCCAGGCTCCAAGCTACCAGCACAGAGCCCAATGCTGGGCTCGAAATCATGGACTGTGGGATCATGACCTGAGCTGAAGTCAGCCACTTAACCAACTGAGCCACCCAGGCACCCTGATAGACTAAAAAAGTGGGAGATAAATTTGATAAGATAGCAAAGAAGGAACAAAATCTTCCAAGGGTGACTTTGTTTTCCGGCTTGAGAAACTGTATTAGATGGTGACTTCATAAATGGGGAAATGATAAATGGAGGAAAACCATGCTTTGTGGGGGAGGATCATGAATTTGATCCTCCTTTGGAAATTTTGGGTTTATAGTGTCTTTGAGACCCCTAGCAGCCATTGGCCATTGGAGGGGTCTGGAATACATTTTTGTGTGATTAGTCCACCATTGCAGAAGAGTCATGGATAAGAGTGCCAGGAGAGGGGTGCCTGAGTGGCTTGCTCGATTAAGCATCTGACTTTGGCTTAGGTCATGATCTTGCGGTTCGTGAGTTCTTGCCCTGCATTGAGCCCTTGTGTCAGCGCAGAGCATGCTTTGGATCCTCTGTCTTCCTCTGTCTCTCTGCACCACCACCCCGCCCCTCTTTATCTCTCTCTCTCTATCAAAAAAAAAAAAAAATGGCACAAAAACAGACACATAGACCAATGGAATAGAATAGAAACCCCAGAACTAGACCCACAAACGTATGGCCAACTCATCTTTGACAAAGCAGGAAAGAACATCCAATGGAAAAAAGACAGTCTCTTTAACAAATGGTGCTGGGAGAACTGGACAGCAACATGCAGAAGGTTGAAACTAGACCACTTTCTCACACCATTCACAAAAATAAACTCAAAATGGACCAAGGACCTGAATGTGAGACAGGAAACCATCAAAACCCTAGAGGAGAAAGCAGGAAAAGACCTCTCTGACCTCAGCCGTAGCAATCTCTTCCTCGACACATCCCCAAAGGCAAGGGAATTAAAAGCAAAAGTGAATTACTGGGACCTTATGAAGATAAAAAGCTTCTGCACAGCAAAGGAAACAACCAACAAAACTAAAAGGCAACCAACGGAATGGGAAAAGATATTTGCAAATGACATATCGGACAAAGGGCTAGTATCCAAAATCTATAAAGAGCTCACCAAACTCCACACCCGAAAAGCAAATAACCCAGTGAAGAAATGGGCAGAAAACATGAATAGACACTTCTCTAAAGAAGACATCCAGATGGCCAACAGGCACATGAAAAGATGTTCAGCGTCGCTCCTCATCAGGGAAATACAAATCAAAACCACACTCAGGTATCACCTCACGCCAGTCAGAGTGGCCAAAATGAACAAATCAGGAGACTATAGATGCTGGAGAGGATGTGGAGAAACGGGAACCCTCTTGCACTGTTGGTGGGAATGCAAATTGGTGCAGCCGCTCTGGAAAGCAGTGTGGAGGTTCCTCAGAAAATTAAAAATAGACCTACCCTATGACCCAGCAATAGCACTGCTAGGAATTTATCCAAGGGACACAGGAGTACTGATGCATAGGGGCACTTGTACCCCAATGTTCATAGCAGCACTCTCAACAATAGCCAAATTATGGAAAGAGCCTAAATGTCCATCAACTGATGAATGGATAAAGAAATTGTGGTTTATATACACTATGGAATACTACGTGGCAATGAGAAAAAATGAAATATGGCCTTTTGTAGCAACGTGGATGGAACTGGAGAGTGTGATGCTAAGTGAAATAAGCCATACAGAGAAAGACAGATACCATATGGTTTCACTCTTATGTGGATCCTGAGAAACTTAACAGGAACCCATGGGGGAGGGGAAGGAAAAAAAAAAAAAAGAGGTTAGAGTGGGAGAGAGCCAAAGCATAAGAGACTGTTGAGAACTGAGAGCAAACTGAGGGTTGATGGGGGGTGGGAGGGAGGGGAGGGTGGGTGATGGGTATTGAGGAGGGCACCTTTTGGGATGAGCACTGGGTGTTGTATGGAAACCAATTTGACAATAAATTTCATATATAAATAAAAAAATAAATAAATAAAAATTAAAAAAAAATTAAAAAAAAATAAATAAAAGTTTAGTTGGGGGAAAGATTTAGGATTGAGTGGTTTCAGTACTCTAAGGGGACTAATATGGTAGTGGGAGTAATGATAACCAGAGTGGACCAAATCAACAAGAAACTATAGTGTTCTTCATCTATATTTCTAGATCCTTATGAGTTCAGGACATAGAATTGCTGGGCACTAATGTTTCCCGTGAAGTAGCATAACTGGAAAATTTTGGAGAGTGGACCTTTTGTTTCTTGAATAATACGGGACATTGGCTCTTCCAATGATGACTTTCCTTGCAAGATCTTATATAGGTGTCCTTATTTATGAGCTCTCAATTTTTAGGTAATAGAAGACCTTTTGTTCTTATTTTTATTTCAGGGGCTAGTGGTTTTATCTAAAAAAACAAAACAAAACAAAAAAACAAACAAAAAAAAAGGGGTGCTATGTGGCTCAGTCTGTTGGGCATCCAACTCTTGATTTCAGCTCAGGTCATGATCTCACGGTTCATGGTCTGGAGTCCCATGTCAGGCTTTGCACTGTGTCAGCACAAAGCCTACTTGGAATTCTCTCTCCCTCTCTCTTTCTGCTCTTCCCCCATTCATGCTGTCTCTCTCTCAAAATAAACTTAAAAACAAAAAAAGCTATTAAAAAAAACCAAACTTTGTTTTTATTTCTAGCTTGTTTGCTTTTTTGATAGTCTTTGAAAATGTTTACCACATGTTAAAGATCTTCTAAATTGACAATTTCCCATTCTAATTTACTTTTTCTGACTATTTCAGCCTGAGCCCTTTTATGAAAAGAAAGGACAAGGCTTCTTTTACTTCAGCCATACAATCTACCTCAGAATCTCATTTGAAAATTTCCTTAAGTCTATTTTTTTTCCTTAAGACTATTTTAAAGTCACTAATTGATTTGTTTCTGTTTTATTTATTTATAATTTTACATTTTTAACTAATCATTACTTAAGAAATGGGCTTATAAAATGGCCTTATATAATGTATTTTCTATTTTTCTTACTTTAATTATGCACTACTTGGTTACTTAAATCCTCTCCTGGGCCTTCCCTTCTTGCTTCTTTTAACCATTTTCTCCTTGATTGAGAGGCTAACAATGAATTAACTAGTTGAAATAAATCTGTTATTCAAAATCTTATATTTAGAAGTATCTAAAAAGGGTGCCTGGGTGGTTCAGTTGGTTAAGGGTCCAACTCTTGATTTCAGCTCAGGTCATATCTCATGGTTCATGGGTTTAAGCCCCAAGTCAGGTTCCACACTGACAGAGTGGAGTCTGCTTGGGATTCTCTCTCCCCCTCTCTCTGCCCCTTCCCTGATCACGCTCATGCACGTTCTGTTTCTAAATAAATAAATAATCTTTTAAAAATGCTGAATTCTGAAATAAACACTTGCTTGTCTATATTCTTGATGTTTAGAAAAAAAAAAAAAAACTTTAATTATAGCTTTAAGCCAGCTCTAAGCCAGTATTTTAAGTTCAACTTCTATATATTTGCCTTCATGGTCAGCAATGCAATTACTCCTTTCCTGAAAACAAGATAGCTATACCGGCCAGGCCCAATATTCCTCAGAAAATCGGGTGCTGATTTTAGATCAGATTTTTGAGCAGTGTGAAATTCAGGGATTGGCAGATTATCAGATGTTTAAAAAGGATGACATCATCTGTAAAAGCATGGAAGCTCAGGTGAGACCTGTGCTTAGTTGCACTCATAGTGTGTTTAATAGAATGAGTCTGTTTATGACTTGTTGATTTTCAAAAGCAAGAAGTTTGCAATAGGTTGGCTTGCAAAAGTACATTTACTGATGCAAGTTGTAACTGATCAACTCAACTGGTTTAAAACTGGTCTGATGTTAGGAATAATCTTTTCCAAGTGCTGTGAAAACTCTTTTCTATTTCACCTACCAGAATATAAGCCCCATAACAGCATATATTTTCTTTGCTGTCATACCCCAAAACCAAAAATGTATCTGTCATATAATACTACTCACAAAGTATCTGTTGAATGAATGAATGAATCAATCAATCAAACCTGAGCTTAGTTATTTGTTCCATGAACTTTGGCCAAGTGCTTAATCGCTTAATCTTTAGTTTCCTCTGAAGGGGGTTGATTTTATTTACTTTATATAATTATTGTAAGGATTAAATTAGGTTGTGCATATAATATAGATGAGATTGGGCACATTCAGGGTGGTATGACCATAGACAGGTTGTGCATATAATACATTTGCTAAGGTGCCTGACAAAGATCTCAATAAGTGCAGTTTCTATTTTTCTCGTTACTGATAGATGATGGTGTAAAATACAGGAATAATGTACTTCTCTCATTGTGCTTCCCAGTGTTCTTACTTGGTACTGACTTCCCACTGCCAGAAACATACTCCAGTCGTTCCAGTACCCTTTTATGCTTATATATTCAAAATGCGTCTTTTCCATGTTCCATTCTCTTAGCGTCATAACTTAGCTCTTTGAAGAGCTAATAACAGTTGATAACGCCATCAATGGATTTCCTTCAAGGGCCTATTTCCTTGCCAGCACCCAAGGAGACACTAAGGCACTTGAGAGACACTAAGGCAGCCTAGAGAAGGTTTTTAGTGTTGTCTATCATTCCTGAATTCACCTTAAGCTGCTGAATCCCATGGGAATGCAAGCTGGTGCAGCCACTCTGGAAAAACAGTATGGAGGCTCCTCAAAAAACTAAAAATAGAACTACCCTATGACCCAGTAACTGCACGACTAGGCATTTATCCAAGGGATACAGGTGTGCTGTTTCTAAGGGACACATGCACCCCAGTGTTTATAGCAGCACTATCAACAACAGCTCAAGTATGGAAAGAGCCCAAATGTCCATCGATGGATGAATGGACAAAGAAGATGTGGTATATATATACAATGGAGTATTACTCAGCAATCAAAAATAATGAAATCTTGCCATTTGCAACTATGTGGATGGAACTGGAGGGTATTATGCTAAGTGAAATTAGCCAGTCAGAGAAAGACAAAAATCATATGACTTCACTCATATGAAGACTTTAAGAGATAAAACAGATGAACATAAGGGAAAGGAAAAAAATAATATAAAAACAGGGAGGGGGACAAAACAGAAGAGACTCATAAATATGGAGAACAAACAGAGGGTTACTGGAGGGGGGATGGGAGGGGGGAAGGGTTAAATGGGTAAGGGGCACTAAGGAATCTACTCCTGAAATCATTGTTGCACTATATGCTAACTAATTTGGATGTAAATTTTAAAAAAGAAAATTTAAAAAAGAAAAATTAAAAAAAAAATAAATAAATAAGATGCTGAATCCCAGATTCTATTCCATACTCTCTATTCCATTTCTCCCTCATGGCGCCTCCCTCATGGTGATGCATGTATTAGATTCTCAAGATATACCAATCTGGAGCTGATGGAAGAGGTGGTCTATTCATGAATACAGATTTGGAAATCAAGTAAAACAAATTCTAAAAAGTGTCCCCTGATCAGCTATCAATCACTCTCCTGAGAGCAGCTTAAATGACATAAGGATATCTGCAGAAGCTAAACTAATTTGTTTAAGGAATCACTGAGAATTGAGAAAAAAACAGTAATGGTAAATTACTCTTTCAAAAAGTCTTTTCATGATATGGCACGATACCTTGAGAAACAGGATAAAGCAAGGATGGTAGTGGTGGTGGTTGTCACTTTTGTTTTATAAAGGGAGTAGGTTAAGGTGAATTCTATAGCACATGGCTGATGACTGATTAAAAATAGTAATGTTAACATAATTTGAATGCCTACTTGTCTTATCTCATTCAATTACTAGTCTAGATGTAGGTATTATTATTATTATTATTATTATTATTATTCCCAATTTAGAGGCAAGGTTTAGAGAGGATGAGTTGTGCATGGTTGCTAAAATGGCTAGGTAGGAGAGCCAAGACTCCAACCCAGGCAAGCCATGTGGCTCAAGAGACCTCTCTCTGAATCACAATGGTACACTGAACTCAGGTCATCTATGTTTTCTCTTTCCTAGGATAGTGTTGAATCATAGGACTTTAATATCTACAGCCTGTGGAGCACTTCTCTTCTATGACATCATCTAGCCACTGTTTGATGCAAATGAGACACTTGAAAAATGTCCTGAATTCATGATGCTTGTTCTCCATTTGGTCAAACCAGATTCCTTTTCACTGTAGATGTGTAGAGAGAATTCTGTGACATGTTTCTCATGTTATTTTTCAGTTACTGAAGCTAAAAGGAGAATTTTGATGCGTTAAATTTTTATGATCTATGTGGAGGAATTCCTGGTTCAATATATAATGTCTTTTTAATGATGGTATTGACCACATTAAATTTGATAATTTATTTTTAATCGCTGTCATGAATAAAAATGATCACAATGGTCAGTAACCTAAGGAGCTCAGAATACAACAGATCAGCCATTCAAATATGGATTCACACACTCAACTCGCTGACAAGGTCCAGTCACTTCTGCCAATCATACACCCTAGTCGGGAGGACTTACAAGACCAGTTAAGATATGGCTAGCAAAAACTGAGAATGGAAAGAACGTTCTAAACTATGGAAAGACCAAAGCAAGGAACCACAAATTCAATATCCAAAGGCCCCACTTGCCCGCAAGGGTTGCCCCCTCTACTCTTCCCTTTTCTTTCACCTTTTAATGTTTTTTTCTCCCATCAAGTTATTCTTCCTTTTCCATTGTAGAGTGCCTTGTAAAGAAAGCATTATAAGGCTGCATTGCCAATGCACTGAATTTTTAAACCCTCTAAATAGGACATTAGTTCATAGCTTGAATGTTTTGAAATCTGATCAACATGCCGTTTCTCAATACATTAAGCAAAGCAAGCAAAATTAGTCTGCTTTATGTCAGGTGCTTAGCACAAATCCCTTAATAATGTGCTTGAGTGCAGAAACCATTAATAAATGCATAATTCCCTAAGACAGGCTTGATTAATTAAGTCATTTGTGTATCCTTCTAATTAAAAAAAAGAACATTAGGCAGATGAGTGGAAATTCTGAGTACAAAATCCAAAGGCTTCCTTTGAATGCCTTTTGCCTTTCTCTTCAAGATGAAAGGAAGGCTGCTGGTTATTGTAGCTGCCAGCAAACAGTTATAGCACAGGCACAAAGCACCCAGAACTCTGTGTCTTATTAAAAACAATTTGGTATTCATCTGCCAATTTGTAACTCAGTTCTCAATCAGGGGCCTGTCTGATTAAGTCAGGCAATTCAAATTTGAGGGGGCAGCTGGTGCTGCTATGCAAATAAACAGATGAGGAAGAAATGGGACCAATGAATCAACAAGCAGATGGTAAAAAGCCAAAGCCTGCAAAGAGTACTTGAATTTCTTTTCCTCTCCACTTCCCATCACCCTATGTCCCACATAATTTATATTCCAAGGGATTATAAAGATTACCACTTAGTTTAATGATCAACATAGAACAGTTTCTAATGTTGATCCCTTTTAGCATTAAAGATTTACAGAAAGGAAACACTGGTCACACGATGCTACATTAAATGAGTCCTCTGCTTCAGTAATCCATTTTTTCTTCTTAATTAACTATAGGACAGAATTAAGACCCTCATATATGCCCATCTTTATTTATGCCAAGTGCTTCCATGCAAAGCTGCATGCTCTTCAAAAAGTAGGAAAGTCTTCCTCTTAGGTCTTGGGAAGCAAAGCCCAAAGAAAGGCACTGGGTCCTGAATCTGTTCATTACCTAAGTCATACATTTCCTCATGACTGGGTCAGTGTAACATAGTCATACTAATTCTTGATCTTTTTTCTGCAACTGGTTCAGGCATTACTCATTTGTCCTTGTCTGAACTGGATCTATTTGGAAAATGCTCACAGAGTCTATCTTTATTTCAGGGCATCTCAAATTTCAGATACAACTTTTGGCAGTCCTGTTGCCTGAAGTCTCAACATAAATACCTTCACTAATTATGGCTTTTCATCTGCCAAAATCTTTTCTTTAGCTTGCTTTCTTTATCTTAACATCAAATAGACAGGGCCAAATCAAGTAGATTTTATAGGAAATATGATGAGATTAGATGCAGTTGAGAGTTGTTAAAAGACCTGAAGCAGGCATGATATTGGGATACATTTTTAAAGGATAACATACTTGTTCTTACAATGACTGTTGGAAATAGAGACTGCCTTCAGCATTTTGACAGCCAAGAAAACTCTCTTTAAAATACAGTTATAATAAGTCATTGGTTTTATTAACAGAGAGGAGAACATTCCCATTTTTATAGCAAAATATTGACACAGGACCAATTCTTGACTTGAAGCATTATTGAACTCAGGATATGTTTCTTGGTGGTAATATACAAATTACAATATTTTTTAAATACTTGTTAACGCTAAATATTTTTGACTCAGGTCTCTGGATGAGTTTCCTTTCTGCTTTCTTAAATAGAAAGTACTTTTTCATAGTCATACGTTATAGTGTTAACACACTATTTAAACTGCTTCACACCAGCTTTGTATCAGACAGTGCTGAGCCATGTTTTTTGTTTTGTTTTGGTTTGGTTTTTGTTTTTAAGTAAGCTCTATGCCCAACATGGGGCTTGAACTCACAGCCTCAAGATCAAGAAGTGCAGCATGTTCTATAAACTAAGTCAGCCAAGCAACCCCTTAGTCATGTTATTTTTGCATCAAGTAAGGCAAAACCAAGATTCATGCTACCTTCTCCATTATTAAATATTTAAAGTCATGTAAGCCAATATAACCTGTGAAAGGGTCTGTAAACATCTCTCCACATCTTGAATAACAAAAATAATGAACACCAGGGAAAAAGCCAATCTCCAGAAATCTGTGACCAATGTACACATGCCTAAAATGTTGAAAATGTAAGAAGAGTCCACAAATGCAGTCACTAACAAATACACAACTCTACCACTTGTACCGCTGAGTTGTTTACCTTTGATGTTTCTATCATCTTCCACAGTCCTTCTTCTGTCTTCATCTATTACTTTAGCTACACTTACTCATTTCAGCTCCTTGGAAATTAAGTCCAATCTTATCTCCTGATTTGATTCCTTTTTATTTTCCAGTTTCATATCTGATTTGTCTGAGAAGTCAGCTATCAGCTTAATTATTGCTCCTTTACTCTCTTGTTCTCTGTTCATAAGACTTTTCTCTTTGTGCCTCGAGATGGATTCTTTTTATTTATGCTGCTAAAATGGTACTTCTTGAATATGCAGCTTGATATCTAACCAGATTTGGAAATTTGTCAATCATTATCTCTTCAAATATTGCTTTTTACAGTTTTCCTTCTCCTTTCTTTCAAGACTTCAACTATAAATATATTAGATCTTCACTATATCACTTACGTCATTTATCTGCTTTCCATATTTTCCATCTTTTGGTCATTCAGTACGTCCCTCTGAATATTTTCTTCTAATCTACTTTCCGGTTTGTGAATTCTCTCTTCATCTAGATCTAATGTGTTCAGTACCACATCCAATGAATCCATATATTTGGCTTTATAAATTTAAGATCTAGAATTTCCATTTGGTTCTTTTTTTTAATAGTTTCTGGCTTTCTGCAAAAATTCTCAATCTTGTTTTGTGTCTTCTCAAACACAACAAGAATAGTTTGGCTTTGTTTGTTTTTTTCAGAGAGCAAGAGCACAAGTGGGGCAGGGGCAGAGAAATGGGGAGAGAGAGAATCTCAAGTAGGCTCCACACCCAGTGCGAAGCCTGACACGGGGCTCTGTCTCACAACCGTAAGATCATGACCTGAGCCAAAATCAAGAGTTGGACACTTAACCAACTGAGCCACCCAGGTGCCCCAAGAACAGTTATTTTTTTAAGTTTTTTAAATCTATTTTGAGAGAGGGAGAGAGAGAAAAAGAGAGAGAGGCAGGGAGTGGCACAGAGAGAGGGGGAGAGAGAGAATCCTAAGCAGGCTCTGCACTGTCAGCACAGAGCCTGACACAGGGCTAGAACTCATGAACTGCAAGATCATGACCTGAGCTGAAACTGAGAGCCAGAAGCTTAACTGACTGAGAACATCCTCAAGGCACACCCCCAAAAACAGTTATTTTTAATTTATTTTTAATTTTTTTAGTGTTTATTTATTTTTGAGAGACAGAGAAACAGAGCAAGAGTGGGTTAGGGGCAGAAAGAGAGGGAGACACAGAACCCGAAGCAGGCTCCAGGCTCTGAGCCGTCAGCACAGAGCCCAATGTGGGGCTCAAACCCACAGAATGGCGAGATCATGACCTGAGCTGAAGTTGGATGCTTAACCGACTGAGCCAACCAGGTATCACAAGAACAGTTATATTTAAATCTCTATCTGAGAACCCCAACATCTGGAAGCTACAGTGGGTTTGTTTATATTGTCTAGGGTTATTTTCCTGCTGTTTTTGTTAACATTTTCTTTAGTTATCTAATTACTTTTTATTGTTTTCCAAGCATTGTATTTGTAAATTTGTTTTTACAAATAATTTGAAATATACAATGATGGTATTTTCCACTGGAGAGGATTTATTTTTTTTTTTTAATTTTTTTTTCAACGTTTATTTATTTTTGGGACAGAGAGAGACAGAGCATGAATGGGGGAGGGGCAGAGAGAGAGGGAGACACAGAATCGGAAACAGGCTCCAGGCTCTGAGCCATCAGCCCAGAGCCTGACGCGGGGCTCGAACTCACGGACCGCGAGATCGTGACCTGGCTGAAGTCGGACGCTTAACCGACTGCGCCACCCAGGCGCCCCTACTGGAGAGGATTTAAATTCAACTTCAACATGCGGTTAGAGGAACTACCAATATGAATTCATTTCATTCTAATTTCAGAAACTGAACTGATTTACAGCTGAGCTGCAGTCCCCAAAAGATATGCCTTCTGCAAGTTCCCTTTATTTAGGGTTTAGCACTTTGGATTCCTAACCCCAAAGTGTTGAGAGTTCACTACTCCCTCAACTCACCCCTTGGTGACCCCAGACTCCAGTTCCTGCCCCCTCATGTGACACTGTCAAGACACTGCCAAGACACTCAGCCACACCCTCCAGAATGAGCAAATGGCCCCAGAGGTAAAGCAGCCAAATATTCTTCCTTGGGCCTTTGAACTCCCCCATATTCTACTACAGTTGTTCTTTGCTGCTTTGTTTTTCCCTTTGCTGACATGCAGATATTTTTTAGTATTCAGTTCAATTTTTCTAGCTGTCTTAAGCTAGATTGCTGTCCAATTACAACAACTGGTCCAGTAACTCAGCCCTGCTCTAACTCTTGAATTTGTGAGTTCCTTCCAAACCACTCTTTTGGTGTCACTGATCCAACCACAAGCCTGTGACGCTACCTGACAGACTCAGTCAAAATCAAATGATATATTATAGGTTCCTTTTTCCACAAATTCAGAAAACACACACATACACGCACACACACCTCATAGGCCACGGTATAAGCACCGCAACTCACCATCTAAAGAAAGTGGTTGTACCATAAAAACCAGAAATTTTAACTTCGGGATAAAATAAAGAGTGTCTAGCTCATACTAATAGCTCTAAATGAATCTAGCTCACTTGTGTGCAAATATATACTGACACATATAAAAACAAGCTATAAACAGTGGCCCATATCTCCAAAATTCACCCAGACAACCAATATTTGCCTATTCCCACGCAGTTCCTTTTTTGTATGCTGCCTCTCCCTCAAATTCACCCATTTGTATATGTGTCCTCACTCCAGTTTCTAACTAACCCCCTAATGATTCACAACTCCACTTGGACCACACTTAAACATCAGCAACTTTTCCACTCCACCTCTGGAATGTTCCCTCTGATCCAACTCCACAATCTCAGATAAGAATCACCTCCCAGGGAAAACTCTACTTGACTCCATTAGACAGGCTTACCAAATCCTTGACCCCTATACAACAGGGAGAGTATATAAACATTTATATACAATTTCCACATTATTTAGTGCTCACATAATTTAATGTTCAACTCAAAATTACTATTTGCTACAAATTATCTAAGATGTATTCAATAGAAACATATTAAGGAGTAAAAAAGCAGGATCTAAAAATAAAAATAACAGAGAGAATTAAGAGAATTGTTTATAATTAAACAATTATAAAAGCTTCAGATCTTATTGGTGGGGGTGGGCAGAAATTTGGTTGATTATAAGAATACAGGATCATGGCACAAAAACAGACACATAGACCAATGGAATAGAATAGAAACCCCAGAATTAGACCCACAAAGGTATGGCCAACTAATCTTTGACAAAGCAGGAAAGAATATCCAATGGAAAAAAGACAGTCTCTTTAACAAATGGTGCTGGGAGAACTGGACAGCAAAATGCAGAAGAATGAAACTAGACCACTTTCTTACACCATTCACAAAAATAAACTCAAAATGGATCAAGGACTTGAATATGAGACAGGAAACCATCAAAACCCTAGAGGAGAAAGCAGGAAAAAACCTCTGACCTCAGCTGCAGCAATTTCTTACTTGACACATCCCCAAAGGCAAGGGAATTAAAAGCAAAAATGAATTATTGGGACCTCATGAAGATAAAAATCTTCTGCACTGCAAAGGAAACAATCAACAAAACTAAAAGGCAACCAATGAAATGGGAAAAGATATTTGCAAATGGCATATGGGACAAAGGGCTAGTATCCAAAATCTATAAAAAACTCACCAAACTCCACACCCAAAAACCAAATAATCCAGTGAAGAAATGGGCAGAGAACATGAATAGACACTTCTCTAAAGAAGACATCCAGATGGCCAACAGGCACATGAAAAGATGCTCAACGTCGCTCCTCATCAGGGAAATACAAATCAAAACCACACTGAGATACCACCTCATGACAGTCAGAGTGGCTAAAATGAACAAATCAGGAGACTATAGATGCTGGAGAGGATGTGGAGAAATGGGAACCCTCTTGCACTGTTGGTGGGAATGCAAACTGGTGCAGCCACTCTGGAAAACAGTGTGGAGGTTCCTCAAAAAATTAAAAATACACCTACCCTATGACCCAGCAATAGCACTGCTAGGAATTTACCCAAGGGATACAGGAGTGCTGATGCATAGGGGCACTTGTACCCTAATGTTTACAGCAGCACATTCAACAATAGCCAAATTATGGAAAGAGCCTAAATGTCCATCAACTGATGAATGAATAAAGAAATTGTGGTTTATATACACTATGGAATACTACATGGCAATGAGAAAGAATGAAATATGGCGTTTTGTAGCAACGTGGATGGAACTGGAGAGTGTTAGGCTAAGTGAGATAACTCATGCAGAGAAAGACAGATACCATATGTTTTCACTCTTTTGTGGATCCTGATAAACTTAACAGAAGACCATGGGGGAGGGGAAGGAAAAAAAAAAAAGGTTAGAGAGGGAGGGAGCCAAAACATAAGAGACTCTTAAAAACCGAGAACAAACTGAGGGTTGATGGGGGGTGGGTGATGGGTATTGAGGAGGGCACCTGTTGGGATGAGCACTGGGTGTTGTATGGAAACCAATTTAACAATAAATTTCATATTAAAAAAAAAAAAAGAAGAAAGGATCAGAAAATATTCCCATGTCCAGCACAGATTGGGCACATTTTCTCAGTAATATATAATTTTTATCCTTAAGTTATGTAATTAAAGCTCACGCTACTGGTTAAAAAAAAATAGCTTCCCTAAATTTATTTCAAGCTTTCATTTGCTTTCCCATAATTCAGTTTGTAAATAAAGCACTTAAAAAAAAAAAAGAAACAGAAGCAAGTAATAATGAATAACTGTCATTCTCTCTCACGAACTTGAGTGCCAAGGTTCCTCCCTCATGGAAATCTGAGTTACAAATCTCTAAAAACAGGAGTTCCTAATGGAGACAGCAACAGGGCAAAAGGCACCACTATAATTTGATAAGGACTTACTTAGTCAAGCCTATCATTTTAAATAGGGTAAAAGGTTTTAAACATACTTGTTTAAAAATGATTTATTAGACCACCACTGACACCAGTAAGATTAAAGACAGCATTCGCTAGTTATTTAGATAAAGGTCTCCATTTTCAAGGAGGTGATAAATTTCTGATACATGTCTTAACAATTGCTGCTGAGGGAAGAATTAGACCCATATGATAACTCAATCAGCCCACCAGTAACTTCCCAGTTGCCTGGAGTGCCCTCATGGTGACTTCATACTTGCCAAAGATTCAACAATTCGATAGATAAATTCCAGGACCACCCCACTGACAATTTCCCCCTCTCCCTACTTTTTTGAAAGTTCTTGTAATTTATCATTTCATGCTAATGTCCGGGACTCTCTGAAGAACAACTGCATAAATACCTTTAATTGTGCTGTCCTCTTAAGCATATAAACTACAACTCATCTTAAGTACATCAAGATCACTGGTTATCTCCACTAAAGTTTTAACATGATGTGGCAATCTGAAAGTTCTTCAGTTAACACACCTCAGCAATTTTAGGAGTTTCAAAAGCTCTCCTGCTGTTCCTGTGAACTATATAGAGTGTACTAATCTTCCATCGGCATTTTACTTCTCCCTGTTGCCTGTGTGGTTGATTCCATGGAACAATTTGCAAATGGTATCAAAGTTATGAATTTAATTGTATAGAAGAAACTGCAGCCCAAATACTAACCCTCAGCTTTCTATATTTATACTTTCCCATACAAGGAAATCTAGGGACGATAATACAAAATAAGAGCAATCCTTTACTACTGTGAAAATATGTAACTTCTTTCCCTCCTTCTAAAAAACAAAAAAAAGTCTGTAACATGCATAGCCCATGTGAAAGAGGGCATGAAATAGACAATGGGCAAGCTAAAAGATGACACACCTAGGACAATATTATATTTAAGTATATAAGGAGTGTAAAAAAGAATATCAGGAGATGTATATAAGGAAGTATAGACTCCATTGCTTCAGCAAAGTAGGGAAATTGTTTAATGTAGAATGTTGCTTAAGATTTTTTAACACCTTTCCTTCCAAAAAAGCTAGGATATGTGTAAAATCTCTTCTGCCACTGCAAAGAATAAAGGTCATAGAAGGGAATAACTTGAGCTAACTAAAAATTTCAAGGTTTATGTTGAAGAGCAAATCTCACTGAATATTAGCGCTGCACTAATATGAACAGTAACACATTAAAAACAAAGATAGCCAGGGCTGGGGCGCCTGGGTGGCTCAGTCGGTTGGGCATCCGATTTTGCTCAGGTCATGATCTCACAGTCCGTGAGTTCGAGCCCCACGTTGGGCTCTGTGCTGTCAGTTCAGAGCCTGGAGCCTGCTTCAGATTCTGTGTCTCCCTCTCTCTCTGCCCCTCCTCCACTCACGCTCTGTCTCTCTCTATCAAAAAATGAATAAACGTTAAAAACAAACAAACAAACAAACAAAAAAGATAGCCAGAGCTATAGAAATACATATGAAAACTCTGTATTTGATCTATGAACTTTGGGTGACTGCAAAATTAGGGACTGGGATTTTTTTGTTAATTAATATAAAAACTCTGATATAAGGTTATATTCATTCCAAAACAGGCTATTATGGAATATGTCCCACCACATCACATCAGATCAGCAGATAATACAGAACCAGTCAAAAGAAATAAAAATCTGAATGTATTTATGACAGAAATATTCCCTTACCACTAACTGGATATAATTTTATAAATTCTCTAAGGAAACAGGTGTGATATTCCATGGTATATGCAATTACTATATATATATATATATATACATATACATATATATATATGTATATGTATATATATATATATATGACACACACACATACATTCACACTTAATAGTAATACTGTAAATTCATAAAGCACTTGTCATTACTTAAATCTGTAATTCTCTGGGGAGATTGGCAAACTAGGTAGGTGAAAGTAATTAAGAGGTACAAACTTTGAGTTATAAAATGAATAAGTCATAGAGATGTGAAGTACAACATAGGGAATATAGTCAATAATATTGGAATACTTTTGTATGGTGACAGGTGGTAACTACACTTATCATAGTGATCATTTTGTAATGTACATAAATGTTGAATCACTACATTATACACCTAAAACTAACATAATATTGTATGTCAAGTGTGCTTCAATTAAAATAATTAATTAGATTCTATCATTCTCATAAATGCCTTCATTGTCAACATAAGAACTCTGCCAAATATTTTTAAATATGTAGCCCCATTTGCCACTCTGATCCATTCTCTACCCATTTCTACCCTGCGATGTGGCCTGGGAGCCTGACATCCATGGATAGTAACAGCAGGCTCTCCTGTTCTCTGGCTTCCAGTTAGGTTCAGTCAATGGGAAGTAATAGCATGGAAGGCAAGAGGAAAGAGGTTTGGGGGTATTTATTCCACCAGCTACTTCCCTGCCAAGCCTTGGGTTGGCAGCAGGTTGGGTCCGCTGCTGACAGTGATAATTCACGTTAATTCTTGTTGGGCACTGCTCTTCTACAGCTGTAGGACACAGAAAACTACCTCCTCCCCTCTTGCCTACAGGCATGCGTGTGGTAAGGGCTCTCCACTGTTGCTACCCTGGGAGGGTCACCATTGCTTGCTGGCTCCCTTAACCCTCTGTGCCTAGGTGTCCACAAATAGTCCCTTCATTCATCTCTCCTCAACTTACCCATCTGAGTATGATGTAACCTGATATTTTCTCTTAAATGAATGGAACCTAATTCAGAAAGCTTCATCTTCACTGAATGAGAAGTGCTCTAATCTAGAAACCTATCTGGTCAGCAGCACATCCTGCCACAACCAAACGGGCTCTGTCAACTCTCTACAAACTGTGGTGACCGTGTTTTCTATACCAACCACTTAGACACATGGCCTCACACAGTATTTTACATTTCTGATCTATGAATTTTGTTTACATGAAATGTCTTACAAAGATATAAAGCATGAAATAATAGGTCTACATTTCCCGGCTGGTCTTTTCTTCCCATCGCTAAATAACACGTCAGTGAGAGGAAAGGAACATACAAAGCTATAAAACCCTTGGCTTTCAAATATTTTAGGGACAGAGTAATGAGATGATCTTCCCACAGAACTCTAGCATTTTCCATATACTGGGATACCACTTGATTCATTGTTGCTTGTACCCATGGTATGAATTTCCTTTTTATATGAAAAGGACAAATCTCCTGTAAAAATATTTTGAATGTTTCTCATACAAAATCCAAAGAATACCTCCAGAGGAACTGAAACAATATCCCAATGAAAAGGGGGGAATACACAATAATGAAGGCATGAAAGTACCTTCAACAAAGAAAGACACTTCCCGAAAGAGAAAGTAAGGGCTGGCTGAGGCATTTGAACTCCCTTTATCTATATCCTAACAAATAACACCTCCTGTGCCTTAAATATTTAATGTGAAATCTGTGGATTTATATAGCTTACAAAATGCCAGGGGCTTATTATCTTTACAGTTTGCATGACAGGAATATTCATATCGTTCGATTCCACAGTTTAAGACAACAGGAGCTCCTCCAGGTGCTAATGGCAGATAACTTTCATGTGGCTTCAATAATCCACTAATTATGGAACCCCTCAGGTAGAACAATGTCATTAATCTGATTAAATTATTTATATTGCTGGAAAGCTAAATCTTATTAGGTCTTCGGTATTTTATTTGGTTCTCCACATGGATATGCACAAGGGCAAGACCATCTTTTCTCCAAATGCATTTTCCTGCTGATGCAAGATCACCAACAAGGGCACCCT
Organism: Herpailurus yagouaroundi; assembly: GCF_014898765.1. Taxonomy (NCBI): domain Eukaryota; kingdom Metazoa; phylum Chordata; class Mammalia; order Carnivora; family Felidae; genus Herpailurus; species Herpailurus yagouaroundi. The sequence goes on from NW_024412430.1 coordinate 393,645, forward strand.
GAAGTCCAGAATTTTCAAGGTCCTTTTGGAACTCCATTCCTGGGAGTGAGGGCTTCCTACCATGTTTCAGTAGCAGGGCTGTAAGCCATGATAAGATTAAAGCTCTACCAGAGTCACTTACTGTTAAATGTACTGTCTAAATTAAAGTGAAGAGGCTTCATTTCTCCTGAACACATTACTGAGAAGATTATGAAAACCTTAATGCTAAACGTGCCACCCAATTACATTGAACACACACCCCCTTTCAGGTTTTTGGCAACATACTGGCCCATTTTCATATCTGTGCTGGCCAATCAGATGTTTAGTTAGAGGATTAAAGACGTCTGGAGATTAGATTAAATCCCACTGAATTTGATGGACTACTCAAAACAAGTACCATTTATCCAAGCACTGTGTATGAGAGTACTAATTCGTAAAGTGCTTTACAACCCCTAATTTTGAAATGTCATAGGTGGTTCATCTATCATTTCCATTTTACAGAAAGGGACACTAACTCTAGACATACTTTTCTCAGAAAAATCACAAGGCCAAAAGGAAAAACACATGTTTTTAAAAATGAAAATAAATATACAAAGTGTTTCAGGGAAGGTGGGTGGCTCAGTCAGTTTAGCATCCAACTCTTGATGTCGACTCAGGTCATGATCTCACGGTTTGTGGGTTTGAGCCCCACTCTCAACAGCATAGAGCCCGCTTGGGATTCTCTCTCCCCACCTCTCTGCCTCTCCCCTGCCCACGCTCTCTCGCTCTCAAAAAAAATAAATAAACTTAAAAAAAAAACTCTATAAAAAAATAAAAATACAAAGTGTTTCAAGTCTTATATTTGACCAAATCAATTAGTTGATAGTTTCTACTGAAACTTTCCTGAATCTAAGTGTTCCATGTCTACTTAAATTTCTGTTAAGTTTCTCACTTCCCAAATATTCTTTCTTCTTTCAAGGTTTCCAAAACACTGGGAAAAGCTGTAATAAGCCTTTCTCTTGTAGCCCAGGGCTTTCTTTTAATAGATATGTGGTCAAGACGCACAGCCAATCCAGCTTCCAGCTAAATTTAAATCATATACTAGGAATAGAATTCATGATCTTATGTTACAAAAACACCATCCTCTAATAGGGCTCGTAGGACTTCAAACAACTCTATTTTGTTCTTGGACCAGCTGCTAGAAGGCACCAGAGAAACAAGCCTCTGCTCAAATCCAGTCCCAACTAACCACAGTAACTCAGAACCAGTAAGTGCTAGCATCTACCCCACCTGCATGAGCTTTCCAATTACATTCTCAGAGACAGGCTTTTGGGCCAAGCGTGTTTTGAGAGGCTGCAGGCCACACACAGTAAATCCTAGAGCAGTAGGCCAGGGGTCTATCTGTCCCAGATTTCCCTCCATGCAAAAGTGACTGTACATGTACCTGCACCACCTAGATTCCTCTCCAGAAATGAGGGATCCAGTCCACCGGTACTGGTAATGTTAGAAGGCAGACAGCCCTTAACTGTCAGCCCCATATAAGGATTGCTTCTGCTGAAGGTGCTCAGATCACCCCATTCCTAGGCAGCCCACATCTACTGAATAACGGATGTGGTGGTTATGAAGGCCCTGCCTGCTCTTTTCCCAAGCCAGAATGATTCTGAGGATCAGTCCAGCTTCAGAGCTCCCCATGGGCTGGCTGCGGTTTCCACTGAAAATGCATTGCTTTTCAACTTCTCCCTCTGCCCAATCCTGCTTCCTCCTCTTCCCTTTCACAATTTCAGATGCCTAGAGCACTCCCGAATCAACCTCATGCATGTTCATTTCCACTGAGTCTGCTTCCCAGAGCAGCTCAACCTGGAACAATGTTTCATCGCTGTATTTCCTAAGAATTCTCTGGGTCAAGGAGCATTCTCTGCCTCTTCAAGTTCTTCTGGGTTAAATCAGGATGTCTAGGACTCAATTTGCTCAGACTCATATAATAAAAGATGAGAAGAAATGTGTCTAGTCCCAGAAGAAGATGGGAAGAAGAGAACCAAAGAGGCAATATATAAATGCGCACTAAATATATTATTTTCTTACAAGACAGACTTCTTTGGGGATAAATAAAATAGGAATGTTGAAATTAACAGGCACCAGGGGTGGCTTAGTACTCAAAAGAATACTCAGCTTCTCCTTTAGCCCTGGAGACTGACATGTTGTCAAGTACATGGTACCAACCCATTTAACAGGTGGGATGGACCAGGCTGAAATCCAAACCCAGAACTGTATGGTGTAGCCCATTCCTGGGGACTGTCATTAGTACCTGGAGGCATGGTAATGGGGAGGTTTGTATTCTAAGCCACCAAGAGAATTCCTCAAATCAGTTCATTTACAAGTGCTCCCAAATACTATGTGCTCTACATCAGGTTCCCTGGAAGCCAAGTCTGAGACGGGGTGTACTGCACAAGTGATTTTATAGCAATATAGGGGACATGCTCGCAAGTAAAATCCGTAAGGGAGGGATGGAAGAAGCCAAGATGCCGGTTCTGCTGAAGTCTACCCTTTGTCTGCTCCCACAGGGAACTCTGGAACGTGAATAGCACCACAGAGTTGTCCCACCCTGAGCAAGGAGCCTAGACTTTTTCACTCCCGTATGTGTCAGTCATTGGCTACTGGCTGTCCTCGGTTGGGATGGGGATGGCAGGAAGCACACCTCCTGAGCATTTAGATGAGGTCGCTTCTTAGGCCTGAGTTGTCTGCAGCCTGCTCTTACAGCAGTGACAGACAGGCACACTGGCCCCACAAAGGGAATTCTCAGTGGGGCCAGCAGCGTTGACTACATGGGGCAAATACCATGTGCAAGGTGCCACGCAGGCAAGAAATAAAACTGTAAGACTAGATCACAACAAACATTGCCTCAGTGCCCTCCTATATCCCCACATCTATTCTAGGCTAGCCATTAAGGGTTTGGCCCTGTCATGGGAGATCCCTAGAGAATAAGCTCTGTTCCTGTTGGAAGGACCCTGCAGGGATTCCTACAGGGTCTAAAGGAGAAGGATTCAAATGAGAAAACATAAAAGAAAAGGTAGTGCTCACTCAAACATTTTTCAAGAATTATGCCTTCCCAAATTGATCATACAGAATGATCCTTTAAAAAACTGTGACTTTTAGGGGCGCCTGGGTGGCACAGTCAGTTAAGCGTCCGACTTCAGCCAGGTCACGATCTCGCGGTCCGTGAGTTCGAGCCCCGCGTCAGGCTCTGGGCTGATGGCTCAGAGCCTGGAGCCTGCTTCCGATTCTGTGTCTCCCTCTCTCTCTGCCCCTCCCCCATTCATGCTCTGTCTCTCTCTGTCCCAAAAATAAACGTTGAAAAAAAAAAACTGTGACTTTTATCAATAAACTTCCTTCATGGTTTATATTATTCTTATTAGTCAAGTCATTTGGAGTGTGTGATAGTAGTAAAAAGTCCTAATATTCAGAAATAAACTAAAATATCTTGATGAAATTCCAACTGCAGAGTCATAACATTTTACTTATCTAAATCAAATGTTTAGCCTAAAATGAAGCTAACCTCACCAAATACCTGAATGAAAGGCTCAAGAAACTATTTCCAACACCTTTACATCACTATCCAACTAATTCCAGTGCCAGGAAAGGAAGGTGTGGATCCAGTCACTAAGTCCTCACGTTGGGTTGGGCTAAACACTGACCTCAAAGTACTTTAATTTTCCACTGTTCCCTCATATTTGAGAGATTTGAACTACATGGCTCATTTATTCCAGGACTCAAACACTTGAGTACCTGAATACCTAGCATGTGCTAGACCGTGTGCTAAGAGCTCAGGACAGAGTGATAAACAAGAAAGACAAAGCCAGAGCCCTGGCAGAACTCAGGATCCAGGAAAGAAGACGGCATAAGTAAGTTCACAACTGTGATTGTGATAAATGTCACGAAGGAAACAAAAGGTGAGAAATTATAAAATAAAAGAACAGAGATATTTTAGATTAAATTTTTTATGGAAGGCATCTACAAAGAGGTAATACTGAAGCTGAGATCTAAAGATAGTAAGGAGCCAACCCTGTAAAGACAGAAGGAATAGACTGTGCCAAGGTTCTGGAGTAAACTCAGCATGTTTAAGAAACTTTAAGAAAGATTACAGTAGATCAGGTATAATGAGCAAGCTGTACAGAGGCACAAAATGAGCTTGGAAAGATCCAGATCATGTAAATCAGAAGAAAGGATGCAGATTTTACACCCCAAGAACACTGGGAAGCCATGGCAAGTTTTTAAACAGGAGTGGAACATTATCCACTTTACATATTGGCTCACACTAGTTGCTGCATGGAGAACTGACAGAAGGTAAGAGTAAGACACAGGAGATATGTAGGAGGCAATGTTGTAGCATAGCAAGAAACCGTGGTAGTCCAGTTAGGGTACTGGTGGTGGCAGCAGAAAGAAAACAAGTTTTGGAAGTGATGACATAATCTGATATATTGGTTATAGTTTGGATGTGAGGGAGTGCTAAAAAGGAAAGAAAATTCAAGAAGGATTTTCGTGTTTCTAACATACACAACACCAGGATGGTGATGCCATTTACTTCTGAAGACTGGTGAATAAGAAGGAAAAGCTTTGGGATGGAATCAAGAATTCACTTTGGACAAAGTTGCTTAAGAGACATACTAGAAAATATGTCAAATAAGCAGCTAAATATATACATTTAGCAATCACTGGAAAGATTTTGTCCATTTATCATCATTATCTTATTATTATTATTAATGATTATGATTGTGATTATAATTAGAAAACACTTAACCCCCTGAAGACAGTTTCTTCATGAATAAAATGAAATAATATGTGGGTAAGGACTCTGTAAACACACATTAAATGTATGGATATTGTATAAGAGACTCTTAAATACAAAGAACAAGCTAAGGTTGCTGTAAGGGTGTTGGGTGGGGGAATGGGCTAAATGGGTGATGGGCGTTAAGGAGGGAACTTGTTGGAATGAGCACTGGGGTGTTATATATAAGTGATGAATCACAGAGTTCTATTCCTGAAATCATTATTATACTATACATTAGCTAACTTGGATAAAAATAAATAAATAAATAAATAAATAAATAAATAAATAAATAAATAGATAGATAGATAGATAGATAGATAGATATTGTATGTATGAATAATATTCAGTATTTCAATTAAAAACCCATTCTTTTTACTTAAGTCCCTCACATATGCAACACACCAGTAATACTCACACATGGCTCCCATAGATCACAGTGGTTATATCAATCCATAACAGTTAAATCATTGAGAATTCTTCTTTTGGAAGTCTATAATGTGAACTGGCTCTAGATTATGATATCTACATGTCTGTTCCCAACAGATATCTGGTGTTTCCAAGGAGACTGAAGAGGCATATATAAAAAAATACTGCTGAGCATTGAGAGAGAGAAGGGAACCAAATTAATTGCCAAGCAAAGCTCACCTCCAGCGCATGTCAAATATCAGTAAATATTAAGGATTCAAGGGAAAGGACTCACTTCAATGGATGATAAAAGTCTACAGAAAGATACTTTTTCTTATACTTCACCTTCCTTATCATATTAACCTACGGAATATTTTCTCCAAGTAGAAACAAAAAGTATTTTCCTGTTATAAGTTCCTTTAGATATAAAGAACACTCCTCTGGCCTCTGAAGAACATACTTCCAGTAAGATGCAAAGTGAATGCTGAAGTTCCAGTAACTTCTGAGGGGTTAACCCTATTTATACAAGACTCTGTCTCTCTCAACAGACCTTCTGGAGTCATAACCAGACTAATTAATCCTCTCCATGGAATTGCTCTGGCAGACAGAGTCTGGTGCCAATATTAAAAAATATATGGACATAGACAAGAAAGGTACTGTAGTTTTATCACCAAGAACCCTAAACTGACAACCAGATAAAGTGATCAATCATAATAAAGCAAAACTTTTGGAAATCTGTCATGGTAGCAGGAAATGTTTATCTCAGTGACCAATTTCTACAACAGACTTGGTTAATTTGGCTCCTTTCAAGAACCAGTTAAAAGATAAAATGTATTATTGCAGCTATTGTTGGTAGCGATAGTGGCATTTTCAGAAACTTCCTCTTCTTTGTCTTTGCCGTGCACTCTGAAGACACCTTTCAGAAGCATAAATTCAAAATATCATAAAATTTATTTATTAAATTAAGCTTTTAAAATTCTTTTTACGTTTAATTAATTTGTTTACTTAAAGATGGTCAAGACTAAGGTCTTACCAAAATACCAATTGCTAGAATTCATTACTGTGAAGAATTTCTGGTGTATCTGAAAATGTGAAGCTTATGTGACTAGAACTTGAGATAGACAAGCAAAAGGCTTTCTGAACTCAGGGTCATGTGGTGGGATAGGGGGTAGGAAAATGAATCTCTCCGAGAAGAGAGGCATTTCCCCACAAATTTTGTAGATGTGTCTCCAGAGTGAAGTTCACAAAATCTTGTTTGCATTTATTTTTATTTCTTCCTTTTTATTGCTGTATATACTTAATGATGTACATAGTACACTGGAACATCTAATTTAAATAAATAAAGTATATTTATAGATATACATTATAAATATACATGTATAGTATAGTTACATACTTATAATAGTTTTCTGATAATACTTCTAATTTTTTCCGAATAATGATAAATGATCCACATCTTTGGAGACCCCTGCTCAGAATCCCAGGGTATGACCAGTGATGCTTTAAATACATACACAAACTGACTTGCCCTGAAACCCTTTTCATGAGTATTGTAACCACTGCAAAGACTCTGATTCAGAACCAAACTGTGACTTTCTGCAAATTCAGAAAAGGAGCCCTTTTTCCAGGTGGACCTGCTGAGCAGAGCTTTGAGAACTGAGCAGGGGCCAGATTGCAGCCCCACTCACCCCAGCAGATATTCTTATGCAGTGAACAAACTGCACAAACATCCAAATGCGTGGGCCCTGCGTGTTCCACTTTCAAAGAACATGCTCAGAGCAATCACACCTCCCGCCTCCATCTGGCTAAACTTCTGGGCAGTGGCCCCAACAGCCTCACAGTTCCTTGGTGAATTTGTAGAGTCCAGAGTCTGATTCTCAGCCTTACAGCCTTAGAAAGGAGATGCTGTAAGCACTGAAGAGAGATTCATTTACTTTAACCCAAGTCACAAAGTTATCAAATTTACTATTTTGACTCAAGAAAGTGTCACAGAAACCAGAATTCTCTGTACAAGCAACAATGAGCACATCTCCTTGTCATAACCAAAATTATAGGGGAAGGCAAGTTATAATCAGAAAGAAAGTTACCCATCAAATGAACCAAAAGCAGATGGCATCAGATCAAGATGGGCAGATGTCTATAGACAGTAGAAATGGTTTTACCAATAGGAACTAAAGTGCACTAGCTACAACTATTTGGATCCATCTCCATATTAGATGTGTTCTCACCAAGAGCTTTAACAATACAACCAGCAAACTGAACTGAACAGCCACTGGCTATCAGGCTTTCTTCCTATACAGTGTTTGAAAAGCCACAGCAATGTGTACGTCTCACTGATTCTCCTAGGTGCATCCCTGGATGATAAAACATCCCCTCTCTCTTTCTTTTTGTTTTCTCTTTACATATGTTATGATGCTAAATTAGGTTTCGATAAATCCGAGAGGGAAAGCCTTCCTTCACAGGATGCTGTGAAGCTTAACTGTTAGCTATTGGCTTAACGTTTAACTTTCCAAGGAAGTCCAATTGTTTTGGAACTTCTTCATGGTACCACACTGTACCCTCTCCCACCCAAGTGCCAGAAACAATGTGCTGCTCGTACTGCCTCCAGAACTGCAAGAACTTTTGACTGACAATGGTCAGTTTCTCTGCCAGGAGTCAGGCAGTCATCTACACATCTATAGAGTCTTTGGTCAACTACGGCTAGTCATGTGGTCCTCCTCATTATTAAGACATTTCTAGGGGCGCCTGGGTGGCGCAGACAGTTAAGCGTCCGACTTCAGCCAGGTCACGATCTCGCGGTCCATGAGTTCGAGCCCCGCGTCGGGCTCTGGGCTGATGGCTCGGAGCCTGGAGCCTGTTTCCGATTCTGTGTCTCCCTCTCTCTCTGCCCCTCCCCCATTCATGCTCTGTCTCTCTCTGTCCCAAAAATAAATATTAAAAAAAAGTTGAAAAAAAAAAGACATTTCTACCATGCAATCTTCCTCATAACTAAGAACATCAGCATGGCAGACATTCTGATAAATGTATTATTATAATTTTGGCAACGAACAGTGACATAATAAGGAGAAAGTGATGTGTATGTGTTTAGACTTGCCTGAAAATAAACTCTACCAGGGAAAAATGTGCCCATTCATAAAGCTGTTTACACTAATAGGGCCCAAGAGAAGAAAATTATTTATCTACAATCCAAAACATTTCTCTGAATGATAAGTTTGACCTCAGTTTCATGTCAGAGTTTAGTGGAAGAATGTATCCCTATGTATTTTCATTTTCTGTTAACATATGCTACACTTAGAGAAAATAAATAAGTAAAAACTAAGTCAAGTCAGTGAAGTCAACAAATTGATGTGAATTAGTTATTCATGTTTCAAAGTTGGCAGCAAAAAATGATTGCCAGAAAGTACAGGGCCTCATAGATAGACACCCAAAGTCAGCTGTTTTCCGTAAACATAGCTTCTAGACGGTTTATAACACATCCTTGGACCAGAGTTTTGGACCATTGCTCTGTTTTCTCATTAGATCTCCTCCACGTGCATAAAATGTCTCTTTTCATTTTAGTGAGTGTGAACTGGCTGCCTATTCTTCATAATGATCATTTTTTATCTTTGAACAAATTGTTAAATTTGTTATTGATCATGCATGAAAATAACTATCTGGCCTGAAACCTGGAAAATTTATCAGACTTTACTAGTAGATGCTATTTTTGAAAGTAAAATAACATCTATTACTTAGAACCAGATTAAACTATTCACACCTCTTCAAGAATTGTGATTTTCAGATTCCTATTTATACAGAAAATAGCATTTAGTTTCTTTTATGCCAGAAGCACTGGACTAGACGGTGGGGAAAATAGGAAAGCAAATTAGGCCGGGTTCCTGCCTCCAGGAATCTGACACTCTACAAGCAGCAATAGGTGAGGCATGTATATACATGGCTCTACTGTGAGGCAGCATGAAATTGGGGTCATGTAAAGAAGGACCAAGTACACTGAGAATTCAGAGGGAGCCTCACTTCCAGCAGCTTTGGTCAGGGAATGCTTTCACCACAGACGAGGAGGCATCTGAGTTGGGCATTAAGCCACGAGTCAGATTTCAGAAGGCACAGATGGGGGGAATGAAGCATCGCAAGCAGACGGAATGGCATGAGCAAGGACAGAAGTAGAAAAGTACAGGGAACAAACAGTGATCCAATTTGGCTGGACCATGGTGTACCACAGGGGGTGGTGGCGCTTGAGAGTAAAGGTAAGTTGAGGTTAAATTGTGAAGGGTTTTGAATACATGGTGACAGAGAATAAACTCTTTGGAGAGCAATTGAAAAAAAAGTGAATGTCTTTATTAGAATGCATTTTAGAGCACTGATCCAGCAGTGCGGTGTGGAACCGAGGGGGAGAGAGGAAGGCAGGGGAGCAGCGGTTAATGTATGTCATATATGAGATGACTAGTGGGCTTCCCAATAGACTGCAATGAACAAAGGAGTCTGAAAAGCAGCAGGAATTTCTCTGTGTGCCATCTTTCACTCAACCTATTTTGCCCCCTTTCTGTCTATAAGAGTCAGAAAAGTCAAAGTCCACAGAGGGGTCCATCAGTCCAAAATACCAGATGTGACTTCTAGGGAACTACAGTATCTGAGGAGGTCAGAGGTGAGAGCCGAAGTCAAGTTGCAGAGCTACACTTCTAGAACGAGAAAAATAAGAACAAGCACAATGCAAGGCAGTCCAGAGCAATTTGAGGGTAGGAAGAAAATCCTGCCAGATTGCCTAGAACGATTTTTTAATCTGGTGTTTTCTGATGATTAAAACATTTGTGGGGCACCTGGATGGCTCAGTCGGTTGAGCGTCAGACTTCAGCTCAGGTCATGATCTCACGGTTTGTGGGTTCGAGCCCCACATCGGGCTCTGTGCTGACAGCTTGCTCAGAGCCTGGAGCCTGCTTCAGATTCTGTGTTTTCTTCTCTCTCTCTGCCCCTCCCCTGCTCATGCCCTGTCTCACTCTGTCTCTCAAAAATAAATAAATGTAAACGAATTTTAAAAATCTGTGAAAGCATATTTTGGGCCACATGGATAACCACCTTATTAATGAGTGCTTCCACTCTATTTCAATGCCTGCGCTTGCATTTTTCTATTGCATTGACATCCAGTAGTAGTATTGTAACTTGCATGTGCTAATGCAGAGAAAGCAGACCGGGAATTAATAGAAATGACATACTGTGCCAGTTGTAAGCCAAAGGAAATCCTGGTTAACTAAGTGAATTGTTTGACTAAAGAAATGGGAAAACTTAGTCCATGACACAAAACTAGGCAGAACTAAATAAAGGCTCAGAGTCCACTGTAATCAACAACTAAGTTTTCTTAAATCAGTGTCGAATCCGGATTTCATTGGTTTGGTAATTTTCTTGATATTTAATTTGCAAATGCATTTTGATTTTATAACTGGTTATCATCTATAACCATAATGAGCTTATACTTACAGTTACATTTGCATGTATTTAAGTACCATTATTTTAAAACAAGATCAGTTAATTCGATGTGGGAAGAATGAGTGAAAGTTTTTTTATTAAAGTGGGCCTATATGGGGCGCCTGGGTGGCGCAGTCGGTTAAGCGTCCGACTTCACCCAGGTCACGATCTCGCGGTCCGTGAGTTTGAGCCCCGCGTCGGGCTCTGGGCTGATGGCTCAGAGCCTGGAGCCTGTTTCCGATTCTGTATCTCCCTCTCTCTCTGCCCCTCCCCCGTTCATGCTCTGTCTCTCTCTGTCCCAAAAATAAATAAACATTGAAAAAAAAATTAAAAAAAAAAAAGTGGGCCTATATATTACTAATGTTGGGAAAACATGTATTTTGGTTCACAGCTTGCTTTTAGAGTAGAGGTATGGTTACTGTTTGCTTAAATTGTCATGGTAAAAAGGACACTCATATTAATATTCTTGAGAGTGAAACCTGTGCACTTCACAAGCTGTAAGCTTCCAAATTAAAATACATAATGAAAAACTAGTACTTAGTACCTGTTTGTGGCATTGAACTAGTTTATTTACTATGTGATTTAACAAAATAAACCCTCCTTTTGAAGCTATAGGATAAAACAACTGAACCCACATTTTTAAAATGTCTACTATAGAAGAAATTCTCCAATATTTTTCAATTTTGCTTTTATTCCATCTTAATTCCAACAGCAGATAGATCAGAGAATATAAAATAATATATATCATTATGGTAGCTGAACAGGCAAATAAAATCAGTGTATCAGTCCGCACTAGGATTATATTATTTTTAGCCTGGCTGCTATGAAGTTAGGGTTAGTGGGATTCTCTGTTACATTAACTGGCTACCAATACTGCTAAGTGTAATTAGCACCACTATTCATATCTCAACCCACGTGTGAGTCTGGCACACCTGTTGTCCTAGCCCAGGGTATCAACTGAGCAACACCGAACTGATATCCTGAGTTACGTTAAACATAGTTAGTAGTATTTCTGACATGTTTTCAAAGTATTGAGACTTTTTTTCTCATTGCTGGGATCGTATAAAGAAATACATAATTTCCCAAGAGCTTCACTAAATGTTAGCTAAGTCGTTTCTAAACTATCTCTATGAGATATTAATCTTAGTATCTATTTTATATAGTTTTGGGAACAAGAGTCAGGATGTCTGAAGCTTTAACACTCTTTGGCTCATCACATTCTTAAGGTTTCCTTTGTGAATAAAACTCTCATAGGAAATGTTTCCAGCAAGTGGTGGAACATACACGACAATTTAAGACTGACCGATTTTAGAGCTGGAAAAATTAATGTGCAGTACTAGTTTTTATATGAAGATAAATATCTTAAATAAAATGCATTGTTAAATGTACTTATCTAGCATAAATACAGAATCTAAGGCATACCAAATAATCACAAATTGCTGAATTAAAAAAGTATAGGTTTCTATCCCATCTTTTGACTGCTAACAGCGCCCTCTTAGTCTCTCAGTCAATTCCCATGCTGCCAATACCACTGACAACTGGTCTAGGAGAAAAAGAGCCATAACATAGTCAAGCTTTGATACAATGTTTCTTCTTTTTTCTCAGAGCCCTCCATTTCCACTCAGCTCTGTTCTCCCTTCTAGAAGCAACGTCAAGTAACTGTTTTTTCCAGATCTCAAATTTGTTTTATACTAAACAAATCCCTGCAGTTCCCAATCAATTCATGCTGTCCTTTCATGCCAATTCTGCAAGATTCAGGAATCTGCTTTTCTAATGGGGGCAGCTTATTTTCAACCAACAATATGCACCTAGAGTCATGAAAAACAGTCCTGTAATCCACCATCTCCCTATTCAATGTAAATTAAGGCACCTCAAGCCTCTCTACTCCCAAATGTCCAAATGTCTTTTCCATCCACCTGCTTTAGTGCCAGAAATATTATCATTAGCCCTAACCTTTGGGATAAAGTATTATACACTCTGAACACTCCTATTAAGTTTAAAATTATGAAGGCAACATATTGATCCATTATTAAACAGATGTGTGCAACAGAATCATCTGGTGGAGATTTTCAAAATGCACATATTGAGCCTCACCTTCCAGAATATGTAGCTTAGTAGGAAACGCTAGAGGTAATGGCATGTTGAGACAGAAGCATTCTAGGCCACTTTGATGTTCATCCTAGCTTTAGACACACTGAAGTAATCCCTCAGTAAGCATCCAAACACAGTAGAATTAGTCTCTGTTAAGTGCCATGAAAGAAGAAGAAAAAGAATAAGTAAGTTTGATAGTAAGATGGCAGTTAGTGAGGAAAAAAGTGGGCCAGAACAGTCTGCTTTGGGGGGAAAAGAAAAAAAAGCCCTAGGAATCTAAGGGACAGTATGAAGAAATTAGACCTTGGAAGAAGTGAGGGGGATTGGGATAAGTAAATGGAAGAGAAGTTTTGAAACTACTTCCTACTTTCACATAGTTTAAACAGAACTCCAGTACTGAAATTTCCAGACTTAACTTCTTTATAACTGTGATAAACAGTTGGGGGGGGGGTCCTCAGAAAGTTAAATTATAAAATTATCAAATGAATACAGCAACTCTGTTCCTAGACACACACCCAAAAGAATTGAGAACAGGTGTTCAAATATTTGTACACAAACATTTGTAGCAGCACAATCCATAGTAGCCAAAGGGTGGAAACAAAATGCCCGTCAACCAATGAATGAATAAATAAACATAGTATATTCATACAACAGAACACCATTCAGTCCCAACAAGGCATGAAGTATGATACAAGCAAAACATAGATGAACATTTTTGAGTAAAAGAAGCCAGACGCAAAAGGCCATATATTATATGAATCTTTTTATATGAAATATCCATTGAAGCCAAATCCACAGAGACAGAAATCAGGTATAGCAACTGCAAGGGGCTGGGGGTGGAGGTAGGGATAGGGAAACATGGGAATGGGAAGTGATGCTAATATGTACAGGGTTTCCTTCTGTGGTGATGGAAAAGGTTCCAGAACTAGATGGTAGTGATGGCTGCACAACAGTGTGAATGTACTTAGTGCCACTGGAATTTTGATATGTACATTTTACCATGATTTTTTACTGAAGAATAATTGATATACAATGCTGCATTAGTTTCATGTGTACATCATAGTGATTTGATATTTATATACATTATAAAATGCTCCCCATGATCAGTCTCGTTACCATCTGTCACCATACAAAGTTGTTACAATATTACTGGCCATATTACCTATGCTGTATATTACATCCCTGTGTCTTATTTATTTTATAACTAGAATTCTGTACTTCTTAATTCATTTCTCTTTATTATTTCCTTTCTCCTTCTACCCCCCTCCCTTCCGGCAACCATCGGTTTGTTTTCTGTATTTATGAGTCTGTTTCTGTTTTGTTTGATTTGTTCATTTGTTTGTTAAATTTCACATAGAAGTAAAATCATACAGTATTTGTCTGTCTCTGGCTGACTCATTTCACTTGGCAAAATACCTCCCCCAGGTCCATTCACCACAACTTTTTGAGTGCTTTATAACTATGCTGTCTTTCATTCAAACACTGCCCCTCCTATAAGAACTCTGAAGAAATGCACTCACCAGTGAGATTCACATGGCCTTCTTTCTATGTTGAATTCACAGACAGTGCTGAACAGGTGCAAACAGGAAACACCGGACAAGTGCAGCATCTCACATTACCCTGTGCCCTGGATAAGGAGATGAGTAAAGGACAGGGATAAGAACATTTGAACAGTGTGGGTCCCTAAATGTCACTGGGGTTTACGTGATTAAACCTTGCCTACCCTTTGGAAACTTCGTGGATTGGCAGGCAATGACTATAGTATGCACCCTGCAATTTAAACTCAACCCAACAGAAAGGAGGATTCCAAAGCAGATGAAATGCCAAAGTAAATTCCCCGTGAGCAGGTACCACCTGTACCCTTACAGTGTCCCAGCAAGGATACAAAAGAGCCTGTTATGGGGAGCCTGGGTGGCTCAGTCGGTTAAGCGGCCGACTTCAGCTCAGGTCATGATCTCGCAGTTTGTGAGTTCGAGCTCCACGTCGGGCTCTGTGCTGACAGCTCAGAGCCTGGAGCCTGTTTCAGATTCTGTGTCTCCCTCTCTCTGACCCTCCCCCATTCATGCTCTGTCTCAAAAATAAACATTAAAAAAAATAGTCTAAAAAAAATTTAAAAAACAAAAAAACAAAACAGCCTGTTACTCCATTATGCCACCTAATGCAGCCTTATTCCACATCTACAATGCAGAAATGTGAAAAAATGAAGTTATTTTCTGGAGAATTCAGAGAATTCCCTAACTACCTAATTACTGGCCTCCAAAGTATTCAGCTTTGAGACCTGAACAGCAGAGAAAAATATATCTCTCAAAAATAATCTTCTGATTATAGAAACAGTCCTTCAATTCATTTCTCTATGGCTGCTCTCTATGGATTTTCACAGTAGCCAGGTCCTCCCTTCATAGCTAGGCACAGCTGATTATCTTTGTTCTCACTTTAGATAACTTAGATAAGCAGAATGCATTGCCAGGTATACATGTGAGTGAACATAACAGGAAACAAAATTTGTAGGTAGAATTCAAGTCCTATAAATATCTTTTAAGACCAGGATGAATGGAAGTTCATTCAACAACATGTTTACAAAGATTGTTCTAAGGTAATAGGATTATTGGTAGTACATAGCTATTTTTCCCTTCTTTTATATATATTCCAGTATGTCTGAATTTACTACACTAAGTACCTATTTGTTTTTTTTGTTGTTATCAAGGAAAAAATATGGTATTATTTTTTTGGCGATATGTTAAGTAAAAGAACATGTAAAAAAGAGTACATGTATATGGAGGCTCAAGAAAATTGTTATTGTGACTGTTCTATTTTCTCATGTCTTTACCTATCTCTGGCTGGCTTACATCTTTCTGGCTATTGCTTTCTCAATAATAGTTTCTTAACTTTTGGTATGTTTTGTTTCTTTGATTATTACCAGACATTTTCTGGAAGATGTTGAAGTCAATAAAGTAGTATTTAGGTCTAGAAGATAATAGTTAGGAAATGAAACAGAGTCCGATGAAAGAAATCAACAGATTCTTCTTTCATAGAACTTTGTGTTGAAGTATAATATACTTAAGAGAATAATGCATAAATCAAAACTATATGTATCGGGGTGCCTTGGGTGGCTCAGTCGGCTAAGCATCTGACTTCAGCTCAGGTCATGTTCTCATGGTTTGTGTGTTCAAGCCCCACATTGGGTGATCTCGAGCCGCACTTCAGGTGAGCCCAAGACCCACTATGGGTGAGTCCTGCTTCTCTCTCTCTCTCTCTCTCCCTTTCTCCCTCTCTCCCTTTCTCTGTCTCTCCCTCTCTCTCTGCCTCTCACTCACTTGTACCCTCTCTCTTTTAAAACAAAAAAAAGAAAAAAAAAGAGGAAGTAGACATATCAATCACAAAATGAACGTTAAGTGTAACTGCCACCCAAATAATGGAACAGATCATGAATAGCACCCAGAGACCCCCCCACATGCCTTCTCCATACCCTAACTCCACCCTCCTTTTCCAAGTTAACCACCATCTTGATCACCAGCTTTGACTATTTTTAAACATTATATAAAGCAATCATACAGTATATACACTTATATGTCTGCCTTCTTCCATGTAACATAATGTTTGTCAAGTCTATCTGTGTTGTATGTGACAGTAGTTTCATTTTTGTTGTTTTATAATATTCTATTGTATAAATATACCACAATTTAATCCTTGATCCTATTGTTGGTAGATATGCGGGTTGTTTACAGTTTGGTGATATTTTAAAAATACCACTATGAACATATTTATTTATGTTTTTTAGAGGACCATACTATGCACTTCTGTTGAGTATACACTTGAGAGTGAATTATTGGGTCATAGGGTAATTGGGTGTTCAGCCATAAGTGATATTGCCAAACAGTATTACAAAATGGTTGTGCCAATTTGCATTCCCACCAGCTCTGTAAGATAAAGATCTATTTGCTCCACATTCTCACCAACTCTTGGTATTTTCCAAATTTTATTTATTTATTTATTTATTTATTTATTTATTTGTGAGTAGGCTTCATGCCCAGCACAGAGCCCAACACAGGACTTGAACTCATGACCCTGAGAACAAGACCTGAAATGAGATCAAGAGTCAGATGCTTAATCGACTGAGCCACCCAGGTGCCACTCCAACTTTTTAATTTTAGCCATTCTACATATTATCAGTACTACAGGTATCAGTACTACATTATTATATCTTTGTGATTTTAATTTGCATTTCTGTGATGAAATATAATGAGACTATGGACCTTTCATATGAGTCTTGGTAATTTGACTATTGTCTTTTGTGAAATGCCTGTTCAAGTATTTTGCCCACTCTTCTATTGGGTTGTCTGTATCTTTCTGTATACACACACACACACACACACACACACACACACAAGCTTTTTAACAGGGATATTTATTACAAATGTATTCTCTCTTCCAAGGGTGTGCTTCTGTCAGGGTGGGGAGCAGATCATCTTAATGCATCATGGAGAGAGGTGATCAGAGCTGAAATATAGTTCCTGTGGCAGATGGTCTATTTTCACATCATTTATTTGTAAGATTCAGCCCTTCAGAATCCCAAATGAAAGCCTTTCTTCTTGGCAGGCCCTTAATTCCAATTATTTCATCCCAGCCTCATGAAAGTGCTAAAATCTCTGTTCAGCTTCTCAGCCTCTTCATTGCTCCTTACAAATCAGCAAATGCCTCTGCTGGAAAAGTCATTTGGGACCATGTCCTATCTGTCTATAAGCCAAGTGGATACAGGGAAAGATACGAGAAAACAGAATGGCAAAAATAGCAATTTGTTGGAGTTTCCATATACATGTATTTTAATTAACATCAGGCCAAAAACAATATGGTGCTTTTAATTTTATAATATTATGGTTTTATAAATTATAATCCATTAAAAATTCTTAGAAATAATCACCATTCCAGTACCAACGAGCACTCTGACACTCAGATTGTGATTTCTAACTACCTTTTCCCACCAAAAGGAACCAACTCATTCTAAGCCTCTGGCATAAAATATTCCAGATGAACCTGGAACATTTAAATGGATAATCATTTAAATGGATAAACACTGGGACACCTGAGTGGCTCAGTCAGTTAAGCATCCAACTTCGGCTCAGGTCATGATCTCCCAGTCCGTGAATTCAAGCGCTGCATCGGGCTCTATGCTGACAGCTCAGAGCCTGGAGCCTGTTTGGATTCTAGGTGTCCCTCTCTCTCTCTCTACCCCCCTTCTCTCTCTCAAATAAATAAATATTAAAAATAATAAAATAAATGGATAAACACTGTCAGTTGCAATGACATGGATGGAGCTAGAGTGTATTATGCTAAGTGAAATAAGTCAGTCAGAGAAAGATAAATATATAATTTCACTCATATGTGGAATTTAAGAAACAAAACAGATGCACATAGGAGAAGGGGAAAAAAAGAAAGGGCAGAAAATCATAGAGACTCTTTTTTAATGTTTGTTTGTTTATTTATTTATTTATTTATTTATTTATTTATTTATTTTTGGAGAGAAAGAAACAGAGTACAAGCAGGGGAGGGGCAGAGAGAAAGAGAGACACAGACTCTGAAGCAGGCTTCAGGCTCTGAGATGTCAGCACAGAGACTGATACAGGAATCGAACTCACAAAAGGTGAGACCATGACCTGAGCTGAAGTCAGACGCTTAACTGACTGAGCCACCCAGGTGCCCTAGAGATGCTTAACTCTAGAGAACAAACTGAAGGTTGATGGAGGGAGGTGGGTGGGAGATGGTTTAAATGGGTGATGGGTATTAAGGAAAGCACTTGTGATGAGCACTGGGTGTTGTATAGGTGATAAAACGCTAAATTCTACTCCTGAAACCAATATTACACTGTATTTTAACTAGCCAGAATTTAAATAAAAATTTGAAACAAAAAAAATCATAGTATAGAAGAGTTCATATTATAATTTTTATGACTTTTTCTATACTATGATTTTTTGTTTGTTTCCAATTTTTATTTGAAAAATAAAGACTATCACAGTTGTCACAAGGGCCCAGAAGCCAATCTGAAAAGGAGTACACAGCCAAAGATGAAACAATCTGAGTATTTATATTAATAGTAACTACAATGGATTAAAACACATCATATATGTTTAAATGAATTGGACTGCTATGATGCTAAGATTGGCTACCTTTGGAGAATGCCAGGGAATGAATTCAACATTTTAAAAACTGACAAACAACAACAAAATCAAGAATATATCTTGCATTTCCTATGCTAACTATACTTGAGGATAACCAAACAGTTGGTGAGGGAAAGTATTTTCTTACAGAAATATTTCACCTTATAAATTAGGGAGAAATTATAATGTTAAATTGTGATCAATGTACAAGTCCTGCTAACCTAACAAATGCAGAAAATTATCATTAATGGCTCCTCAAATCACCAAAAAAGTGATAACCAGATATGTGCTTCCTAGTGGAAGTAGATAAGATAGATAAGTGGAAGTAGATAAAAAGAAGACTCCAGATCTAACTTTCAGTTTCTAATAAATATGGGGAATGAGGATTTTATTAAATGATAGTTTGAGTATGCAATCTCAAATCAAGATTATGGACAACTATACAGACCCAATGACCAAGTTTTCCAATCGATGGGGAGTGGGGAGAGAGGAGAACCTATACATTACAAGAAAATTAAAAGACATATCAACCAATTGCAATATGCAAATCTTATTTGGATTCTGATTTGAACAATTGTTAAAAAAAATTTTTTTAAATAATCTGGGAAATTTGACCACTGACTAAAGCTATTTGATGATATAATAGTGTTATTATTACTTTTTCAGGTATAATAATGGCTACATAATTATGTTGTCTTAAAAGAGTCCTTATCTTTTAGAGATACATACTAAAATATTATGAATAGAATGATTCAATGTCTTGGATTTGCTTCAAAATGATCCATCTGTGGGGGGAAGTTAGATGAAACAGGATTTGCCATGAGTTAAAAATTGATCAAGAGAGGCGACAGGAATATGGATCTTTTTAGTGCTATTTCTTCTTCCATTTGTGTAAAGATAATAAAAAGTTTAAAATTCTAGAACATTTACAATTACCCCCTAAGTATGCACCTAACATTTAAAAGTATCTTCTTTCTATGGGCAAATATTAAGGCTTGGCAAAAATAAACTATTGGGACTATGTCAAATGAAAAGTTTCTGCACAGTGAAGGAAACAACAAAACTAAAGGCAAACTATGGAGTGGGAGATGATACTTGCAAATGACACACACAATAAAGGGTTAATATCCAAAACATACAAAGAACTTATAAAACTCAACACCCAAAAACCAAATCATCCAATTTAAAAAATGGGCAGAAGACATGAATAGACACCTCTCCAAAGAAGACATACAGAGAGCCAATCGACACATGAAAAGATACTAATCATTGCTTATCATCAGAGAAATGCAAATCAAAACTATAATGAGGTACTTCCTATCTCATTAGAGACTATCAGAACTATCAGAATGGCTAAAATCAACAACAGAAGAAACAACAGGTGTTGGTGAGGATGTAGAGAAAAAGGAACCCTTGTGCAAACTGATGTAGCCACCACTGTGGAAAACAGAATGGAGGTTCCTAATAAAGTTAAAAATAGATCCAGGCATCACACTACTGGGTATTTACCCAAAGAAAACAAGAACACTAATTCAAAGGGATACATGCACCCCTATGTTTACTGCAGCATCATTTATAATAGCCAAAATATGGAAGCAGTCCAAGTGTCCATAAACTGATAAATGGATAAAGAAGATGTAGAATAAATATACACTGGAATATTATTCAGCCATAAAAAAGAATGAAATCTCATCATTTGCAAAGACAGATGGATCTGGAGAGTACAATGCTTAGCTAAATAAGTCAGAGAAAGACAAATACCATATGATTTCACTTACATGTGGAATTTAAGAAACAAGACAAGCAAAGGGGAAAAAGTAAGACAGAGACAAATCAAGAAACAGACTCTAGATAATAGAGAATAAACTGATGGTTACCCGGGGGGAGGGGGCCTGGGGGGGGGATAGGTTAAAGAAGCGATGGGGATTAAGCACAGTCAAGATGATCACAGGGTGATATATGGAAGTGCCGAATTATTATATTGTACACCTGAAACTAATATAACATTGTATGTTAACTAACTGGAATTAAAATAAAAACTTAAAAAAATATATATTAAGGCTTGGAAAAGCCACCTATTTCAGAGCTAAATAGAAAGAAACCACAGGGCTGGAAGAAAGGCTGGCCAGGCTGAGTTCGGCAATGCTGGGCAGGCCATTAGAACTTCCTTTTCAGCCCATGTCTTTAAAAGGCTGGTTTTCGGGGCGCCTGGGTGGCGCAGTCAGTTAAGCGTCCGACTTCAGCCAGGTCACGATCTCACGGTCCGTGAGTTCGAGCCCCGCGTCAGGCTCTGGGCTGATGGCTCAGAGCCTGGAGCCTGTTTCTGATTCTGTGTCTCCCTCTCTCCCTCTCTCTCTGCCCCTTCCCCGTTCATGCTCTCTCTCTCCCAAAAATAAATTTAAAAAAACGTTGAAAAAAAAATTTTAAAAGGCTGGTTTTCAACATTTTATGTTTCTGACCAACCTAGGGGCAGGAATATAAAGCTTTTGCCTGTTTCATCTTTCTATCTCTTAATACAAGTACTTCATAGAATTTCATAACTAACAGTTGGAAAGCAGAGGAATGTTATTTTAAAGGACCTTGGCAGAATTTCTTGTAGGAACAGAACTATCTTTTGTTAAGCAAAATATCTTGATGAGCCATTTAGGTAGAACAATGGTGGTAGTCTAGAAAAGAGTAAAAGAAAGAAATAAATGCCTTCTTTTGTTTTTTTATAAATGAGAAGACTTTGGATGGTGCACAGAGAGGTGAGTGGCCTCAAAAGAAGGGTGTGGGGGTAGGTGGAGAATGTACGGACAGTAAGGATACCCCAGGATACCCCAGCATCCTGGAGTAAAGTCTTTCCAAAGCAAAAAGATTATACATAAAATTTTCAGTGCTAACTATGGCTTTGGGGCTATTTAGAACAGCAATGGCTAAATTTCAATTTTGAGGTATCTGTTGTGCTATAAGGTGATATGACCCCCCACAACCTTCCACTGTTGCCAAACCATAAGTAAAAGCAACTACCCACACAACCACATGTGAGTGGTTCTTGGAGGAGAACCAAAGAGAAGGCAGCTGCTATTCATGTTGAGTGAATGTGGGCAGAAGGAAGAGAACCACAAAAGAGATGTGTGTTCATTAGAACAGGAGCAACATAAGACTGAGGGATGTGTTCAAGCACCCCGATAGCTCAGTCATTTGAGCATCCAGACTCTTGATTTCAACTCAGGTCATGACCTCACGGTTCAGGAGTTCTAGCCCCACATGGGCTGACGGTGCGGAGCCTACTCAGGATTCTCCCTCTTCCTCTACCCCTCCTCCGCTTACACACATGTTCTCGCTGTCTCTCTCAAAATAAATAAATAAAATAAAATAAAAAACTGGGGGATATGGATCTTCAAATATGAGGTAGCGGAGAAATTCAGGGATACAGGCTTGAGCCAGTTCATTAGACTATTAAAAGAATATCCAAGAAGCAACACAGAGTTAGCAAGCAATTTAGACTATCATGTTCTATAATCCTACACTATGAATTCTGGGAAAACCCCTACAGACCTTCCAGAACAGCAGTTTTGAACTTGGTCTACAAAACCTCCAGTTTCTCAAAGGTGGCTCAGGAGCTTCTTGAGAAGGGGCATGGATTTGGGACCCTAATCCTTGCTTCATCCAGAAAAGTTTAATCTACATTACATATTAGGATTCCATATCAGATGTTATTTTTTAAAATATTTTTGCTGCTAAAACAAAGAAGGCATTGATATAATCTAACCCCCTCATGTTACAGAAAGGCAGAGGAGTTGAAAAATGCTAAGAAACTTGCCCATGATCACATAGCAGAACAGGTGTTAGAACCTAGTTCTTATGACCCCCTTGACTGAGAAGCTATCAAAGGCACCAGTGGATAGTAGATGCACACTCCAGGTTAGAATGGCCTCTGCAGCTTTAGGAGTTCTCAGCATTATACAAAAGTCACCATAGGCGAGATATCAGGAGTCTTCTTGGTGGCATCAACCAGGTGGTGGAGAGAGGTTTGCAGACTAAGGAGACCTTTGCACTCTCTTTGCCTGCTGCAAATATCCATCCTAATTCAGTTTCAAGGACCTGCAGAAAGACTTAAGTTTCAGAAGAAGTATCAAATTCATCCATTCACCTCCCTTGTTCCAACTCCATGAGACAGTCTGAGCTGTCTTCTCCTGCATTCCCATTTCTGGTTTTTTTTTTTTTTTTGCCCATTTTATTGAGGTATGATTGACATAAAACACTATAAAATTTAAGGTGTACAGCATAATTACTTGACACTCATGTGTCTCTAACAGAGTCAACCACCATCCCTCCACCAAATTCTATCTTCAAAGCCAAAATTTAAATTTCAGGAAAATCTCAGGCATAATGAAAAGATGACAAGGCGGAGAACCAAAAATCCTAGGTCAACAAAACAATTATGTGGCCAGAAATAAGTTAATTAACTTCACCTTCAAAATGATTCTAATAATATTTGCCTCATAGGGATATTGCATAAGAAGCAAATGAAGTAAGCCACTTAAAACATCCATCCCAGGACATGTTAGTCATTCAATAAATATTAGTTGTTGTTTCAGATTTTAATCCAACCTCACAAAGAAGCCCTACACATTTGCTTGGCATTGTACCATTGGTACTCAGCAAAGGCAAGGAAAGCAGCAGCACCCAGACAGGCCATGAATTTATCTGTGACTGCATTCTGAATGTTTTTCCTAAGATGCTGATGTGTCTATAGTAAAAGGCAAAGTTGTTTCCCTCCAGAGCACATGATCTGAAAAAAATGGCAGAGTTGTTTTGTGATCATGGTTGACCATCTCCCCAGGCCAGTCTTCCTCTGATGGCCAGGGAAAACCTTGGCATCTCAGAAAATATTTCATTCTGTTGGTCGAAGCTTATAAAGTGGACCAGCCACACAGCACCTCCTCAAGCAGGTGAATCTAGCCAACTCTAAAGGAAACTCCCCTCTCTTTTCATACAAGACATGTCAGAACAGTAGGCCTTCAGCTTCGTGTGGCAGCAGCAACTCTATCCTCTTATCCTTCCCTTTCACCAGGTCCTGTTACAGCATTTTTTCTCAACTGCACATGTTTAACTAGTTTATTTACATAATTCAAATAGCAGGTATAAATCCCTCACAATGGAAGAACTTCCCCATCTCCCTTGTGATGGATGCCCAGTTGCTCAAATCTAGTCTGTAGCCATTCTGTAACCTTACACATAGTCCCCTGAGCTACCCTCAGATAACAACCATTCTCTCTAATCACAAACTCACTGCTCTGGGTAAACTAAAGGTAAAATTTTAATAGGTCTTCTACTAGAGTTTCACCTAATTTGCAACCCCCACAGCAGGGAATTCATAAGCACAATCTCAGGGGGAAAAATTTGCACAAAAGTTGATACACACTTGTATCAATCAGCAATTGTCACAAACCAACCTAAAACTCAATGATCATGCCATAACGTTCTGCTTCAGGCTGGAAGTCAGATGGGACAACTATTTCACAAGTGCTCATCCTGGTCCCTCACTAAAAGGCCCCTCCCTAAAAGGCCCCTCCCTTATAAAGGGAAGAAGTCAGAGGCTCCCATAGATTTGTATGAACACACACAAGGCATCTAAAGGCCTAGAATCCGAGCCCACACACTGTCACTTCCTACTATATTCCATTAGCCAAACTCACAATGCCACGTCCACATCAGAGGGTGAGGAAGTATACATCTCTTGTGGAGGTAGTGGGGAGAAAGTGTTCACTCTGCTTAACAATGATCTATTCCACAACACCAATGTAAGTGCCATATATTTGTTCCCTATACAATCAACATTTCCCTGCATCTCAATATTGATGTCTTCCTTGCCCAGGATTGGAAATTAGATAACATGATAGCTCTATGAATAGAGAAGTTATCTCTCACAACTTTAACACCACTGCCTACTCAGCATTAGTTAAGAGATATGGACTAACCCTTTCTGCTAGTTGTATGTAGCAGTCACTAGAAATAAACACATGTATAAATGATGTGTCGTTTAAACACACACACACACTCGCAAACCACAGACATTTTTGCAAATTCGCCAGTGCTTGGGGAACCTTCAGCTTGTGATCTGGCCTTTTATGTGGAGTTTTGCTTGAGTATTTGCTTTGGAATTTGATAAACACAGCTATTTACAGGGTTATCACCACATGGTACGTTTGCTACCACAGAAACACAGAAGCTCTTCTACAGGCACATCCCATACCCACCCTGTAAGCAAAATTCCTGCCATTTCCTACAGGTCCAACAAAATATCTCTATGGGCTCCTACTTCATGGAATTTGGAACTGGGGTAACGCATTAATCTTGCACACTCTTCTTTTGCCTCCTTCCTCTGGCAGAATCATCTTCATTGTGTTTTATTTTTAAACTTAAAAAAAATCAAGAGGTAGGGAAAATATTGGAAGTGCATAGGGATGAAGGTGCAACTAGGGGTGATCTTCTGGAACTTCTACTTTTTCTACCAAATTACATCTTAACATGTTGGAAGAATTAGCAGAAGGCTGGGAATTGACCTCAGAACTTATTTGCCTATTATTTAACTTTTTGCTGTAATGTTGAAGAAAATCAAACATTTGTTTCCCCTTCCTCCATGCTCAGGATTTAAGCTAAAAGAAGTTTAGCAGATCTACTGAGAAGCTAAACACCAATATGGAAGTCCCAAAGACAAGACCACACAAAGTAGCAGAAGGTGCCCGAGCTCTGTAGTCAGATAAATGAGGGTTTCAATCCAGGCTCTGCTCCTTCCTCTGTCATAGGGCAAAATTGCTTAATACAATGCTGTTTTAGTTACTCATTGCTGCATAACAAACCACCTTAAAACTCAGTGGTTTAAAACTGAGTGGTTTAAAACCATCTTACCACAGTCACGATTTTGTGGGTCTAGAAAGTGCACAGCAGAGGCAGATGGTCTCTGCTCCACAATGTCTGTAGCTGCAGACTAGGTAACACAGAGAGCTGGGAATAAGTGGGATGACCCAACTCTGGACATATGTTGGGGCCTAGATTCTGGCTGTTAGTTAATCTTTTTGGTTCTTTTCCAAACAGTATCTAATGGAGCTGGAATGCCCAAGATAATTCCTGGGTTAAGATGGCTAGAAGAGCTGGTGCTGGCCAAGTCTCCCTCTCCTCCCATTCTCTCTGTCTCTCTCTCTCTCTCTCTCAACCCCCCTCCCTCCCTCCCTCTCTCTCTCCTCACGTAGCCTCTCCATATGGCTACCTTGGACTTATTCAAAGCAAGACAGTCTCCGGATACTTGAATTTCTTACATGGCAGCTGGAGCAAAAGCAAAAGCTATCAGATGTCTTCAAGATTAGACCCAGAGCATGTGATGCCACTTCTGCTACATGCTATTGATCAAGCCAGTATCAAGGGCCAACTCAGACTGAAGAAAAGGGAGAGAAATACCAAGCCTCTCAATGGAAGGGTGGCAAAGAATTTGCAGCCATTTTCAATCCACCACAGACTCAGTTTCCTCATCTGTACAACAAAGGCAACAAATCCTATTTCATATGACTGTTCTAAAGATTAGATAAAATGTTTGCAAAATATTTGATATTTACATGGCATTTTATTTATTTTTTTTTAACGTTTATTTTTTTTTTTGAGACAGAGAGAGACAGAGCATGAACAGGGGAGGGGCAGAGAGAGAGGGAGAAACAGAATCTGAAACAGGCTCCAGGCTCTGAGCGGTCAGCACAGAGCCCGACGTGGGGCTCGAACTCACAGACCGTGAGATCATGACCTGAGCCGAAGTCGGATGCTTAACCAACCGAGCCACCCAAGTGCCCCTACATGGCATTTTAAATGGTAGCCTCCATTCCTGAGAAAGTGTGAACAAGAGAACATGTAAAATTCCCATGTTCATATCTTGGTCTTACTGATATGAAAGGAATAACAGGACAAAACTTTCCAGAGATGTCAACATATGGTTGACAAGACAATTCAAGAAAGAATATAATGTAAATAAATGTCCCTATTCTATGGTTCTCTGTTCATTTGTTCTTGTTATTATTAGCCTTGTATTGTTTTCATGGCTCAGATAAATCTAATATCCATTTCTTATGGTAGAACAGGCCATCATTATGGTGGAACTGTACTACCTATCTGTGTTGCGGGGGGGGGAGGGGAATGACAAATGTCCTAGTGGTAGGAGAAGATGCTTAGAAAAAATTCTTCTTGTTGAAAATGGCCTGTATATGCCACACTTTCTTCTACAGACACACAAAGGACAAAGAGAAGAACTGAACTTCTGCAGAGATAGACCATTCCCTGGGCGGTGAACATGGCACTGTAGACCAGACAACAGAGTCTTAGGTCAGAGAACTTGAGTTGAAATCCCAGCGCTGAAACTTTCTACATAAGACAAGTTCCTTACCTCTCTGCACCTCTGCTTCCTTAACAGAGGGCTTTATGGAATGTGGTATGGCACATCGGAGATACTCAAAGGCCCTTCTTTTAGGACCTTGCTGGGTCAAGGGTCACAATTACTCAGTGTCCCAGATTTTGCATCCACTCTTCACTTTAAACTTCCTGTTCCCTTAAATACATACATAACAAAAGCACACATGACCTTAATTTTGGATTAGAGAGTTAACTAACTTATCCTGGAAAACAACTTGAGAAATTTGAGGCTCCATAAGGGAAGGAGCCTCCAGGACCCAAGGACCCTGTGAGGAAGCAGGGAGCTTTCCTGTTGCTACAAAAAGCCTGTCCAGAAATGCCTCTCCTGAACTGTACCTGCAGATTCCTGCCTCTCCCAGGTGACAGGACAATCTCACGAGAAGTTGATGTCTACTTCTCCCTCTTCATTGCCTCAAACTATTTTCATCTGGCTTTTATCCCCATGAATCCATCAGAACAGCACTCTCTAATGCCACCCATGACACACATGTCCACAAAAACAATAGACATTTTTGTCCTCATCCCACTTGACCCTGTGCAGCATTTGACACTGTTGACTTTTCCTTCCTTTTGAAACACTCTTTCCTTGGCTTTAAGTGACATAAAACACATTTGTTTTTCTTCATACCAACTGTTCTAACTCAATCTCTCTTCACAGATTTATCATCCTCTACCTGACAATTAAATTCTGGAGCTCCTTGGTCCTGTATCTTCTCCTCTTCCACTCCATACTCCACGTCTCCTGGCATTCTTTTTTTTTTTTTTTTTTTTTTATTACATTTTTTTATTTATTTATTTATTTTTTTTTATATAAAATAAATTTATTAAAAAATTTGTTTCCAAAAAACCACCAGTGATCCCAAAAAGTG